>NC_092334.1:457502500-457868750 GCF_046630445.1 Rutidosis leptorrhynchoides
TAACATAAACTAAAGACCGAGCTTGGCGATTGGGGATACGCTACCCAATCCTAAACAATCCAAAAGCACCTCTTCTAAGTAACTACGCAAGTCCACTAGTTCCCACGCTTACCCGAGCCACCGCATCCATGCAAATCTATAAAAATGTAAACAACGAAAGGGTAAGCTAACACTTATTGAGTGAGAATATACTACATACATATATATGCATAAAATGAATACGCATCGCCAACACACAAATAGTAAACACATACCGCAATCCGAACATAACTAAGAAATGTTATACCTAACGTACCACCAAGCCAAATCCATAAGATTAGCTACAACATACAATAAGTATATATATATATACGCATATACAAAATACGTCCGATAATACAACAAGGTTAACCCCTTAACCTTAAACCCATGAAGGTTGGCCGAACAACCCGAGCCTTAGTGAATTCGCACAACCCGAGATTCACTTCCTTCACCACTTCAACAACCGAGGTTGGCCGAACTACCCGTGCCTTAGTAAATTCGTACAACCTAAGATTCACTACCTCAACAAAAAGATGACCAAACAACCCGAGTCATCATGAATCCGCACTACCCAAGATTCATTACCTCAACAATACCCACATCATCAGGGTTACTCAACCGTATCTCAATACCAATCCCACTACATCGGGATTATGTAACTCCATATCACAAGTCCATGTGATAACGTACACACGAAGTGTGCACCTTGCCAAAGGTGGTCAACCAAAATGCACAACCGTGCCAATTGGACTTATTACGCAAGCCCATCAAATCCACCTATATATGAATTGAGTTCTATAACCGAGAACCACTTCACCCGACCCGTACCCATCCTACACATACATATGCACATAGGATATTAACACTCACTTTGTCATCTTTGATGAATGCAACCGAAGTCCGCAACTTGCCAATGGAAAGTACTTATTCCATTATCACAATACAACAACACATTTAGAGTGGATTTATAAACCAACTCAAATTGACACTTAGTGCAATTTTGACCTATTGCACTTCCAAGCACCAAACCGCATCTAAACCAACCAATAATCACTAGAACAAGTGAGAGGGGTCCTAATACGCCAATTAAACCCGAACACAAGTGTTAAACACTCGTCTTGCCTAATTTGACACATAAACCCTAATTTTGACCCATTTTAAAAATTAATCAACCAAATACTCCCAAAAGGGTTTCAACATTTCCATAATCACTAAACCTAGTGATTAAACCCAATATCAAAGTCTAAACATGGCCAAATCGTCAACCAACCCGAAACCCGCCAAGTGACAAGAACAACTAGTCACCACAAACCTTCTTCATCATTTAAATGGTTTTCACAACTAATCAAGCTCAAACCCTAACTTGAATATCAATTCTAACAAATGAAATTCGTAGTTTAAACTTACCAATACTACCACAACGTAGCTGTGAACGAGATGAACAACTTTAGAACCCGAGCTTTGGCGAGAGTCGGACTCCTTCTTCTCCAAATCAAGCTCTCTCTCACTAAAAATGAGTTTCTCTCACTAGAGTTTGAAGAGAGTGTTTGTGTGGGTGAATGAGATCCACAAATGGCCAATAGATCAGCTTTGAAAGCTCCAAACTGACACCCAAGTGAAATTACCAATTTGCCCCTTTTTAAAATAAACTAGCAGCTGGCCCGTCAGTTATGTTGGACGGCATCCCAAGTCTTGGACGGTGTCCCACCTTTATTTGCTAGACGGCATCCTCCAATCTGGACAGCGTCCCTTTCTACTGAAAAAGACTGAAACAGAAACAGGGTCTTACATACTTTCATGGTGAACTCTAATCCTGCAAGGATACTATTTGATAGCAGTGCTAAATTGTCGTTTGTGTCTCCAAGATTTGTGCCTAAACTTAATAAATTGCTAGCTAAGTTAAGTCATCCGGTAGAAGTCGAAATAGCGGATGATAACACGGTGCTAGGGGTTGATGTCTGTAATGATTGTAATGTTGCTTTTGGTTCTGAACCTTTTAAAATTGATCTCATTCCGATGACTTTGGGTGAGTTTGATATTGTTGTTGGTATAGATTGGCTCGATCGTTATAGAGCCGATATTTCATGCCATGAAAAGTCCATTCGCGTAAAGACCCCAAGTGGGGGAGAGTTAATTATTCATGGCGAGAAACGAAGAAGACTTGTGCCATTATGCACTTATGCACGGGCACGTTGTTTTTTTAGTAGTGGTGGCATGGATTTTCTTGCCCATTGATGTTATGCGAGGTGTATATAAAATAGCTTAAATTTTAGCAGGGAAATACTATTAAATACGATACAATTTTACACAAGATATTTATTTATTTAGAGAATGGATATACTTAAACCTTGCTACAACACTTATAGGCAGTGTACCTAATCGTACAGTAGTGTAGTTTTTAGTAAGTCCGGTTCGTTCCACATGGAAAATCTTTTAATCAAAGCTTAACGCTATATTAGTTTTATTTTATAAAAATACAAATATATATATATATATAAGTAATATTATTATTATAAAGGGGGTTTTTACCATTTAATGACCGGTTTGTCGATTTTAAAACTTTAGTCGCAGTTAAAACCAAATGTAAAATATTAAATAAATAAAAGACTTAATTTAAAGCGTAAAGTAAATAACGATAATGAAATTGCGAATAATAAAAGTGTGATAAAATAAACTTGCGATTAAAAAGTACGATAATTAAAATTGCAATTAAATACAATAATAATAAATAAAAGTGCGATAATTAGAAGTGCAATTAAATATAAAATAAAGGAAATTAAATATGAAATAAAAGAATTATGCTTATTTAAACTTCCGTAATCATGATGTTTGACGTGTTGATTTTAGTTTTATGCCCATGGGTTAATTGTCCTTTGTCCTGGATTATTTAATATGTCCGTCTGGTTTTTATCCATAACAGTCCATCAGTCATAAATATAAAGTGCGAGTGTCCTCGTCAAATTATCCTTATACCCGAAGTCAAATATTCCAACTAATTGGGGACTTAAACTATAACAAGATTCTAATACTTTGTTTAATAATTACATCAGGATGTCGACTGAGTGTAACCCAAGGTTTTAATACTTTGTTATCAATTATGCCAAGTGTCCTTGTACATAATTTCACCCCTGTTTTAATAATTCTAGTGGCTATTAATTCATTCCCGTGTCCGGTTAAATGAACGATTATTCGTACATATAAATACCCCGCCCATCGTGTCCGATCGAGTGTATATGGTTATTTATAGGGACGTCCAATTGTAACTCTTTATATTAAAATTAACAAACTATCATTTAGTTAAACAAATATAAAGCCCATTAATAGCCCATAGTCTAATTCCACAAGTGTCGTTCTTTTGTCCAAACCCCAATTATGGTACAAAGCCCAATTACCCAATTTTAATATTTTTAGCCCAACATCATGATTACTTCGGATTAAATAAGCATAATAATAACTTAGCTACGAGACATTAATGTAAAAAGGTTGAACATAACTTACAATGATTAATTATCGCGTAGTGTTACACGGACATAATTTCGACTTACACTCTTACAACATTCGCTAACATACCCTTATTATTAGAAATTAAAATTAAAATTAAAATTAAAATTAAAATATATATATATATATATATATATATATATATATATATATACTTTACGTATGATGAAGAGAAGAAAGGATGGATAAATGGTGCACCAAAGCTCGATTTTTATAGGCCTGTAAACTGGAAAAGTTGGCCATGCGATCGCATGGGATTTATTCCTCCAGGCCATGCGATCGCATGGCCGTCGGTGACAGCTAAAAATCCTTGTTTTCTTGTTTGTCGACGTTTTAATAAATAAATATAATATATTAAATAATTATAAGAATTATTTAAATATTATATTATATTTATGTGCATAGTTGACTTGTAATTTTTATTCCGTTGCGTCGAGCGTTGAGAGTTAACTCTGGTCCCGGTTCCGGATTTTCGAACGTCCTTGCGTACAATTTAATATCTTGTACTTTTCGTTTTGAATCTTGTACTCTTGTAATTTTGAGACGTTTCTTATCAATAATTGGAACCTCGTTGATTGTATTTTGTACTTTTGAGCTTTTTGGTCGTTTGCGTCTTCAATTCGTCGAATCTGTCTTTTATCTTCACCTTTTATCACCTTTTATTATTTAAACGAATATCACTTGTAAATAGAACAATTGCAACTAAAAGCTTGTCTTTCTTGAGGGATAATGCTATGAAATATATGTTCGTTTTTAGCATTATCAAATATTCCCACACTTGAGCGTTGCTTGTCCTCAAGCAATATAGTCTTGAAATACTAGAATCACTTCTTTATTCTTCACACTTTGTACATCAGTGATTTCTTTACGGCGGTATAAACAATGGTAGTAACGATGTCGTTTACAGTCCCACTTGACTATAAAATTTAGATCCATTAAGGAAATTGGATCTTTATGAAAACATTTGATCTTTTGAAAATTAAATCTAGTTTTCACCCTAGATAAGTTTTCCGGAATAACCCTTCACCGGTGTTTGCAAAATATTTTTGTGGGCTTGGTGGGTTTCAGATTTGAAAATTTTAGCTCAAAACTTGTGATTTTGTGTCACCCACTTGCTAACCTTGTATTAGGAAAGCAACACATCCAGTACACTTGCTCCGTATATTACCTTTCAGTAAACTACCGTTCGGTTATAAAGGAAAGCGTTGAACAAGCAAATGTTAAGGCAATGTCCCCTGACATGCTTTTAATTATGGTCTATAACGTGTCAGACGCAATTACTATCCTTTGTAGGAGCAATAGTAAAGCTCACCCTTATAATTTGTCGGTCTGGCACAAGGTCCTGTCTTTAACCATGCTATGCAACCACCGTTCTTACGGTTGACACCCGATTTGGTTCAGGTGACCTAATAAATTCCAGGTGAATTCCTAGGATTTTACGTTCAATGGTAATGAACGCATTGAAAAATGGGTTTTCAGAAAACAAATCGGTTTGTAATTTTGATCAAAATATTTTCTCGTTCAAGCTCGAGTTTAGATATCATTGAATTCCATGAGTTTGTAATTCTCAATCTTTAAGGTCAATCTCTAGGATTGAGTAATATCAGGCTTAAAAGCTGATTTTTGATCTTTTAAGGAGATTATCCTTTCTGGGGGTCTGATTCATTAGTCTTATCATGCTAATTTGCACGGTGCCCCCATTGTACGAGATAAATCCTTCTCATGGTTAGGATAAATCTGACCACTTGGCGACCCTGTTTTATGCTGAGATCCGTGGATTTCCTGCTGATTTTAGAGATGACTTTTCTAGATTTTTCATCAACCTACAGCTGGTCTGGATGACAACTTCGTGACCTAAATCAAGAAGCGCGTTTCTTTTTCAAAAGACTTTACTTCCTTCTAACGATGGAATTGATTCATCGTGTAGATCCATCTCTTCTTTTCTTTCATCGGGTAAAACAGTTAATTATCGTCCAAAACAAAAGTATTTTCAATTATTTGTACAAAAATATGTGATATGTATTTTGAATAACTCGGTTAAAATTTCCCACACTTGGCTTTTATTTTCCTTTTTATTGTCCTCTATTCCATTTTAAATGAATTTTAACATTTTGGTTTGTTTCTCAATTTATGTCCTTTCCGAGGTAACAATAATTTCGGTGTTAACACCTAGTTTTATCGTTCATAAATATGTATAAATATGATTTTGAGTTCATTTAATTGAAAATTTTGAAATTTTTTACTAGAATTGGGTAGTCAGTCTATAAGACTAGGGCTGTTCTTTATTATCAGAGAGCACTAGATTCTAATACAACTACTGCTTTACTAGTATTTCTAATGGTAACCAAGTGTTTAAAGTAAAAAAATTTAAAAATCCGAAAGAATTTAACCCCTTCCCACACTTAAGATCTTGCAATGAACTCATTTGCAAGAAATCAGTAACAATTTAAATTATTGAGGGTGATTAGCGTAAAAATGATTAAATTTTACCAAAGTTTCCAAACATATTGGCGTTTGGTTGCTGAATGATAAATGGTGCATATCATTTGTTCATTTCGTCTGTTGTTACATCACATTTATTTGTCATCTTGTCGTCAAAATTAGTAGCTTTTGCTGAACTTAATGCCAGTCTTTGAAAATGCGTTGTTTTACCCTGTTTTGTACAATTTACAATATACATACATACATACAAATATAAACATTCATGGCAATTTGAAATGGGACTTAATATCCCACTTTCCAATCCTAAATGTGAAATATTAGTACACAATAATAATAAAAATGATAAAGATTACATAAGTATATTCAATAACATAAGTTTAAACATGAATAAGTAAAAAGATAAAAACATAAAAATCATATAAATAACCAAATGGAACCAAATCAGTCTGGATAGGGGTTCCAGTTCATCTCACCAGGTGGGTTCCATTGTTGATTATAGGTGTTCTGATAGGCTTGGTTATAGTCATACCGATTAAAGGGTGGTCGGATATCGGGACTGTGTGGCGGAAAATGAGCAGGTCGAGTAGGTACATAGTTATTTGGTACCTGATATGATAGCTGGCTCATGATTTGGTGCTGATGAACTAACCAGCTATCGTGTTGGCGTCGCCTATAATCCTCGTATACTCGCTCGGAGTTCCACTGCTCATACATACTATGTCTGGCCGCGTTCGTCATTGCTTCCTCATCTATACGAACGTGGACGTCAAGAATAGTATCTCGAAAGACATCCCTAATGTCTTCCGCCTCCTCCATTTCCTCGTCTGAGCCTCTCTCTACCTGGGGATGAGATCCCTCATAGGGTACTGCCTGGTTACGTCTACTTTTCAATACCTTAGCACCCACATAAACTTTCAATCCTAAGGGCTCAACCTGTTCTCTACAAAGCTGTAATGGACCCCCTTGGTTCCTATCAACACCTAAATACTCTCCAATGAGAGTAACGAAAATACCTCCTCCTATTATACTCCCGTCCTGCATTCCCTCTACCATTTTAGATAAATAAAAAGCAACACAGTAAGGGATATTGACAAAGCTTCTAGGATCCCGAATACACTTTAGGTAGAATAAATCATGTAAGGTAATTTTTTCTTTATTATGACCTCTCTGTGTAATCGAGTTAGCCAAAAATCTATGAATAATACGAAGCTCGGCTCTGTCAATATGTGTATAGGAGTGTCCTCCTGCTCGTGTAAAAACATCAAAATGTGACATACGCCTCCAAATGGCATCAGCGTCAAAGTTACTATCTACCCTTTCACCATAATGAATCAAATTTGTACAATCGGGTAATAGTAACTCACCAGGAGTATATATCTGTAAGGCCCTGGCCATGTCCAGCATGGACATTCTGTACATCCTACCGCCAAGGATAAACCTAAGAAATCTTCTATCATCTATTCTAACTATATTTGTATCAAGTGATACAGTACTCATCAACTCAACACACCATTCCTTATATACAGGTCTACGAATGGTGAAAAGACGTTCCCAATCTGTAAAAGAAGAACTGCCATACCTTTGAACTAAAAGCTGTCTAACACGGTCAGCGAGATGGACCGTTTCCAAAGGGGCCCAATCGATTACCCTTGGCACCTCTACATTTTTTGTTACCAATTTAAATTTGTTCCTTTGATATGTCTCGTAATCTCTCCATCTCCTATCAAATCTCAGATTAGGATGCAGAGTGTGCTCAGGAATCGTTAGGAATTCTACTGGCGGCCTCATCGGGAATACTATGAATTCATTAACAAACTGTACCGGATCATAATAAGGTACGTGCTGATCAGGCTGTTGTTGTTGTTCCTGTTGTGGTTGTTGTTCGTGTTGCATTTCTGGTTCTGGTTCTGGTGCTGGTGCTGGTCGTCTAGATAATGATGCTCCTGAATCTCCAGTATCGGCTTTCTGTAAAACACATTAAACACAAAATTTGTGCATCCAAATATGCATTAGTGTTAGCAAAATAACAACTTAAAACAATCACTATAACATGTTAAATCAAAATTAAACTTATACACATTTTCACAATTTTTCACAATTCTATACTTTTCAAATAAGCACATATGAAAATGTATACAAAGTTCATAAGCTTTTAACTCAAATAACATGTCAAAATATTCATTACTAATAATTAAACAAGTCACAAATGGCAAATATATCAAATTAATCAAGTTCATGAATTTTGGACTTAAAAAGTCCACTTTAATCTCCAAAAATCATGTTTAGGATCAATGTTTGGATCATTTAACTATCTAAACATGTTACACTACTCAATTTAGCAATAATTCATGATAAAAATCGGCCATAACCTGTTTATATCAAAAAGCCCCAAATTGCTCAAGAACACTAACCATAGATTTCTAAAAATTTTAAAGTTTTTGGCTTCAAATCATGTTAAATAGCATCAATCTAGGTTATACATGCATAAAATACTAACAATTTAACACTAATTACACTAGAAATTAACAAAATTGCATTAGGAAAAAAATTGATAATTATCACAAAAACTAGGAATTTATAGAGTTTAGGGGTGTAATTTTTACCATTTTGCTGAAGAATGAGAATCTAGGCATGATTAGAGCAAGAAAAATGACGAATTACGGTGGAAAAATGATGAAATTTGGTGAAGATTTGAGGTATTTTTCGTGTATGTGTGTGTGTTGTGTGGAGAAGACAGACCCGCTGGTCTGTTTGTATCAGGCCTGAAATCCAGCTCCATGCGATCGCATGGAGTTGGAGTTTAAATCCCATGCGATCGCATGGGTATCCGGCTACAGTGATTTGGCCTTTTTTTTTATATTAACTTACACTAAATAAAACATATAATTAATAAAATTTTAAAAATTTGTTTCTTTTTAGGATGAGGGATTTTCGGATTGATGTCCTAGTCTGTCCCTCGACAAAATTTTTAAAATTTGTCAAATCAAAGCGCGGTTTTAAAAGTAAAGATTTTTGGAGTTTTTAATGTTTTTGGCATATTTTAATTCAATAAGATTAAAAATAATGATAATAAAAGTTCTCGTCCCTCCCTCGGGTAAAGCAATTTCGGTTCAACGACCTAGTCTTCAACTCACGACGAATTTTAAAAATTATATTTTTAACTTAATGAGATAAAGTAAATTTTTGTTTTTAAATTCACACCAACTTAAATTAAAAATACATAAAATTCAAAATTAATATTAAAAATTCACACCAAACTTAAAATTTGAAATGCATAAAATTAAAAATTCATATTTTAAAAATTAAAAATTCACACCAAACTTAATTTAAAAATTCATATTATAAAATCACACCAAACTTATATTATATTTTTCAAATATTTACAATTTTAAATATATTGATTTTACAAAGTTTACAATATTAATTTAAGATTTATATATTAATTTTAAAAACATGGTAAAAATAAAATTAAAAATCTTTTTGGTCTTTTATCCCACTTTAATCAATCAAATATTATCAAAAATATGCGCCCCTCTTTTCGGTAAAGTAATTTCGGTTCCATGACCTAATTTAACTCATGACGAATTTTTGAAATATTTTGGGTTGATTGATTAAAGATATTTATACCTTAAGAATAAACGTTAAATTTCTCAGTGATGTAATAAATTTTTGAATGATATCAATAATTTCGGTCGCCAAACCTAATTTTATTCAATACCAATTTAATACTTTATAGCGAACAAATTAGCATTTATTATCAAAAGGTTAAAAATAAAAATAAAAATGAAAAAATAAAAACTGTACAGACTTACCTGTGAGATAGTATTCTTAGTTATATGATCTATCCCATTCATAAGATAGTCGGTTTAATTGGTTTTCCATAGCTACATAGGCGTAACCTCGAGCATTCAGTGTTTTTTCTTCTAAACATATGAACGGTCCGTCTCTACATAAAGTAACAAATTCGGTATTTGAATAGGTTTGATTATTTGAACATTTACCTCCATGTGACCATTTTCTGCATTTGTGACATCTTTTAAGGGGTCGTGCTCTTCTTTTTGCTGCGGATTTTGATTTTTATTTACCAAATTGTAACTTATTATCTTCGCATCTGGATTCTTTTCTTACTCCGTCCAATCTTTCTCTGATTACTGATACTATTTCACTCGGAAGTGTGTCATTATTACGTTTAGTGATCAAAGCGTGTAGCATTAGACCATGGTTTAGTTCACAGGCAGTCTTCATTTTGTAAAAACCTAAAAAAAATAAAAATTTGGGGGGAGAAGACTAGTTATTTAGGGTCTGCTAGGGAAAGACCATTCGGGTTCCATTTTCGAGAACTACACGAAAACAGACAATCTAACTCTAACAGAAATACATATTATCCTTTAAAGGCTTGATTCTCCCCACACTTAGTTAGCTGTGGTATCGAAATTGTGATTAACTTCATTGTCGAATTCCATCGGACTATCTATGTAGTGTTTAACTCTGTGACCATTAACCTTAAATTCAATCCCATTTGAATTTATTAATTCTATCGTTCCGTATGGGAAAACTCTTTTGACTATGAATGGTCTTGACCATCTTGATTTCAATTTTTCAAGAAATAGCTTGAATCGTGAATTGAAAAGAAGAACTCTGTCTCCTTCTTTGAATTCTTTTGAACTTCTGATTCTTTTATCATGCCATTTCTTCGTTCTTTCCTTATATATTAACGAATTTTCGTATGTTTCATGTCTTAATTCTTCTAATTCGTTTAGTTGACTTAACCGTAGACGTCCAGCTTCATGTAAATCAAGATTACATGTCTTCAAAGCCCAAAATGCTTTGTGTTCAATTTCTACTGGAAGATGACATGCTTTTCCATAAACGAGTCTAAAAGGTGTGGTTCCATATAGAGTTTTGTAGGCTGTTCTAAAAGCCCAGAGTGCATCCTCTAATTTAATGGACCATTCCTTCGGATTTGATCCTACAGTTTTCTCTAGAATACGTTTTAAAGCTCGGTTGGTATTTTCAACTTGTCCACTTGTTTGTGGATGATAAGTAGTGGAGATTTTATGAGTTACTCCATATCTTTTAAGAACTTTCTCAAGTTGATTATTACAGAAATGAGTTCCCCGATCACTTATTAAAGCTTTCGGTGTTCCAAACCTTGCAAAAAGACGTTTTAAAAAGTTGACTACAACTCGTGCATCGTTAGTTGGGAGAGCTTGTGCTTCAGCCCATTTAGATACATAATCAGTGGCTACGAGGATATAGAGATTATTATGAGATTTTGGAAATGGACCCATAAAGTCAATACCCCAAATGCCAAATACTTCACATACTTGAATGACATTTTGTGTCATTTCATCACGTTGACTTATTTTTCCGGCCCTTTGACAAGCATCACAGGATTTGCAAAGAAGGTGTGCGTCTTTGTAAATTGTAGGCCAATAGAATCCAGCATCATAAACTTTTCTTGCTGTTAGTTGAGGCCCATAGTGCCCTCCTGTTGGTCCTGTGTGACAATGGTTTAAAATTTTACTAGCTTCATCTCCGAATACACATCGGCGTATTATTCCATCGGGACAACTTTTAAACAGATGTGGATCTTCCCAAAAATAGTGTTTTATATCACTGAAGAATTTCTTTCGTTTTTGGTACGATAATCATTTTTCAAGGAATCCACATACTAAGTAGTTTGCATAGTCTGCAAACCATGGTATTTCATTATAATCTATCTTCGATAGATATTCATCAGGAAAGTTGTCTTGTATGGCCGATTCATTTAGAACTTCTAATTCAGGATTTTCAAGACGAGAAAGATGATCAGCTGCGAGATTTTCTGCTCCTCTTTTATCTCGGATTTCAATATCGAATTCTTGTAAGAGTAAGATCTAACGGATTAATCTTGGTTTGGCATCTTGTTTCGAAAATAGGTATCTAAGAGCAGAATGGTCAGTATAGACCACCGTTTTAGCTAGAACGAGATATGATCGAAATTTGTCAAAAGCAAAGACAATAGCAAGGAGTTCTTTTTCAATAGTTGTGTAATTCGTTTGTGCTCCTTGTAACGTCTTACTAGCATAATATATAGGTTGAAATCGTTTTTCAATCCTTTGTCCTAAAACGGCTCCCATTGCAAAATCACTTGCATCGTACATTAGTTCAAACGGTAGATTCCAATTTGGTGTTATCATGATCGGCGCATTAGTGAGTTTCTCTTTAAGAATATTAAAAGATTTGATACATTCATCTGAAAAGATGAATGGAGCATCCTTTTCTAGGAGTTTATTCATAGGAGTGGCAATTTTAGAAAAATCTTTTATGAAACGTCGGTAAAAACCGGCATGCCCTAGAAAACTCCTAACTCCTCTAACATTGGTGGGATGTGGAAGTTTAGCAATTACATCTACTTTAGCTCTATCCACTTCAATTCTTTCTTTTGAAATTTTATGTCCAAGAACGATGCCTTCTTTAACCATGAAATGGCATTTCTCCCAATTAAGTACTAGATTTGATTGTTCGCATCTAATAAGCATTCGTTCCAGATTAACTAGACATGATTCAAATGTATCACCGAAGACTGAAAAGTCATCCATGAAAACTTCCATGCATTCTTCTATCATGTCGTGAAAAATCGCCATCATGCACCTTTGAAAGGTTGTAGGGGCGTTGCAAAGTCCAAATGGCATGCGTTTGTAAGCAAAAGTACCATAAGGGCACTTGAACGTGGTTTTCTCTTGATCTTCGGGTGCTATTGGAATTTGAAAGTATCCGGAAAATCCATCAAGAAAACAATAATAACTATTTCCGGCTAATCTTTCCAACATTTGATCAATGAAAGGTAAGGGAAAGTGATCTTTTCTGGTGGCGTCATTTAATTTTCTATAATCAATACATACACGCCATCCTATTACAGTCCTAGTAGGAATAAGCTCATTTTTTTCATTTGTAATGACAGTCATGCCACCCTTCTTAGGCACGCATTGAACTGGGCTTACCCATGGACTATCAGAAATTGGATAAATTAGACCTGCGTTTAGCAGTTTAATAATTTCTTTTTTAACTACATCTTGCATATTCGGATTTAGTCTTCGTTGGCGTTGCACATACGTTTTATGACCTTCTTCCATAAGGATTTTATGTGTGCAATACGAAGGACTTATTCCTTTAATATCATGAATCTTCCATGCAATGGCTGGTTTATGAGCTTTCAACACAGAAATGAGTTGTGATTTCTCATTTTTAGTAAGAGAAGACGATATTATTACAGGTAATTCAGATTCACCATGTAAATAAGTGTATTCCAAATGGTTTGGAAGTGGCTTTAACTCTAATTTAGGAGGTTCTTCTATCGATGATTTGTATCGATATCTGTCTTCTTCTTTTAGCATTTGAATTTCTTCTGTTGTTGGTTCATATCCATTAGCTATAAGTGTAGCTAACATTTCAACTTCATCAATTGGTTCAGTTCCTTCTCCTAAAGAACATTCTCCTGTTCCTTGTAATTCTGGAAATTCTTCTAATAATTCTGCATGTGAATCTATAGTTTGAATATAATAACATGTATCATCTGCAGATTGCGGTTGTTGCATTGCTCTATCAACTGAAAAGGTAACACTCTCGTCCTCTATACTTAGGGTCAGTTTCTTACCGAACACGTCTATCATTGCTTTAGCCGTGTTTAAGAATGGTCTTCCTAATATGAGAGGAACTTGAGAATCTTCTTCCATGTCCAGAACAACAAAATCTACTGGAAATACTAAAGTACCAACTTTAACTAGCATGTTCTCCATTATCCCTCTAGGATATTTTATTGATCGATCGGCTAGCTGTATGCTTATTCTTGTTGGTTTCAATTCTCCAAGATCTAGTTTAGTGTATAGTGAAAACGACATTAAATTTATACTAGCACCTAAGTCTGCCAATGCTTCTATTGAACTAAGACTACCCAGAAAACATGGAATTGTGAAACTTCCAGGATCAGATAATTTTTCTGGTATCTTATTCAACAGCACTGCTGAACAATTAGCATTCATAGTAACGGCAGAGAGCTCTTCCATTTTCTTTCTATTTGATATTAGATCTTTCAGAAATTTAACATATCTAGGCATTCCTGAAATTACATCAATGAAAGGAAGATTGACATTTATCTGTTTAAACATATCCAAGAATTTGGATTGCTCGGCTTCAAGTTTCTCTTTCTTCATTTTACTCGGGTAAGGAAGTGGTGGTTGGTATGGTTTAACATAAGGTTTATCCTTAGCTATGTTATCTTCATTAACCTTTTCAACTACCGGTTCTTTTTCCTTATCTTGTTCAGGTTATGGTTCTTGTGGAGTAGGAATAGCTTCATCAGAAGTTACAGGTATTTCAGGTGGTTTAAGTGTTGTACCACTTCTTGTGGTAATGGCTTTAGCTGTTTCATTCCGGGGGTTAGCATTTGTATCACTAGGTAAACTTCCCGGTTTTTTTTCACCTATTAACCTTGCTAGGTTACTTACTTCTTGTTCCAGATTTTGAATAGAAGCTTGTTGATTTCTAAATGCTTGAGCATTTTTGTCATAACCCGTCCTTAACCGTAAGAACGTGTTAGATAACGTATGATTTCATTGCGAGGTATTGACCTCTATATGCGACATTTTTAAAAGAAAAACTGCATATATTATACATTACAAACCATGATTCTTATTTTTGATACAAGCTTTGGACGAAATAAAGATGATTATCGTTTAGCGATAATCTTCGACTTACAAACTTTACAAATGATGATAACAACACGATTTCTAGCATATTTTACAACACAAGTTCTTGGATATGCAGTCTTATTTTTGACACAAATATGCGTACGCAAGATCCTGCTCAAATTCAACATAATGCAGCGGAAACTTCTAATTATCACCTGAGAATAAACATGTTTAAAACGTCAACATAAAGTTGGTGAGATATAGGTTTAGTGCCGGCAGCAATATATATATAGACCACAAGATTTCGTATATAAACAGTTTAATAAAAATATTCTAAGTGGTTGAGCACTTGGTAACCATACTTAACAATTAATCACGTCGCATATTCCCTTTAATATGAAATCTTACTACACTGTACCAAGTGTAGTCACGAAACGAAGTACTGTGCAACCGTTGAATACTGGTCGTCCAGTCCGGTTGGGGTTGTCAAGCCCGATAGATCTATCAACAGGATTCGCGTTTACAATACCGCTGTAAATATTAGTTACCAAGCTACAGGGAAGTATGCCAGTGGTACAACTCAACGTAGAATATATTTTTCAGTTACTTGTGTCCATAACGTAAAACATAAAATACATGTATTCTCATCCCGAAATATTTAGAGTTTAAAAGTGGGACTATATACTCACTGTTGTCTTGAAGATATATATAATTTGACTTGGTCTCCGGTTGATATCACGAACCTATCCATATATAATATATCAATACCTTTTCTTTTTAAACAAATGTCACATATATATACTTGTTATACTTTTAATACTTTGAATAATTCCTTAGTCCGTAGTTAGCAGTTCGTTGTTAGTAATTCAATTTTAATGGTTCATTTTTAGATGTTTAATATACCCGCAATGAAATAAATAAAACCCCCTAACGAAATAAATAAAACCCCATCGTATATGTATTGGTCGAGATTAATCTTGACCCATGGTACCGGTGTTGTCAAATGACGTGTTGCGTACATAAAGTACCGGTGTTGTCAAATGACGTGTTGCGTACAAACATGGGATCTTATGATTAATCTTCTCGTGTTGTTTGCGGGTGATCCTGAACCATATAAAATTGAATTATAAGTACATATATATAAAATATCATGTTATCTTAGAAATATGTGATTTTATTTAATTTTTCCCAATTAATCCCGAAGTTAAACAAGTCTTAGATATCCGATCTCGTTTTGGTCATAGTTTCTTCGTTACAACTCCGTTTTCGTTGATTCAACTTGTCACTTCCTTGGATCGAGTCCCTCTTTAAGACTATGAACTGTAAATACCTTAGTTTGTATTCGAAATCACAGGTCATAGGTCAAACTTTAGTGAAACTTATGAAGTTAATCATTTTCCATCATGTAAACAACCTTAAATGATTATTTTTCTAAAAATACTTATACTTTGAGTTAAATCATGAAATTTTTATGTGTTATCATATTCATAGTAAAAATCATTTTTCCAGAAAATAAACCTCCAATTCAAAGTTTAAGATGGTTTTTAATTATCCAACCCAAAACAGCCCCCGGTTACACTCCGACGTCGTAAAAACAGTTTTTAAGGTGTTCTTTGAAAAACCAAGTTTTACCTTGTTAAATTAGCATATATTTAAGTTATATTACAGGTCTTGAAGTATTTTAAAAGTTAAGTTAGAAGGATCTGTTTAGTTTGCAAACAAGTTTGAAAACATTCAAACTATGTTCTTGTTGTTAAAATTGTATACCACAAAATATGATAGCTATATATATATGAATCGAATAAGGTTATGAACATAGATACTACCTCAAGTTTCTTGGACAAGGTTTCTGTAAAAGAGGAGTAAGAACCTAGAACCAAAAGGGTGATGGAATTGGATGAAAGATTGGAAGTAAGTTTGTGTTCTTGGAAGGATTTCTTGAAGTGTTTTTGTAAGGTTTTCTTATGAGATTTAAGTGTTGTTTTTGAAGCTAAATGATGGATAAAATGCTTGGAGATGATCAAGTATGAAGTTAAGAGTATTTTGAGAGAGAAATGGAAGTGTAAGTATGAGAAAATGGGGTGAAGAAATGGTGTGCATGCATAAAAACGTTTTTAGGTTATAAAGGAAAAAAAAGATACCTAACTTTGTTTTCTTGCTAAATAATTCATGCTACTTGATAAATGGTTGGTTCCACATGTTTCTTAATTATTTAAGGCTGCTAAGGAGCAGATTTTTATTGGTATATACTAATAGTAAATACATCTAGAAGCTGCGTATGATACGAGTACATATACTCTAGATATACGTATAGAAATTTTGTGAAAAATGGAATGAGGATTCAAATATTGCTATCTTTTGTGAATACACTTATATGGTTTTATGTATTTAAGTTCTTAAAAGTGATTAAATTCATTACTTATACGATATATGTGTAAACATTATAGGTCATAAGTATTTAAGTCAAATAACGTTGCGTATGGTTATCGTTTTGAAAACTTAAGTTAGTAGTTTCAAAATATACATATAACTTATTGTTATTAATACAAAATGAGATATTAAAACATTCTTAAATCATGTTAAATATGTATATATACATATATATACACAAACGTATAATTATCATATGTTATATAGTTCGTGATATCATCGGTCAAACTAGACGGTCAAACGTTGTGTAAAACTCTTTTCAAAAACATAAATCTTAACAATTTGGATTGCTTATCATGTTGGTAAGGTTTAATTTATGTAAATATTAATCTTACAAGTATAGAATGATCGAAAAAGTGCGGGTCATTACAGTACCTACCCGTTAAATAAATTTCGTCCCGAAATTTTAAAATTGTACCTATTTTGCGTCATCGGGAAACAAGTGTGGATAATTTTGTTTCATTTGATCCTCTCATTCCCAAGTAAATTCGGGACCCCTTCGAGCATTCCAACGAACCTTAACGATCGGTATGTTGCTCTGCTTGAGCCGTTTAACTTCACGATCCATGATTTCGATTGGTTCTTCGATGAATTGTAGTTTCTCGTCGACATGGATTTCTTCAAGAGGAATGGTGAGGTCTTCCTTTGCAAGACACTTCTTAAGGTTCGAGACGTGAAAGGTATTATGTACTCCGGCGAGTTGTTGCGGTAACTCGAGTCGATAAGCTACCGGTCCAATGCGTTCAATAATCTTGAACGGGCCTACGTACCTTGGGTTCAGTTTACCCCTTTTGCCGAAACGTATTACACCTTTCCATGGTGACACTTTTAACATAACCATGTCACCGATCTGAAACTCTAATGGTTTCCTTCGAACATCGGCGTAGCTCTTTTGGCGACTACGGGCTGTTTTCAATCTCTCCTTGATTTGTACAATCTTCTCAGTCATTTCGTGTATGATCTCGGGACCCGTTAATTGTAGATCTCCTACTTCATTCCAACAGATAGGAGATCTACACTTCCTTCCATACAATGCTTCGAATGGCGCAGCTCCAATGCTCGCATGATAACTATTATTATACGAGAATTCTGCTAACGGTAGATATTTATCCCATCCGTTTCCAAAATCGATCACACATGCCCTGAGCATGTCTTCAAGAGTCTGAATTGTTCTTTCACTCTGCCCGTCGGTTTGCGGATGATATGCGGTACTTATATCCAAACGAGTTCCTAGTGCCTCCTGTAGTGATTGCCAGAACTTTGAGGTAAATCTACTATCACGATCAGATATAATGGAAATAGGTATTCCATGCCTTGAAACTATTTCCTTTATATATAATCGTAATAATTTCTCCATTCTATCCGTTTCCTTTATAGGCAAGAAATGTACAGATTTGGTAAGACGATCAACAATTACCCAAATAGTGTCGTATCCCCAGGCAGTCTTTGGTAACTTCGTGATGAAATCCATGGTAATACCGTCCCATTTCCATTCTGGGATTTCTGGTTGTTGAAGTAATCCTGACGGCTTTTGGTGTTCTGCTTTGACTTTGGAACAAGTTAAACACTCCCCAACATATGTTGCAACGTCTGTCTTTAAATTAGGCCACCAATAATGCGTCTTAAGATCTTGATACATCTTTCCAACTCCAGGATGTATCGAGTATCTTGTCTTATGTGCCTCATTCAATATCAACTTCCTTAATCCACCCAACTTCGGTACCCAAATACGGTTTGCAAAATATCGAATTCCGTCTTCCCGTATAACGAGTTGTTTCTCATACTTCTTCATTATTTTATTTCTTATGTTTTCTTTAGTAAGTGCTTCTCGTTGAACTTCTTTGATTTGTGAGTTGAGATTCATGCGAATTTTTATGTTCATCGCTCGTACTCGAATTGGTTCTCGTTCCTTTCTGCTTAGAGCATCGGCCACCACGTTCGCCTTCCCGGGATGATAACGAATTTCACAATCATAGTCGTTTATCAGCTCGACCCACCTACGTTGCCTCATGTTCAGCTATTTTTGATCGAAAATATGTTGAAGGCTTTTATGATCAGTAAACACAGTGCATTTAACCCCATACAAGTAGTGTCTCCATATCTTCAATGCAAACACGACTGCTCCCAGTTCTAGATCATGCGTCGTATAATTCCGCTCGTGAATCTTTAATTGTCGGGATGCGTATGCAATAACTTTCTTCCGTTGCATAAGAACGCAACCAAAACCTTGTCACGAAGCATCACAATATATTTCAAAATCATCGTTCCCTTCTGGTAACGATAAAATAGGCGCCGTAGTCAACTTCTTTTTCAGTAATTGAAATGCACTCTCCTGCTCAGAAGTCCATTCATATTTCTTCCCTTTTTGCGTTAACGCTGTCAACGGCTTAGCTATTTCGGGAAAAATCTTGAATAAACCTTCTATAATAACCGGCTAAACCCAAAAATTGACGTATCTGCGTTGGTGTCTTAGGAGTCTCCCATTTTTCAATGGCTTCAATTTTTGCTGGATCAACCTGAATTCCTTTGCTACTAACAACGTGGCCAAGAAATTGCACTTCTTTCAACCAGAAAGCACATTTAGAAAATTTAGCATATAGCTGTTCTTTTCTCAACAACTCTAATATCAACCTTAAATGCTGCTCATGCTCTTGCTCACTCTTGGAATGGATAAGAATATCATCAATGAAAACGATAACAAACTTATCTAAATATGGACTACAAACTCGATTCATGAGGTCCATGAATACAGCTGGCGCATTCGTCAATCCAAACGGCATGACCAAAAATTCGTAATGACCGTAGCGTGTCCAAAAAGCAGTTTTCGGTATATCTTCTTCTTTGACACGTAATTGATGATAGCCCGATCTTAGGTCAATTTTCGAGTACACACATGATCCTTGGAGTTGATCAAATAAGTCGTCAATTCTTGGTAGTGGATACCGATTCTTGATAGTTAACTTATTTAATTCACGATAATCTATACACATTCGGAAAGATCCGTCTTTCTTCTTGACGAATAAAATTGGAGCTCCCCACGGTGAAGTACTTGGTCGTATGAATCCACGATCCAGTAATTCTTTTAACTGACTCTGAAGTTCTTTTAACTCGGACGGTGCAAGTCTATATGGAGCACGGGCAACCGGTGCAGCTCCTGGTACAAGATCTATTTGAAATTCTACAGATCTAAATGGAGGTAATCCCGGCAACTCTTCCGGAAATACTTCAGGAAAATCTCTTGCCACAGGCACGTCATTGATGCACTTCTCTTTTTCTTTCTTTTCGACTTTATTAACATGTGCTAAGATAGCATAGCACCCTTTCTTCAAGCACTTTTGAGCTTTCAAATAACTAATGAGTTTTAGCTTTGATTTACCCTTCTCTCCATAAATCATTACTGGCGTTTTATCCTTACGAGGAATGCGAATTACCTTCTTAGCGCACACAACTTCAGCTCCTATTTTGGACATCCAGTCCATGCCGATTATTACATCAAAACTTCCTAATTCTACGGGTATCAAATCAATCTTAAATGTTTCTCCGGCTAAATTTATTTTACAATCACGGCAAATTTTATCGGCTTTAATTAGTTTACCATTAGCTAACTCAATCATGTACTTAGCATCTAGAGGTAATGATGAACAATTCAATTTAGCGTGAAAGTCTCTACACACGTAACTTCTATCAGCACCAGTATCAAATATAATAGATGCGGATAAGTTATTAATGGTAAACGTACCCGTAACAAGCTCCGGGTCTTCACATGCCTCTCTAGCATTAATAACAAATGCTCTCCCACGTGCAGGTCCGATATTCTTCTCTGGATTTGGGCACTGGCTCTTATAGTGACCTTGTTTTCCACACCCAAAACAAGTAATGGTAGCCAAAGCAGTTCTATTTGCATTGGTGGCAGGAGTCTTGGTACCATTTGTATTTGTAACGAGAGCCCTACAATCTTCAGCAAGATGACCCTTTCGATTACATTTGTTGCATACCACATTACAGTAACCAGAGTGATGTTTGTGGCATCGGTTGCATAAAGGATTTTGTCCTTTATAACCAAAGCTTAAACCACTACCCGCACCTTGCGTGTTTTCTTGTTTCTTAAAAGATTGTTGTTGGTTACCTCGATCATAATTTCCATTCCACTTTCTTTTGTTACCTGATACCTTCACATCAGTATTGGATACTTTCTTATCCATGATGACCTGATCCATTAGCTCGTTTGCCATGGTTATAGCTTCATGAATTGTCTTAGGTTTCGATGCTGTAACATTTGCCTTGACCTTTTTGGGCAAACCATCTTTGTACATTTCAATCTTCCGTTCTTCGGTTGGAACCAATTCAGGACATAGCAAAACTAATTCCATGAATCGCTGATTGTAGTTGGTGATTTCAGTACCAATAACCTTCAGACTTCGTAACTCATCTTCCAACTTCCTAACCTCGTTCCTTGGACAATATTCATTGATTAACATTGTTTTGAATTCTTCCCACGGAGTATCATAAGCTACATCTCCTCCTACAGCCTTCACATAATTTTTCCACCACGTGAGTGCACTATCTTGTAAAGTGCACGATGCGTATTTGGTCATGTCCTTTTCAACACAACCACTGATTTTAAACACAGTCTCCATCTTTTCTATCCACCGGGTTAAACCGATCGGTCCTTCTGTTCCACTGAATGATGAGGGCTTGCAAGCTTGAAAAGTTTTGTAAGTGCACCCCACACGAGGATTTGGGTTAACTGCAGCACCTCTTGCAGCCTCGACCCATAACATTCTGTCGTTCACTCGCTGATTGATGAGTTCCTGGATTTCTTGTTCCGTCATTCGGTTCAATCGCGCCATATTCTTCTATAAGAATGAAAAGAAAATAATTATTCACATGGAATATTATAGATGTAGTGTATATTTACAGTACATTATAGCTTATTAATAATATGAACCAGGTATTATTATAAAAGCCTTTTCTTCTTATTAGCGTTTTATAATTATATCTAGGGTAGTACCTACCCGTTAATGTCCATACTTAATAGCTTAGTACAGAATCAATTACTACCATCTAAATAATACTTAACCATGGAAAATTATTGCATTTCACACTTCACTATTTTACATATGCTTATCTTACATCGAACATTAAACAAACCACACTAATAATATTATACAAAACATTATATGATCCCATGGTTTAATACGGCAGCGCATCGTTTGGTCTATTTTCTAGGACGTTTAGGTTCAAAGAATCGCTTAACGCTTATCCTGGCTGTCTGCCTATATTTTGGCTGTGGGACTGAAGAACTGGATGCCGGGATAGAACGAATAGGAATAGCGGGAATAGGGGTGGTAGTGTCTAGTGGAGTTGGTGCCACATCATCCTTATTAAACTCAGGATTTGAATTTTCTAATTCATTATCCTTTCGTTTCTTTCCTAGTTCGAACTCTTCTTTTGTAATTTCCTGTATTTCTTCCTCGGGTTCACTTTCCTCCTCGGGTTCACTTTCCTCCTCGGGTTCACTTTCCTCCTCGGGTTCACTTTCCGGGTTCTCTATAGTCGGTTCATCCGGAATTTGTGAGTCTTCCCCAAAGATATTATTTTCGTCATCGGATAGGTTAATGACTGGAACACCATCTGAAGATTCTGGTTCGGAGTCGCTGAATGTGATAACAAGTTTTGAGCCCGACATCTATCACACAACAACTAACCCATTAGTACTACATAATATTTACATATAAATTTTAACCAACAATGATAAGCAATGGTTTTTAAATCAGACCCGGTCAAAGTCCAGACTTACTAATGTATCCTAACGACTTATCAGTTAGACACACTAATGCAAACCTGGTTCGCTAAGACCACCGCTCTGATACCACATGTCATAACCCGTCCTTAACCGTAAGAACGTGTTAGATAACGTATGATTTCATTGCGAGGTATTGACCTCTATATGCGACATTTTTAAAAGAAAAACTGCATATATTATACATTACAAACCATGATTCTTATTTTTGATACAAGCTTTGGACGAAATAAAGATGATTATCGTTTAGCGATAATCTTCGACTTACAAACTTTACAAATGATGATAACAACACGATTTCTAGCATATTTTACAACACAAGTTCTTGGATATGCAGTCTTATTTTTGACACAAATATGCGTACGCAAGATCCTGCTCAAATTCAACATAATGCAGCGGAAACTTCTAATTATCACCTGAGAATAAACATGTTTAAAACGTCAACATAAAGTTGGTGAGATATAGGTTTAGTGCCGGCAGCAATATATATATAGACCACAAGATTTTGTATATAAACAGTTTAATAAAAATATTCTAAGTGGTTGAGCACTTGGTAACCATACTTAACAATTAATCACGTCGCATATTCCCTTTAATATGAAATCTTACTACACTGTACCAAGTGTAGTCACGAAACGAAGTACTGTGCAACCGTTGAATACTGGTCGTCCAGTCCGGTTGGGGTTGTCAAGCCCGATAGATCTATCAACAGGATTCGCGTTTACAATACCGCTGTAAATATTAGTTACCAAGCTACAGGGAAGTATGCCAGTGGTACAACTCAACGTAGAATATATTTTTCAGTTACTTGTGTCCATAACGTAAAACATAAAATACATGTATTCTCATCCCGAAATATTTAGAGTTTAAAAGTGGGACTATATACTCACTGTTGTCTTGAAGATATATATAATTTGACTTGGTCTCCGGTTGATATCACGAACCTATCCATATATAATATATCAATACCTTTTCTTTTTAAACAAACGTCACATATATATACTTGTTATACTTTTAATACTTTGAATAATTCCTTAGTCCGTAGTTAGCAGTTCGTTGTTAGTAATTCAATTTTAATGGTTCATTTTTAGATGTTTAATATACCCGCAATGAAATAAATAAAACCCCCTAACGAAATAAATAAAACCCCATCGTATATGTATTGGTCGAGATTAATCTTGACCCACGGTACCGGTGTTGTCAAATGACGTGTTGCGTACATAAAGTACCGGTGTTGTCAAATGACGTGTTGCGTACAAACATGGGATCTTATGATTAATCTTCTCGTGTTGTTTGCGGGTGATCCTGAACCATATAAAATTGAATTATAAGTACATATATATAAAATATCATGTTATCTTAGAAATATGTGATTTTATTTAATTTTTCCCAATTAATCCCGAAGTTAAACAAGTCTTAGATATCCGATCTCGTTTTGGTCATAGTTTCTTCGTTACAACTCCGTTTTCGTTGATTCAACTTGTCACTTCCTTGGATCGAGTCCCTCTTTAAGACTATGAACTGTAAATACCTTAGTTTGTATTCGAAATCACAGGTCATAGGTCAAACTTTAGTGAAACTTATGAAGTTAATCATTTTCCATCATGTAAACAACCTTAAATGATTATTTTTCTAAAAATACTTATACTTTGAGTTAAATCATGAAATTTTTATGTGTTATCATATTCATAGTAAAAATCATTTTTCCAGAAAATAAACCTCCAATTCAAAGTTTAAGATGGTTTTTAATTATCCAACCCAAAACAGCCCCCAGTTACACTCCGACGTCGTAAAAACAGTTTTTAAGGTGTTCTTTGAAAAACCAAGTTATACCTTGTTAAATTAGCATATATTTAAGTTATATTATAGGTCTTGAAGTATTTTAAAAGTTAATTTAGAAGGATCTATTTAGTTTGCAAACAAGTTTGAAAACATTCAAACTATGTTCTTGTTGTTAAAATTGTATACCACAAAATATGATAGCTATATATATATGAATTGAATAAGGTTATGAACATAGATACTACCTCAAGTTCCTTGGACAAGGTTTCTGTAAAAGAGGAGTAAGAACCTAGAACCAAAAGGGTGATGGAATTGGATGAAAGATTGGAAGTAAGTTTGTGTTCTTGGAAGGATTTCTTGAAGTGTTTTTGTAAGGTTTTCTTATGAGATTTAAGTGTTGTTTTTGAAGCTAAATGATGGAGAAAATGCTTGGAGATGATCAAGTATGAAGTTAAGAGTATTTTGAGAGAGAAATGGAAGTGTAAGTATGAGAAAATGGGGTGAAGAAATGGTGTGCATGCATAAAAACGTTTTTAGGTTATAAAGGAAAAAAAAAGATACCTAACTTTGTTTTCTTGCTAAATAATTCATGCTACTTGACAAATGGTTGGTTCCACATGTTTCTTAATCATTTAAGGCTGCTAAGGAGCAGATTTTTATTGGTATATACCAATAGTAAATACATCTAGAAGCTGCGTATGATACGAGTACATATACTCTAGATATACGCATAGAAATTTTGTGAAAAATGGAATGAGGATTCAAATATAGCTATCTTTTGTGAATACACTTATATGGTTTTATGTATTTAAGTTCTTAAAAGTGATTAAATTCATTACTTATACGATATATGTGTAAACATTATAGGTCGTAAGTATTTAAGTCAAATAACGTTGCGTATGGTTATCGTTTTGAAAACTTAAGTTAGTAGTTTCAAAATATACATATAACTTATTGTTATTAATACAAAATGAGATATTAAAACATTCTTAAATCATGTTAAATATGTATATATACATATATATACACAAACGTATAATTATCATATGTTATATAGTTCGTGATATCATCGGTCAAACTAGACGGTCAAACGTTGTGTAAAACTCTTTTCAAAAACATAAATCTTAACAATTTGGATTGCTTATCATGTTGGTAAGGTTTAATTTATGTAAATATTAATCTTACAAGTATAGAATGATCGAAAAAGTGCGGGTCATTACAATTTTGTTCATTGGTTTGTTTCTGAGATGTGAAAAACTGCGTTTGAGTTTCAACTAGCTTTGTCATCATATCTTCTAAATTCAGCTTTTTATTATCGGTTTGTGGTGGTTTGTTTTGAAAATTAGGTCTTTGCTGGTTGTAAGTATTATTGGATACTTGTTGATTGCTAGGACCTTGTTGGTTGTTGTATGGAATATTTTGGTTATAGTTCTGATTTTGATTGTAAATAGGTCTTGGCGGTTGATAATTATTCTGATAATTATTTCCAAGCCTTTGGTTTAGATATGAAACATTCTTTCTTTGTTCCATTGTTAGTTCAATACTGAGACAATCTTTTGTCAAATGTGGTCCTCCACACTGCTCACAACTAATTCGTATTGAGTGGATATCTTTAGTCATCTTTTCCATTCGTCTCTCGACAACATCTATCTTTTTGGTGAAATGGAATCTAAGTCATGGCTAGAATCGGCTCTAGCTGCTTTAGATGATCTAACGATATCTTTTTCTTGGTGCCACTCATGTGAGTCGGAAGCAGTGTTATCAATAATTTTATAAGCATCAGTTTCGGTTTTCTTCATAATGGAACCACCAGCTGCTATATCGATGTCTTTTCTTGTAGTGATGTCGCATCCTTGGTAGAATATTTGTACTATTTGACAGGTGTCTAAACCATGTTGCGGACATCCTTTCAATAATTTTCCAAATCTTGTCCACGCCTCATATAGAGTTTCATTCGGTTTCTGTGTGAACGTAACAATTTCTCCTTGAAGCCTTACGGCTTTAGATGCCGAAAAGAATTGTTTAAGAAATTTTTCAACTAAAACATCCCATGTATCAATCGCCCCTTCAGGTAACGATTCCAACCAATCTTTGGCTTCTCCCTTTAAAGTCCAGGGAAATAACATGAGATATATCTGTTCATCCTCAACTTCTCTTATTTTAAATAGAGTGCAGATCCTATTAAAGGTACGAAGATGTTCATTTGGATCTTCCTTCGGCGCACCACTAAATTGGCATTGATTAGTCACCATGTGTAGAATTTGTCCTTTGATTTCATAATCTGTCGCATTAATGTCAGGATGAGTAATTGCGTGACCTTGGCCAGTGCGTTTAGCTCTCATTCAGTCTTCCATACTTAAAGGTTCCAGATTCTCCATAATTGAATTTGTTGAATCGGAATCACTAGAGGATTCTGATTTAATGGTTCGTTCCTCAACAATCTCTGTTTGAATGATTGGTGGTTCCGGAGGAAAATTTAATGGTTCAGGATCTATGAATCATCCCTGAATATTCTCCGGATTCTCAATTGTGAGGTCGGGTTCAAAAAATAGATTATCAACGGCGGTAATATTTGCTAAATGTCTTGATCTAGTTACAGGTGGTGAACGTACAAAAGGTGGTGAACGTCTTGCTCGGTGCATTCACTGAATATCCTATCCTATTAGTTTTTAAAAGGAAAGAAAAATTATATAAGTTATCCAATCAATAGACTTTTCTGATTTTGCCCACGTTTCGAATAGCCAAAAGATGCAGCAGTGGGGCAGGATTCGTTTGGTCTCAATATAATTGAGGACTGTTTGGCTCCAATAACCCGGTCCACGTACAAATCCAACTATTACTACGAACCAGAAAATTTTGATGTCTATCAATTTAACCACTTAAAATAAATTTTCGTAATTTTAAGAAATTTAGATAAGAAGTAGAATAAAAATCTATGCCCTAAAAACTAGAATAGCGAGAAATAAGAAAGAAAAAGAGCGCGTCGAAAAAGAAAAAGAAAAGGGTTGAAAAATAAAAGGCGTCGGAAAATAAGAAATAAAAAGAAATGACTTATAGAACTTAAAAACACTCGACTAACCCAACCTTATTACTATCACTAACTTAAAATTATAATCGCAAATTGAGATTACTAATTGGAATGATAATTGATACATAGGTAAAAGGCGTCGAAAAATAAAAATAAGAAAGTAGCGCGTTGAAACTTAAAAAGACACTTAAAACTAAAAATTAAAAGCTGCTTCTAAAAATATTAAAGCTTACAAGTAAAACTATATCCCAAATGGCAATAACTTAAAAAGAAACTAAAACTTAAAAAGGCGTCGCAAAATTCTAAAGCACCTAAATCTTAGTCTAAAGAAAAAAACACTTAAGGGATTTTACGGCAAGGCCTAAAAATCTAGAAATAAAAATAACTTTGGCAAAAACTATGAATTAAAACTAAATACGAGCGAAAAATACAAAAGTTACGCTAAAACTATTAAAAAGGGACAAAATATAAAAATATATAAAAAGTTGTAAAAATTACAATTTTTATAAAAATATTATTTTTATATTATTTATTTTATAAAACTATTAATTTTATAAATTATTAAAACTAATTTAGACTTAAAATACAAATTATAAATAAACTAAACTAAATAATAAAATAATTATAACCTAATTAGGGTTATTAATTAATAATAATTATTATAAACCCTAATTTCGTACAGCTTATGTTTCAGACGAGTCAAATCACTCTATGCGATCGCATGGAGTGTATGCTATATATTCATGCGATCGTATGACGTAGAAAATCGGGCCAGATGGGTTGGGCTGCTACAGTGTAGCCCGTAAACTTTTATATTTTTTTTTTTTTTTTCTGTTTTGCTATTTTGATGTTTTATAAAAAAAACACAATATTTAAATAAAATTTATATTTTTAAATACTAAAAATAAAAATAAAGAAACTTTATAAAACTTATATATTTAACAAACTCTTAAAAATATATAAATTTTTGTTTTTCTTTTTATATTTTTGAATTTTTAAAACGTATTTTTACAAAAACGTATTTTTATAAAAGTAAACTAAAAATAAAAATCTTTTTTTTATATAGCATTGCGCTTCCGGCTTTTAAGATAAATTTTTAAGTTTCCCGGCAGCGGCGCCAAAAATACTTGATGTTATGCGAGGTGTATATAAAATAGCTTAAATTTTAGCAGGGAAATACTATTAAATACGATACAATTTTACACAAGATATTTATTTATTTAGAGAATGGATATACTTAAACCTTGCTACAACACTTATAGGCAGTGTACCTAATCGTACAGTAGTGTAGTTTTTAGTAAGTCCGGTTCGTTCCACAGGGAAAATCTTTTAATCAAAGCTTAATGCTATATTAGTTTTATTTTATAAAAATACAAATATATATATAAGTAATATTATTATTATAAAGGGGGGTTTTTACCGTTTAATGACCGGTTTGTCGATTTTAAAACTTTAGTCGCAGTTAAAACCAAATGTAAAATATTAAATAAATAAAAGACTTAATTTAAAGCGTAAAGTAAATAACGATAATGAAATTGCGAATAATAAAAGTGCGATAAAATAAACTTGCGATTAAAAAGTACGATAATTAAAATTGCAATTAAATACAATAATAATAAATAAAAGTGCGATAATTAGAAGTGCAATTAAATATAAAATAAAGGAAATTAAATATGAAATAAAAGAATTATGCTTATTTAAACTTCCGTAATCATGATGTTTGACGTGTTGATTTTAGTTTTATGCCCATGGGTTAATTGTCCTTTGTCCTGGATTATTTAATATGTCCGTCTGGTTTTTGTCCATAATAGTCCATCAGTCATAAATATAAAGTGCGAGTGTCCTCGTCTAATTATCCTTATACCCGAAGTCAAATATTTCAACTAATTGGGGACTTAAACTATAACAAGATTCTAATACTTTGTTTAATAATTACATCAGGATGTCGACTGAGTGTAACCCAAGGTTTTAATACTTTGTTATCAATTATGCCAAGTGTCCTTGTACATAATTTCACCCCTGTTTTAATAATTCTAGTGGCTATTAATTCATTCCCGTGTCCGGTTAAATGAACGATTATTCGTACATATAAATACCCCGCCCATCGTGTCCGATCGAGTGTATATGGTTATTTATAGGGACGTCCAATTGTAAATCTTTATATTAACATTAACAAACTATCATTTAGTTAAACAAATATAAAGCCCATTAATAGCCCATAGTCTAATTTCCACAAGTGTCGTTCTTTTGTCCAAACCCCAATTATAGTACAAAGCCCAATTACCCAATTTTAATATTTTTAGCCCAACATCATGATTACTTCGGATTAAATAAGCATAATAATAACTTAGCTACGAGACATTAATGTAAAAAGGTTGAACATAACTTACAATGATTAATTATCGCGTAGTGTTACACAGACAGAATTTCGACTTACACCCTTACAACATTCGCTAACATACCCTTATTATTAGAAATTAAAATTAAAATTAAAATTAATATATATATATATATATATATATATATATATATATATATATATATATATATATATATATATATATATATATATATATATATATATATATATACTTTACGTATGATGAAGAGAAGAAAGGATGGATAAATGGTGCACCAAAGCTCGATTTTTATAGGCCTGTGAACTGGAAAAGTTGGCCATGCGATCGCATGGCCGTCGGTGACAGCTAAAAATCCTTGTTTTCTTATTTGTCGACGTTTTAATAAATAAATATAATATATTAAATAATTATAAGAATTATTTAAATATTATATTATATTTATGTGCATAGTTGACTTGTAATTTTTAGTCCGTTGCGTCGAGCGTTGAGAGTTGACTCTGGTCCCGGTTCCGGATTTTCGAACGTCCTTGCGTACAATTTAATATCTTGTACTTTTCGTTTTGAATCTTGTACTCTTGTAATTTTGAGACGTTTCTTATCAATAATTGGAACCTCGTTGATTGTATTTTGTACTTTTGAGCTTTTTGTTCGTTTACGTCTTCAATTCGTCGAATCTGTCTTTTGTCTTCACCTTTTATTATTTAAACGAATATCACTTGTAAATAGAACAATTGCAACTAAAAGCTTGTCTTTCTTGAGGGATAATGCTATGAAATATATGTTCGTTTTTACCATTATCACCCATGTAGTTGATACTCGTGAAGAGCCACTATCCATTCGTTAAATTCCGGTGGTTAATGAATTTGAAGACGTTTTTCCAGACGAATTACCGGGTGTTCCGGCGGAAAGACAAGTTGAATTTCGCATTGAGTTGGTTCCGGGTGCTACTCCCATTGCTAAAACTCCTTATCGTTTAGCACCAACGAAGATGCAAGAGTTGTTAAATCAAACCCAAGAGTTGCTTGAAATGGGTTTTATTCGACCGAGTGCTTCGCCATGGGGCGCTCCAGTTTTATTCGTGAAGAAGAAAGATAGTAGTATGCGGATGTGCATCGATTATCGGGAGTTGAATAAAGTGACGATCAAGAACCGTTATACATTGCCTCGGATTGACGATTTGTTTGATCAACTCCAAGGCACGACTTATTTTTCTAAAATTGACTTACCGTCCGGCTATCACAAAATGCGGGTACGTGAGGAAGATATCGAGAAAACGGCTTTTTGAACGCGTTACGGGCATTTTGAATTTGTAGTAATGCCTTTTGATCTTACGAATGCACCTGCGGCATTCATGGATCTTATGAACCGAGTGTACCAACCTATGTTGGACAAGTCAGTAATTGTGTTCATCGACGACATTCTTGTCTATTCTAAGAACATGAAGAAACACGAACGTCATTTGCGCGAAGTATTGAAGACGTTGCGAAAGAAGAAGTTGTATGCTAAACTTTCCAAGTGTGAATTTTGGCTAAGGGAAGTGCAATTCCTTGGCCATATTGTGAACGAAGAAGGTATTCAAGTGGATCCTGGGAAGATAGAGACGGTGAAGAGTTGGGAACAACCGACTACGCCTACGGAAATCCGAAGTTTTCTCGAATTGGCCAGTTATTATCGTCGGTTTATCCAAGACTTTTCTAAAATCACTTCTCCATTGACGAAGTTGACAAGGAAGAATGTGAGATTCAATTGGGAGAACGAGCAAGAAATTGCTTTTCAATTGTTAAAAGAGAAATTGTGTCAAGCTCCGGTCTTAGTGTTGCCGGAAGGTGTTGAAGATATAACGGTTTATTGTGATGTCTCATTAAATGGGCTCGGGTGTGTTCTAATGCAAAGAGGTAAAGTAATCGCTTATGCCTCTCGATAATTTAAGGAACACGAAAAGAGATATCCGACTCATGATCTTGAATTGGCGGCGGTAGTGCATGCATTGAAAATTTGGTGCCACTACTTGTATGGTGTCAAGTGTACGATTTATTCGGATCATAAGAGTTTGAAACATCTTTTTGATCAACGAGATTTGAATTATCGTCAACGTAGATAGATGGATGTGGTAAAGGACTATGATTGTGAGATACTTTATCATCCGGGTAAGGAGAACGTGGTTGCGGATGTGTTAAGTCGAAAGAGTCAACGTCCGATGATACGAGTAGGATAGTTACGCATGACCATTACTAACGATTTTCTTGTAAAGCTTGGTGAGATACAAATTGAAGCTTTTGTTAACAACAAGCATGAGGAACGAATCGTGGGCCAAATGGAGTTTATTACCTTAGGCCCGCATGGTTTGTTGTGCTTTCAAGGACGAGTGTGGGTGCCTAGAATGGGAGATTTCTGACAAGTGCTACTTGATGAAGAGCATAAGTCAAAGTATTCCATTCATTCGGGCGCGACGAAGATGTATCTTGATTTAAAGAAAGAGTATTGGTGGCTGGGCATGAAACGTGATGTTGTAAAATATGTTGAACAATGCGTCACGTGTTTGCAAGTTAATGCCGAGCACCAAAAGCCGTATGGTATGTTACAACCGTTGGAAGTCCCGAAATGGAAATGGGAGCACATTACCATGGATTTCATTACAAAGTTACCAAAGACGGCGAGATGCCAATTTGATACTATTTGGGTGATAGTTGATCGATTGACGAAGAGTGCTTTGTTCCTTCCCATTTGGGAAATAATATCGTCGGAGACTTTATCAAAGTTGTTTATCAAAGAGGTGATATCAAGGCATGGGGTTTGTAATGACCTGTCAAAATCGCTATTGACGCGATACTTTATTCATTGATTTCATAGTGAGGTTTTAACCTCTATATGATACGTTTTGTAAACATTGCATTCTTTTGAAAAGGCACACCATAAATGAATATATAAATCCAAGGTTTTCGACATCTGATGATTTCTATGTATAGATAATCACCGTAAATAATAGTTTACAATACTACATCCATTGACAATACAATCAAAATAAGTTACATGGTGATGATTTTGTGAATGCAAAGTTTTCTCGAATAAAGCATGTATGACTCCATGCACATAGATTATATAACGTATAAGCAAACAGCAGAAGACTTCCAGGAACATGAGAATAAACATGCTTAAAAGTGTCAACACAAAGGTTGGTGAGTTCATAGTTTTAATGTTGCGCATAATCTGTATATAAAGGTGGATCACAAGATTTCAGTTGTTTCATCCAGAAACGTTTATCAAAATATTCTACAAGATTGAGCACCCTGGTAACTAAACTTAACGTATATATAATAAGTACCCCTGTTTTAACATTCATGCAACCAACATGTACAATACACGCAAACCAGCGTGTACTAAACTCAAATAGCATACATCCACTTTATAGTTCAGGCTAGGGTCTCTATACCTGGAACAGACGGGGATGTCAAGCCCTATGGATCCATATACAACTATTCACGCCCATCAGTTCTTCTAACTGGCAGTTACTAGTTACCAAAGTTAAGGGATTTTTGATTCAAACTCAGTGTAGAATTTAGTATGTACTTATTTTATTGCGTTTAAAATAAAGTGCATGTATTCTCAGCCCAAAAATATAGATTGCAAAAGCAATTAAAAGGGATCTATAAACTCACAATAATGTATTTCGTAGCAATTATGCACATGACGGCACTGAACAAGTGCAGGGCTGGCCTCGGATTCATGAACCTATATTAGTATATGTTAATCAATAACTGTCTAACAAGCTAGGTCAGGTCATAGTGTATCACAAATTCTAATGCTCAAGACTGACATGCAAAAGTTAACAAAAGTCATTTCAAAAAAGTTAACTTTGACAATTGTTTAACAAAACGAGATGTGTCTTATATAAGAATTCATTTACTCGACTAGTAGTATTCAAAAATCTAATTTATTAATCTTATAAACAAGTTGTTTAAATATTAATTGTAGATTCAAAAGCAATTTCAATTAACGTCAATCATAATTCAGTTGACCATAACTTTTAATTCGTTCATCGAAATCACACAATTTCTAAATAAAAAGTTATTAATTTTTCGTCAGCTTTCCAACAACATGCATATCATATATTTTATATCAGTAGTACATGTATTAAATTCGTGATTCGTCATAAAACTACCTAACGACGACATTTAGAATACAAGCATGTATAAACATATATACTCGAGCATTAGACATGGATACCCTATTAATATATAAAAGATAAGATATGAATGCTCACGTATCAATATTGTGATTCAATATTGCAGGAAAGTACGTAGACGCAACGGAAATGATAAATGAAAGGTTAGCCTTTGATTCACCCATGGTACCCACGAACATTATCCATAACCTCCATAGCTATAATCCATAATTTCCCTAGCTTCATCCCGCTCAAAAACCCGTTTTTGAAAATAACTCGCTCATGACCTCGTCGTAGTATTTTATGTATAATAATAATACTACTAATAATAATATAATAAGATTAATAATAATCTTTAATAATAATAATAATAATAATAATAATAATAATAATAATAATAATAATAATAATAAAATAATAAATAAATCATTACAGAGTATTAAGATAGATAGATGGATTGTAAAATGAAAACTGAAACCAGAATCAGAATTCGATCGATATATATAGAATAATTATAATAATATAATAATATAAAAATAATATAATAATATAATAAAGTAATAATATAATAATAATATAGAATCAAACGTGGGATTTAAAAGCCGCCCATGTTTTGTCATTTCTACCGACAATTTTCACGGACCGGTATTTCGTACTCTGTTGCTAATAATTGATGGGTAAAAGTATAAATAAAAAGAATTTCACTTTTTATAATTGAATACATATATCTATTTTGGTCTTAAGATTTATAAAATTAGTTGTAAAAAAGTCCATTTATTTATAAAATTACTATATACGTTCGATGTAGAGTGTACGTACTAGTCTGCTGATCATTCTGTGCCACCGTGAATTATTGAATTTGTTTAATTCAAACAAATTAACGAATTTTAATATTTTTAAAACTCGTATTTATTAAATACTTCAGGGGTATTTTATGTAACTTATAATTAATAATTTCTATCATATCGCTTTCATGTGAATAGTAAATTAATTAATTTCGTTTCATTTACTATTCATATGAATAGTAAATGAATTAATTTCGATTCAACTATTTAAGTTACGTTGTTGTACGTTGTGCTTTACAACTTGTACATCTTTGATTTAACTTCGTGTCTTTTTAAAAACTAAAAAAATACATCATAAAAATACAACGATTATATACGTAAACTTTTTAATTCAAAACTGCATCATTTAATAGTAAATTTTTATCATTTCGTATATAAATATTATTCGCATGTTTCCGTATATATATATATATACACACACACACAATTATATAATTATCACAAGTTATGACGTTCGTGAATCGTCAGACAAACAGGGTGGTCAACTGTTATATAAAAACTCATTTTTAAAAGTTTTAAAACTTGTCAAAATTCATTGCTTATCATGTCGGAAACATTAAATCATAACGAGAATTTGGTTCAAATTTAGTCGAAATCTCCTGGTTGTCATAGTACATATCCGTTAAAGAAATTTCGTCCCGAAATTTGATTGGAATCGTCATTGCTGACAATAAGTATGTTTTCATGATGCATACGATTTGAAAATTAGAGTTTTATCATCAGTAAGTAATATGGATAAAACAATTTATTTATATGAAGAGTACGAGTGAAGCTATCACAAATGAGTGAAATGAGTAAATGCAAGTTCATCTTAACATGTGACGTAGTCAAGGTTGATTTTCAGAATTCAAGGGATTTAGAGAAAATCTTTGTAATAAGATTTGGTTCTTCGGTAATTAAGGAAATTAGGATCTTCTTTGGTTAAATGCAAAAATCTGTTTCGATTGCTCTGTCGAATATTTTACTATAAATCCACTCCCTTCGTTTCCTTATTTTCACAGCTCACACTTTCTATTCTTTCTCCCTCAATTCATACTTTAAAGCATTCGTCAATATGCTCCATCCAGTTCTGATTCTTGATATACTCCTAACTTTCATATCTGTCATTCTTCATTTTCATCTGTCGCCGGAGGAATCTATTTACTTCTATTATTCTCTTGGGTTTATAGTGTTTTTAGTTATCCCGTGTCTTTATATTGCTATACGCATTGATATACACGGTTTGTAATTTCTGGGCTGTTGTTGGGCTTTATATCTTTCATTATATTTCGGAGTCCCTACTTCTGTCTTTCTATAATCATTGACATCCACGGTTAATGCTCTCTCCTATTTGCTGCGATTTATACTCCCATTTCTATTTCGGAGCTTCATGCTTTTGTTTTCTCTTCTTTCCATTAAGCATAGCAAGTAATGGTCCAGAATTCGTAGGTATGAAATTTGGAATGAACATAACTAATGTTCTGAGAGAGAAATTGTAATAGCACGATCTTGATTGGTTAAATTACCAGAATTCAAGAGAAAAGATAGAACTATCAGGAAGATATGTTCTCGATATGTTTGGAGATTAAGTAGAATGTAAGAGTCGTGTAACATGGCACATGATGACGGTATAGTCTGTAGATCATCATGTTCCATTAGAAACTCAGCATGACTTACTGTAATATTGAAATGTCCCGTTCTTATTGATTAAAAACGTTCCATATTAATTGATTTCGTTGCGAGGTTTTGACCTCTATATGAGACGTTTTTCAAAGACTGCATTCATTTTAAAACAAACCATAACCTTTATTTCATCAATAAAGGTTTAAAAAGCTTTACGTAGATTATCAAATAATGATAATCTAAAATATCCTGTTTACACACGACCATTACATAATGGTTTACAATACAAATATGTTACAACAAAATAAGTTTCTTGAATGCAGTTTTTAAACAATATCATACAAGCATGGACTCCAAATCTCGTCCTTATTTAAGTATGCGACAGCGGAAGCTCTTAATAATCACCTGAGAATAAACATGCTTAAAACGTCAACAAAAATGTTGGTGAGTTATAGGTTTAAGCTATATATATATATATCAAATCATAATAATAGACCACAAGATTTCATATTTCAATACACATCCCATACATAGAGATAAAAATTATTCATATGGTGAACACCTGGTAACCGACATTAACAAGATGCATATATAAGAATATCCCCATCATTCCGGGACACCCTTCGGATATGATATAAATTTCGAAGTACTAAAGCATCCGGTTCTTTGGATGGGGTTTGTTAGGCCCAATAGATCTATCTTTAGGATTCGCGTCAATTAGGGTGTCTGTTCCCTAATTCTTAGATTACCAGACTTAATAAAAAGGGGCATATTCGATTTCGATAATTCAACCATAGAATGTAGTTTCACGTACTTGTGTCTACTTTGTAAATCATTTATAAAACCTGCATGTATTCTCATCCCAAAAATATTAGATTTTAAAAGTGGGACTATAACTCACTTTCACAGATTTTTACTTCGTCGGGAAGTAAGACTTGACCACCGGTTGATTCACGAACCTATAACAATATATACATATATATCAAAGTATGTTTAAAATATATTTACAACACTTTTAATATATTTTGATGTTTTAAGTTTATTAAGTCAGCTGTCCTCGTTAGTAACCTACAACTAGTTGTCCACAGTTAGATGTACAGAAATAAATCGATAAATATTATCTTGAATCAATCCACGACCCAGTGTATACGTATCTCAGTATTGATCACAACTCAAACTATATATATTTTGGAATCAACCTCAACCCTGTATAGCTAACTCCAACATTCACATATAGAGTGTCTATGGTTGTTCCGAAATATATATAGATGTGTCGACATGATAGGTCGAAACATTGTGTACGTGTCTATGGTATCTCAAGATTACATAATATACAATACAAGTTGATTAAGTTATGGTTGGAATAGATTTGTTACCAATTTTCACGTAGCTAAAATGAGAAAAATTATCCAATCTTGTTTTACCCATAACTTCTTCATTTTAAATCCGTTTTGAGTGAATCAAATTGCTATGGTTTCATATTGAACTCTATTTTATGAATCTAAACAGAAAAGTATAGGTTTATAGTCGGAGAAATAAGTTACAAGTCATTTTTGTAAAGGTAGTCATTTCAGTCGAAAGAACGACGTCTAGATGACCATTTTAGAAAACATACTTCCACTTTGAGTTTAACCATAATTTTTGGATATAGTTTCATGTTCATAATAAAAATCATTTTCTCAGAATAAAAACTTTTAAGTCAAAGTTTATCATAGTTTTTAATTAACTAACCCAAAACAGCCTGCGGTGTTACTACGACGGCGTAAATCCGGTTTTACGGTGTTTTTCGTGTTTTCAGGTTTTAAATCATTAAGTTAGCATATCATATAGATATAGAATATGTGTTTAGTTGATTTTAAAAGTCAAGTTAGAAGGATTAACTTTTGTTTGCGAACAAGTTTAGAATTAACTAAACTATGTTCTAGTGATTACAAGTTTAAACCTTCGAATAAGATAGCTTTATATGTATGAATTGAATGATGTTATGAACATCATTACTACCTTAAGTTCCTTGGATAAACCTACTGGAAAAGAGAAAAATGGATCTAGCTTCAACGGATCCTTGGATGGCTCGAAGTTCTTGAAGCAGAATCATGACACGAAAACAAGTTCAAGTAAGATCATCACTTGAAATAAGATTGTTATAGTTATAGAAATTGAACCAAAGTTTGAATATGATTATTACCTTGTATTAGAATGATAACCTACTGTAAGAAACAAATATTTCTTGAGGTTGGATGATCACCTTACAAGATTGGAAGTGAGCTAGCAAACTTGAAAGTATTCTTGATTTTATGAAACTAGAACTTTTGGAATTTATGAAGAACACTTAGAACTTGAAGATAGAACTTGAGAGAGATCAATTAGATGAAGAAAATTGAAGAATGAAAGTGTTTGTAGGTGTTTTTGGTCGTTGGTGTATGGATTAGATATAAAGGATATGTAATTTTGTTTTCATGTAAATAAGTCATGAATGATTACTCATATTTTTGTAATTTTATGAGATATTTCATGCTAGTTGCCAAATGATGGTTCCCACATGTGTTAGGTGACTCACATGGGCTGCTAAGAGCTGATCATTGGAGTGTATATACCAATAGTACATACATCTAAAAGCTGTGTATTGTACGAGTACGAATACGGGTGCATACGAGTAGAATTGTTGATGAAACTGAATGAGGATGTAATTGTAAGCATTTTTGTTAAGTAGAAGTATTTTGATAAGTGTCTTGAAGTCTTTCAAAAGTGTATGAATACATATTAAAACACTACATGTATATACATTTTAACTGAGTCGTTAAGTCATCATTAGTCGTTACATGTAAATGTTGTTTTGAAACCTTTAGGTTAACGATCTTGTTAAATGTTGTTAACCCAATGTTTATAATATCAAAAGAGATTTTAAATTATTATATTATCATGATATTATGATGTACAAATATCTCTTAATATGATATATATACATTAAATGTCGTTACAACGATAATCGTTACATATATGTCTCGTTTCAAAATCATTAAGTTAGTAGTCTTGTTTTTACATATGTAGTTCATTGTTAATATACTTAATGATATGTTTACTTATCATAATATCATGTTAACTATATATATAACCATATATATGTCATCATATAGTTTTTACAAGTTTTAACGTTCGTGAATCACCGGTCAACTTGGGTAGTCAATTGTCTATATGAAACCTATTTCAATTAATCAAGTCTTAACAAGTTTGATTGCTTAATATGTTGGAAACATTTAATCATGTAAATATCAATCTCAATTAATATATATAAACATGGAAAAGTTCGGGTCACTACAGTACCTACCCGTTAAATAAATTTCGTCCCGAAATTTTAAGCTGTTGAAGGTGTTGACGAATCTTCTGGAAAGAGATGCGGGTATTTCTTCTTCATCTGATCTTCACGCTCCCAGGTGAACTCGGGTCCTCTACGAGCATTCCATCGAACCTTAACAATTGGTATCTTGCTTTGCTTAAGTCTTTTAACCTCACGATCCATTATTTCGACGGGTTCTTCGATGAATTGAAGTTTTTCGTTGATTTGGATTTCATCTAACGGAATAGTGAGATCTTCTTTAGCAAAACATTTCTTCAAATTCGAGACGTGGAAAGTGTTATGTACAGCCGCGAGTTGTTGAGGTAACTCAAGTCGGTAAGCTACTGGTCCGACACGATCAATAATCTTGAATGGTCTAATATACCTTGGATTTAATTTCCCTCATTTACCAAATCGAACAACGCCTTTCCAAGGTGCAACTTTAAGCATGACCATCTCTCCAATTTCAAATTCTATATCTTTTCTTTTAATGTCAGCGTAGCTCTTTTGTCGACTTTGGGCAGTTTTCAACCGTTGTTGAATTTGGATGATCTTCTCGGTAGTTTCTTGTATAATCTCCGGACCCGTAATCTGTCTATCCCCCACTTCACTCCAACAAATCGGAGACCTGCACTTTCTACCATAAAGTGCTTCAAACGGCGCCATCTCAATGCTTGAATGGTAGCTGTTGTTGTAGGAAAATTCTGCTAACGGTAGATGTCGATCCCAACTGTTTCCGAAATCAATAACACATACTCGTAGCATGTCTTCAAGCGTTTGTATCGTCCTTTCGCTCTGCCCATCGGTTTGTGGATGATAGGCAATACTCATGTCTAGACGAGTTCCTAATGCTTGCTGTAATGTCTGCCAGAATCTTGAAATAAATCTGCCATCCCTATCAGAGATAATAGAGATTGGTATTCCATGTCTGGAGACGACTTCCTTCAAATACAGTCGTGCTAACTTCTCCATCTTGTCATCTTCTCTTATTGGCAGGAAATGTGCTGATTTGGTGAGACGATCAACTATTACCCAAATAGTATCAAAACCACTTGCAGTCCTTGGCAATTTAGTGATGAAATCCATGGTAATGTTTTCCCATTTCCATTCCGGGATTTCGGGTTGTTGAAGTAGACCTGATGGTTTCTGATGCTCAGCTTTGACCTTAGAACACGTCAAACATTCTCCTACGTATTTAGCAACATCGGCTTTCATACCCGGCCACCAAAAATATTTCCTGAGATCCTTGTACATCTTCCCCGTTCCAGGATGTATTGAGTATATGGTTTTATGAGCTTCTCTAAGTACCATTTCTCTCATATCTCCTAATTTTGGTACCCAAATCCTTTCAGCCCTATACCGGATTCCGTCTTCCCGAATATTAAGATGTTTCTCCGATCCTTTGGGTATTTCATCTTTTAAATTTCCCTCTTTTAAAACTCCTTGTTGCGCCTCCTTTATTTGAGTAGTAAGGTTATTATGAATCATTATATTCATAGATTTTACTCGAATGGGTTCTCTGTCCTTCCTGATCAAGGCATCGGCTACCACATTTGCCTTCCCCGGGTGGTAACGAATCTCAAAGTCGTAATCATTCAATAATTCAATCCACCTACGCTGCCTCATATTCAGCTGTTTCTGATTAAATATGTGTTGAAGACTTTTGTGGTCGGTATATATAATACTTTTGACCCCATATAAGTAGTGCCTCCAAGTCTTTAATGCAAAAACAACCGCGCCTAATTCCAAATCATGCGTCGTATAATTTTGTTCGTGAATCTTCAATTGTCTAGACGCATAAGCAATCACCTTCGTTCGTTGCATTAATACACAACCGAGACCTTGCTTTGATGCGTCACAATAAATCACAAAATCATCATTCCCTTCAGGCAATGACAATATAGGTGCCGTAGTTAGCTTTTTCTTCAATAACTGAAACGCTTTCTCTTGTTCATCATTCCATTCAAATTTCTTCCCTTTATGCGTTAATGCAGTCAAGGGTTTTGCTATTCTGGAAAAGTCTTGGATGAACCTTCTGTAGTAACCAGCTAGTCCTAAAAACTGGCGTACGTGTTTCGGAGTTTTCGGGGTTTCCCACTTTTCAACAGTTTCTATCTTTGCTGGATCCACCTTAATACCTTCTTTGTTCACTATGTGACCGAGGAATTGAACTTCTTCCAACCAAAATGCACACTTTGAAAACTTAGCGTACAATTCTTCCTTCCTCAATACTTCTAACACCTTTCTCAAATATTCACCGTGTTCTTGGTCATTCTTTGAGTAAATAAGTATGTCATTAATGAAAACAATGACAAACTTGTCAAGGTATGGTCCACACACTCGGTTCATAAGGTCCATGAACACAGCTGGTGCATTAGTTAAACCAAACGGCATGACCATAAACTCGTAATGACCGTAACGTGTTCTAAAAGCAGTCTTTGGAATATCATCTTCTTTCACCCGCATTTGATGATACTCGGAACGTAAGTCAATCTTTGAATAAACAGACGAGCCTTGTAGTTGATCAAATAAGTCATCGATTCTCGGTAGTGGGTAGCGGTTCTTGATGGTAAGTTTGTTCAACTCTCGGTAGTCGATACACAACCTGAATGTACCATCTTTCTTCTTGACAAACAAAACAGGAGCTCCCCACGGTGATGTGCTTGGTCGAATGAAACCACGCTCTAAAAGTTCTTGTAATTGGCTTTGCAGTTCTTTCATCTCGCTGGGTGCAAGTCTGTAAGGAGCACGAGCTATTGGTGCAGCTCCTGGTACAAGATCTATTTGAAATTCAACGGATCGATGTGGGGGTAATCCCGGTAATTCTTTCGGAAATACATCGGGAAATTCTTTTGCAATGGGAACATCATTGATGCTCTTTTCTTCAGTTTGTACTTTCTCGACGTGTGCTAGAACAGCATAGCAACCTTTTCTTATTAGTTTTTGTGCCTTCAAATTACTAATAAGATGTAGCTTCGTGTTGCCCTTTTCTCCGTACACCATTAAGGGTTTTCCTTTTTCTCGTATAATGCGAATTGCATTTTTGTAACAGACGATCTCTGCTTTCACTTCTTTCAACCAGTCCATACCGATTATCACATCAAAACTCCCTAACTCTACTGGTATCAAATCAATCTTAAATGTTTCGCTAACCAGTTTAATTTCTCGATTCCGACATATATTATCTGCTGAAATTAATTTACCATTTGCTAATTCTAGTAAAAATGTACTATCCAAAGGCGTCAATGGACAACTTAATTTAGCACAAAAATCTCTACTCATATAGCTTCTATCCGCACCCGAATCAAATAAAACGTAAGCAGATTTATTGTCAATAAGAAACGTACCCGTAACAAGCTCCGGGTCTTCCTGTGCCTCTGCCGCATTAATATTGAAAACTCTTCCGCGGCCTTGTCCATTCGTGTTCTCCTGGTTCGGGCAATTTCTAATAATGTGGCCCGGTTTTCCACATTTATAACAAACTACATTGGCATAACTTGCTCCGACACTACTTGCTCCGCCATTACTCGTTCCGACACCATTTGTTCCTTTCGTTCTATTAACCCCTGGTCCGTAAACCTCACACTTCGCCGCGCTATGACCATTTCTTTTACACTTGTTGCAAAATTTGGTGCAGAACCCCGAGTGATACTTTTCACACCTTTGGCATAGCTGCTTCTGATTGTTGTTGTTGTTGCGGTTATTATTGTTGTTGGGATGATTGTTGTAGTTGCTGTTTCTGTTGTTGTTGTTGTTGGGCCGTTTGTTGTAGTTGCGATTGATGTTGCGATTGTTGGGATAATTGTTGCGATTATTGTTGTAATTGCTGTTGTTGTTGTATTGGTGATTCTTATCACCGTTATCCTCCCACTTTCTTTTGACTTGCTTCACATTGGCCTCTTCAGCAGTCTGTTCTTTAATTCTTTCTTCAATCTGGTTCACTAGTTTGTGAGCCATTCTACATGCCTGTTGTATAGAGGAGGGCTCGTGTGAACTTATATCTTCTTGAATTCTTTCCGGTAATCCTTTCACAAATGCGTCGATCTTCTCTTCCTCATCTTCGAATGCTCCCGGACACAATAGGCACAATTCTGTGAATCGTCTTTCGTACGTGGTAATATCAAATCCTTGGGTTCGTAACCCTCTAAGTTCTGTCTTGAGCTTATTGACCTCGGTTCTGGGACGGTACTTCTCGTTCATCAAGAGCTTGAATGCTGACCACGGTAGTGCGTACGCATCATCTTGTCCCACTTGCTCTAGATAGGTATTCCACCATGTTAACGCAGAACCTGTGAAGGTATGCGTAGCGTACTTCACTTTGTCCTCTTCAGTACACTTACTTATGGCAAACACCGATTCGACCTTCTCGGTCCACCGTTTCAATCCGATCGGTCCTTCGGTTCCATCAAATTCCAAAGGTTTGCAGGCAGTGAATTCTTTGTAGGTGCATCCTACACGATTTCCTGTACTGCTAGATCCAAGGTTATTGTTGGTATGTAGCGCAGCCTGTACTGCGGCTATGTTTGAAGCTAGAAAAGTACGGAATTCCTCTTCATTCATATTCACAGTGTGTCGAGTAGTCGGTGCCATTTCCTTCAAAATAGTCAAATGGAACAAGTTAATCATACAGAATATTAAGAGTAGTTAATAGTATTTCGTAGCATAATATGAACTCATTTATAAAAGCTTTTTCTTCATATTAGCGTTTTATAAGTTTAAATTCGGGTAGTACCTACCCGTTAAGTTCATACTTAGTAGCTAATATACAATTCAACTACTACAATTCTATATGAAAAACTGATTATAATAATATTTCGCGTTCAAACTTTTATACAATATTTTACAAACTTACAATACCGCTTATTTTACATAAAGCATGAAATATAGCACACAATAACTTTGATACAAGATAGTTGTGAAGATAATTCTAGCTAGTACACAAGTCGTTCAGCAAAGACAATAAAGACACGTAATTCATACGTCCAGAAACAAGTCATGCATTCTGGTTTTACTAGGATTACTTCCCATCCTTGGTCTTGTGGAACATAACCGTTATGGCCGTTGATAAGACAGCGTGTTGTAACATCGTCAAAAGGACGAGGGTTACGTAATGTCCAACAGTCCCGTAACAATCTAAAAACCTCATTTCTTACCCCAATTACCGACTCCGTCACTTGTGGAAACATTTTGTTTAATAGTTGTAGCCCGATGTTCTTGTTCTCACTTTGGTGAGAAGCGAACATTACTAATCCGTAAGCATAACATGCTTCTTTATGTTGCCTGTTAGCCGCTTTTTCTAAATCACGAAGTCCAATATTCGGATATATTGAGTCAAAATAATTTCTTAACCCGTTGCGTAAAATAGCATTTGGGTTCCCCGCAATATATGCGTCAAAGTAAACACATCGTAACTTATGGGTTTCCCAATGTGCTATCCCCCATCTTTCAAACGAAAGTCTCTTATAAACCAAGACATTCTTGGAACGTTCTTCGAATGTCTTACAAACTGATCTCGCCTTAAATAGTTGTGCCGAGGAATTCTGGCCGACTCTAGACAAGATTTCATCAATCATGTCTCCGGGTAGGTCTCTTAAAATATTGGGTTGTCTATCCATTTTGTGTTTTTAAACTGTAAAATAGACAAGAGTTAGATTCATAAAAAAATACTTATTAATACAAGCAATTTTTACATATATCATAAAGCATAAGAACACTATATTACATATATTACACCACACGAATACAACTATCTTATTCCGACACACTCGTTTCTTCTTCTTCGGTTTTGGTTCGTTTTGCCAAGTTTCTAGGGATATATGATGTTCCCCTAATACGAGCCGTCGTTGTCCACATTGGTTTAGAAAAACCTGGTGGTTTAGAGGTTCCCGGTTCATTGTTACAACTTAAGGACTTCGGGGGTTGACGATACATATAAAGTTCATCGGGGTTGGAATTAGATTTCTCTATTTTTATGCCCTTTCCCTTATTATTTTCTTTTGCCTTTTTAAATTCAGTTGGGGTAATTTCTATAACATCATTGGAATTCTCGTCGGAATCCGATTCATCAGAGAATTGGTAATCCTCCCAATATTTTGCTTCCTTGGCGGAAACACCATTGACCATAATTAACCTTGGTCGGTTGGTTGAGGATTCTCTTTTACTTAACCGTTTTATTATTTCCCCCACCGGTTCCGATTCTTCTTCCGGTTCCGATTCTTCTTCCGGTTCCGACTCTTCTTCCGGTTCCTCTTCGGGAACTTGTGAATCAGTCCACGAATCATTTCAATTTACATTTGACTCTTCATTATTATTAGGTGAGTCAATGGGACTTGTTCTAGAGGTAGACATCTATCACATAATATCAAACACGTTAAGAGATTAATATATCACATAATATTCATATGTTAAAAATATATAGTTTCCAACAAAAATGTTAAGCAATCATTTTTAAAGAAAACACGGTCGAAGTCCAGAATCACTAATGCATCCTAACAAACTCGATAAGACACACTAATGCAAATTTTCTGGTTCTCTAAGACCAACGCTCGGATACCAACTGAAATGTCCCGTTCTTATTGATTAAAAACGTTCCATATTAATTGATTTCGTTGCGAGGTTTTGACCTCTATATGAGACGTTTTTCAAAGACTGCATTCATTTTAAAACAAACCATAACCTTTATTTCATCAATAAAGGTTTAAAAAGCTTTACGTAGATTATCAAATAATGATAATCTAAAATATCCTGTTTACACACGACCATTACATAATGGTTTACAATACAAATATGTTACAACAAAATAAGTTTCTTGAATGCAGTTTTTACACAATATCATACAAGCATGGACTCCAAATCTCGTCCTTATTTAAGTATGCGACAGCGGAAGCTCTTAATAATCACCTGAGAATAAACATGCTTAAAACGTCAACAAAAATGTTGGTGAGTTATAGGTTTAAGCTATATATATATCAAATCATAATAATAGACCACAAGATTTCATATTTCAATACACATCCCATACATAGAGATAAAAATCATTCATATGGTGAACACCTGGTAACCGACATTAACAAGATGCATATATAAGAATATCCCCATCATTCCGGGACACCCTTCGGATATGATATAAATTTCGAAGTACTAAAGCATCTGGTTCTTTGGATGGGGTTTGTTAGGCCCAATAGATCTATCTTTAGGATTCGCGTCAATTAGGGTGTCTGTTCCCTAATTCTTAGATTACCAGACTTAATAAAAAGGGGCATATTCGATTTCGATAATTCAACCATAGAATGTAGTTTCACGTACTTGTGTCTACTTTGTAAATCATTTATAAAACCTGCATGTATTCTCATCCCAAAAATATTAGATTTTAAAAGTGGGACTATAACTCACTTTCACAGATTTTTACTTCGTCGGGAAGTAAGACTTGACCACCGGTTGATTCACGAACCTATAACAATATATACATATATATCAAAGTATGTTTAAAATATATTTACAAAACTTTTAATATATTTTGATGTTTTAAGTTTATTAAGTCAGCTGTCCTCGTTAGTAACCTACAACTAGTTGTCCACAGTTAGATGTACAGAAATAAATCGATAAATATTATCTTGAATCAATCCACGACCCAGTGTATACGTATCTCAGTATTGATCACAACTCAAACTATATATATTTTGGAATCAACCTCAACCCTGTATAGCTAACTCCAACATTCACATATAGAGTGTCTATGGTTGTTCCGAAATATATATAGATGTGTCGACATAATAGGTCAAAACATTGTGTACGTGTCTATGGTATCTCAAGATTACATAATATACAATACAAGTTGATTAAGTTATGGTTGGAATAGATTTGTTACCAATTTTCACGTAGCTAAAATGAGAAAAATTATCCAATCTTGTTTTACCCATAACTTCTTCATTTTAAATCCGTTTTGAGTGAATCAAATTGCTATGGTTTCATATTGAACTCTATTTTATGAATCTAAACAGAGAAGTATAGGTTTATAGTCGGAGAAATAAGTTACAAGTCGTTTTTGTAAAGGTAGTCATTTCAGTCGAAAGAACGACGTCTAGATGACCATTTTAGAAAACATACTTCCACTTTGAGTTTAACCATAATTTTTGGATATAGTTTCATGTTCATAATAAAAATCATTTTCTCAGAATAAAAACTTTTAAATCAAAGTTTATCATAGTTTTTAATTAACTAACCCAAAACAGCCTGCGGTGTTACTACGACGGCGTAAATCCAGTTTTACGGTGTTTTTCGTGTTTTCAGGTTTTAAATCATTAAGTTAGCATATCATATAGATATAGAATATGTTTAGTTGATTTTAAAAGTCAAGTTAGAAGGATTAACTTTTGTTTGCGAACAAGTTTAGAATTAACTAAACTATGTTCTAGTGATTACAAGTTTAAACCTTCGAATAAGATAGCTTTATATGTATGAATCGAATGATGTTATGAACATCATTACTACCTTAAGTTCCTTGGATAAACCTACTGGAAAAGAGAAAAATGGATCTAGCTTCAACGGATCCTTGGATGGCTCGAAGTTCTTGAAGCAGAATCATGACACGAAAACAAGTTCAAGTAAGATCATCACTTGAAATAAGATTGTTATAGTTATAGAAATTGAACCAAAGTTTGAATATGATTATTACCTTGTATTAGAATGATAACCTACTGTAAGAAACAAAGATTTCTTGAGGTTGGATGATCACCTTACAAGATTGGAAGTGAGCTAGCAAACTTGAAAGTATTCTTGATTTTATGAAACTAGAACTTTTGGAATTTATGAAGAACACTTAGAACTTGAAGATAGAACTTGAGAGAGATCAATTAGATGAAGAAAATTGAAGAATGAAAGTGTTTGTAGGTGTTTTTGTTCGTTGGTGTATGGATTAGATATAAAGGATATGTAATTTTGTTTTCATGTAAATAAGTCATGAATGATTACTCATATTTTTGTAATTTTATGAGATATTTCATGCTAGTTGCCAAATGATGGTTCCCACATGTGTTAGGTGACTCACATGGGCTGCTAAGAGCTGATCATTGGAGTGTATATACTAATAGTACATACATCTAAAAGCTGTGTATTGTACGAGTACGAATACGGGTGCATACGAGTAGAATTGTTGATGAAACTGAATGAGGATGTAATTGTAAGCATTTTTGTTAAGTAGAAGTATTTTGATAAGTGTCTTGAAGTCTTTCAAAAGTGTATGAATACATATTAAAACACTACATGTATATACATTTTAACTGAGTCGTTAAGTCATCGTTAGTCGTTACATGTAAATGTTGTTTTGAAACCTTTAGGTTAACGATCTTGTTAAATGTTGTTAACCCAATGTTTATAATATCAAAAGAGATTTTAAATTATTATATTATCATGATATTATGATGTACAAATATCTCTTAATATGATATATATACATTAAATGTCGTTACAACGATAATCGTTACATATATGTCTCGTTTCAAAATCATTAAGTTAGTAGTCTTGTTTTTACATATGTAGTTCATTGTTAATATACTTAATGATATGTTTACTTATCATAATATCATGTTAACTATATATATAACCATATATATGTCATCATATAGTTTTTACAAGTTTTAACGTTCGTGAATCACCGGTCAACTTGGGTAGTCAATTGTCTATATGAAACCTATTTCAATTAATCAAGTCTTAACAAGTTTGATTGCTTAATATGTTGGAAACATTTAATCATGTAAATATCAATCTCAATTAATATATATAAACATGGAAAAGTTCGGGTCACTACAAATATAATCACGTTGATCAAGTGTCATTATATTATACTAACTCATGCTTCAATTCCCAACACTACTTCAAAAACATTCATATTTTAAATTCGAATTTTTCAGAATTTAGAAACTAAAACAGGTTTCTTTATGATGTAACACTGATATTGCGAGAAAATAAATGATTTCAGATAAGAATAGTTATGAAAATATTTTAAGAAATATCAAGGATATTTGTAATGAATGATATGATGATATCTTATAATTTCTAACATCGATGGATGATGAAGAAGATTTGTCCGTAAGGGTTTAGAGTTAGAAGTAAGGTATTCGTTAATGACTTCAGCAGATACTGAATCATTTGGATTCTTTGAAGGCAGGTTCAGTCTTTGTAATTTGTCCACAGCCTCCTTCCTGGGTTTGCTCAATCCGTTTTCCAGTTCCAAACCTTCTCTTTTTCTGAGCTTTTCCAACACATTATTCTTTATCATCAAACTTTTGACTGTTAAGGTCGTTTACAGTTTTTGCTGCTTCATCAGCATTTTCCAAAAATTCGGAGAACTAATTCGTAGTTTGGGGTGCTTTTCAGAATTTCAGAATGGAAGATCATAATTCTAAGAGATAAATGTTATATGTACACATATAACTGTTGATGTAGAAACGCTACGAGATTCAAAATACTGATTGCTGATTCTCAGTAATTGGTATGGCAATTCTCGTTATAAGATGCGGATGAACACATGATGGAGTTTCGATAAATATAATGATTTTTCGGAAAGTCAAAGATCAACAAAGTTGTTGGTAAGTTTATTGCTAATGTGGTGGGATATAAATGGTTCCCCGGTAACAATGACATACAGGTTAACGTATATATCAAGGTTATAATAAGGCTAATCCGAATGAAAAGTTGAAATTGATTTTGCTGGAGGTGTGACAAAATTGGCTACCTTGGAGAGGGATTGTATAGTTATTTTTCGGTAATAACAACGCCAATGGATTATAGATTCGTGTTAAACTTCTACCCAAATTCCAAGAGTTTTCCAGGTGCATCATTATATGCATAAATTCTTGTTTTTGTAGATAACATGTTGTTTGATCATCCTCTCGGTTGTTTCTTAATTGAGGTCTTTTCAAGAATCATGAAGGGTTTGAACGCAGATTGTAATAATCAATATATATATATATATATATATATATATATATATATATATATATATATATATATATATATATATATATATATATATATATATATATATATATATATATATATATATATATATATATATATATATATATATATATATATATATGATGTTCTAGAATTTTGAATGATACGAATATTTTTCTGGGTTCTATGAATAGAAGTGATGTTCTAGCACAGTTTTGAAGTCAAAGTATAGCTTTGAAAGATGTAGGGATCTAAGAGTGATGTTTTCTGTTAAATCTTGACTTGGATTCTGATTTGTCAAAATCAGAATATGTAATCAAATTTGGATGAGAATGGTTGTTTTAATTTCTATGAAAGAATGTATATCGTTGTGAAAGTAGTGAGTATAGATATCGATTATTAAATAATTGAAGAATGTACAGTGTAACATATTAATTGCGAACTTATATATTTCCCGAGTATTACCTACCCGTTAAAAATATCACAAATAATATTGTGTACCCAGATTTTCATTACAGTCTTTATGAAAATATATATATGTATATTTTCTTCAGATGTAATACAGATTTAATGAGTTAATATCATATTAAGCTCATTTGATTTTCGGCTGAAACTAGAAATGAATAATCTCTAAAACTTTAGAAATTACGTAATCTTCGTGGATTATTATAAATTAATACTTCATTATTCACTTTTATTGATATTTCCTAGGTGAATGATGTTGGTGTTCGTGGAATTCTTGTGAGTTCCGCAAGGTACGAATGATGTTGTCTAGAAAGTTTTGAGTACATCGAAGATGAAAGTGTAAAATCAAACATATATTTGAATAATACACTTGATTTATTATGAAATGGAATCTAATAAGTTGAAGCAGAGATTATAGCTAACGATTGTTAAGTCATTAACGAAAGATGTACATCATAACATATTAGTAATATGAATTAACCGAGTAGTATCCACCTTTGAGAATTCACAAGTAATAGCTTAGTACGTAAAGATTTATTTTGATTTCAAAATTCATATATATATAAAATATACATATAATTTCTTCAGGGAAAATTAGTTAATACTTCATAACTCGTTGATATAATATAAGCGTTGTTGATTTGTGATGATGTTGGTGATTATGGAACTGGCGGAGCTTGTGATGTGATAGGTACTGCTGGTTCTGACGATTTACAATTTGCACTAGAATATATAATCTCTAAAACTTTTAGAAACTACATATTCTCTACAGAATATTTCTTCGATGAAGTTATGAATCAATACTTCATCGTTTGTTGTTGTTGGTATTCCTTGGTATTTACAGGGTGTATGACGTTGATGCTCGTGGGACAGATTGTGAAGTTGAGGTTTGCGATGCGGTTGTTGTTGGTGGTGGTAATGGTACTATTGGTGTTGTTGTCGGTAGTACTGTTGATGCTGTTGGTGCTTGTGATGCCTGCAAGTTGTGCATCATATTCTCCAAAGCCACTACTCGAGCGCGAAACTCGTTGACTTCTTCTATTACACTGGGATGATTGGCGGTTCGGACGAGCGGATGAATAAGATCTAGAATTTGAGATAGTATATAATCGTGATGAGATACTCTGGAAATGAGAGAGAAAATGGTGTTTCGGACTGGTTCACCGGTAAGTGCTTCTGGTTCTTCGCCAAGAGGGCAATGTGGTGGATGGAAGGGATCACCTTCTTCTTGTCTCCAATGATTAAGTAGACTACGAACCCATCCCCAATTCATCCAGAATTGATGATGGCTGATTGGTTGATCCATTCCGGTTACACTGCTTTCGGAGCTCGAGTGAAAATTCATATCGGAATAGCTGTCGGAATCTAAGGAATTGAACTAGATACGGGATCCATCTTGTGTAATCGGGGAAATGATTTTTGATATGAAATAGATTATAGGATTTAGATTGGTATTCTTTAATACATAATTTACATGTGTATATATAATACCAAAATTCCATAAATCACGGAGGAATCTTCGAAAGATGTCAGGCAAAGTTTACAGTAACAGTATGCTAAGATATGAATTCGTCTGTACACTATCTATGCAATAAATGCAGGAAAACATGTCTAGACTTAAGAATGATAAGCAAGTAATTTCTGACAAGAAATGATAAGAAAAACTCGGTAAAAACAGATACAGTCATAGTCCAGACTCACTAATGCATCCTAACAATTACCAGTTAAACACACTAATGCAAATTCTGGTTCCCTATGACCTCAAGCTCGGATACCATCTGTAACGACCCGTCAAAATCGCTATTGACGCGATACATTATTCATTGATTTCATAGTGAGGTTTTGACCTCTGTATGATACGTTTTGTAAACATTGCATTCTTTTGAAAAGGCACACCATAAATGAATATATAAATCCAAGGTTTTCGACATCTGATGATTTCTACGTATAGATAATCACCGTAAACAATAGTTTACAATACTACATCCGTTGACAATACAGTCAAAATAAGTTACATGGTGATGATTTTGTGAATGCAAAGTTTTCTCGAATAAAGCATGTATGACTCCATGTACATAGCTTGTATAACGTATAAACAAACAGCGGAAGACTTCTAGGAACCTGAGAATAAACATGCTTAAAAGTGTCAACACAAAGGTTGGTGAGTTCATAGTTTTAATGTTGCGCATAATCTGTATATAAAGGTGGATCACAAGATTTCAGTTGTTTCATCCAGAAATGTTTATCAAAATATTCTACAAGATTGAGCACCCTGGTAACTAAACTTAACGTATATATAATAAGTACCCATGTTTTAACATAGATGCAACCAACATGTACAATACACGCAAACCAGCGTGTACTAAACTCAAATAGCATACATCCGATTTATAGTTCAGGCTAGGGTCTCTATACCTGGAACGGATGGGGATGTCAAGTCCTATGGATCCATATACAACTATTCACGCCCACCAGTTCTTATAACTGGTAGTTACTAGTTACCAAAGCTAAGGGATTTTCGGTTCAAACTCAGTGTAGAATTTAGTATGTACTTGTATCAATTGCGTTTAAAATAAAGTGCATGTATTCTCAGCCCAAAAATATAGATTGCAAAAGCAATTAAAAAGGGGATCTATAAACTCACAATACTGTATTTCGTAGCAATTATGCACATGACGGCACTGAACAAGTGCAGGGTTGGCCTCGGATTCATGAACCTATATTAGTATATGTTGATCAATAACTGTCTAACAAGCTAGGTCAGGTCATAGTGTATCACAAATTCTAATGCTCGAGACCGACATGCAAAAGTTAACAAAAGTCATTTCAAAAAGTCAACTTTGACAATTGTTTAAGAAAACGAGATGTGTCTTATATAAGAATTCATTTACTCGACTAGTAGTGTTCAAAAATCCAATTTATTAATCTTATAAATAAGTTGTTTAAATATTAATTGTAGATTCAAAAGCAATTTCAATTAACGTCAATCATAATTCAGTTGACCATAACTTTTAATTCGTTCATCGAAATCACGCGATTTCTAAATGAAAAGTTATTAATTTTTCGCCAGCTTTCCAACAACATACATATCATATACTTTATATCAGTAGTACATGTATTAAATTCATGATTCGTCATAAAATTACCTAACGATGGCATTTAGCATACAAGCATGTATAAACATATATACTTGAGCACTAGACATGGATATCCTATTAATATATAAAAGATAAGATATGAATGCTCACGTATCAATATTGTGATTCAATATTGCAGAAAAGTACGTAGACGCAACAGAAATGATAAATGAAAGGTTAGCATTTGATTCACCCATGGTACCCACGAACATTACCCATAACCTCCATAGCTATAACCCATAATTTCCCTAGCTTCATCCTGCTTAAAAACCCGTTTTTGAAAATAACTCGCTCATGACCTCGTCGTAGTATTTTATATATAATAATAATACTACTAATATTAATATAATAAGACTAATAATAATCTTTAATAATAATAATAATAATAATAATACTAATAATAATAATAATAATAATAATAATAATAAAATAATAAATAAATCATTTCGGAGTATTAAGATAGATAGATGGATTGTAAAATGAAAACTGAAACCAGAATTAGAATTCGATCGATATATATAGAATAATTATAATAATATAAATATAATATAATAATATAATAAAGTAATAATATAATAATAATATAGAATCAAACGTGGGATTTAAAAGCTGCCCATGTTTTGTCATTTCTACCGACAATTTTCACGGACCGGTATTTCATACTCTGTTGCTTATAATTGACGGGTAAAAGTATAAATAAAAAGAATTCCACTTTTTATAATTGAATACATATATCTATTTTGGTCTTAAGCTTTATAAAATTAGTTGTAAAAAGGTCCATTTATTTATAAAATTACTATATACGTTTGATGTAGAGTGTATGTACTAGTCTGCTGATCATTCTGTGCCATCGTGAATTATTGAATTCGTTTAATTCAAACGAATTAACGAATTTTAATATTTTTAAAAGTCGTATTTTTTAAATACTTTAGAGGTATTTTATGTAACTTATAATTAATAATTTCTATCATATCGCTTTCATGTGAATAGTAAATTAATTAATTTCATTTCATTTACTGTTCATATGAATAGTAAATGAATTAATTTTGATTCAACTATTTAAGTTACGTTGTTGTATGTTGTGCTTTACAACTTGTACATCTTTAATTTAACTTCGTGTCTTTTTAAAACTAAAAAAATACATCATAAAAATACAACGATTATATACGTAAACATTTTAATTCGAAACTGCATCATTCAATAGTAAATTTTTATCATTTCGTATATAAATATTATTCGCATGTTTCCGTGTATATATATATATACACAATTATATAATTATCACAAGTTATGACGTTCGTGAATAATCGGACAAACAGGGTGGTCAACTGTTATATAAAAACTCATTTTCAAAAGTTTTAAAACTTGTCAAAATTCATTGCTTATCATGTCGGAAACAATAAATCATAACGAGAATTTGGTTCAAATTAAGTCGAAATTTCCGGGTCATCATAGTACCTACCCGTTAAAGAAGTTTCGTCCCAAAATTTGATTGGGATCGTCATGGCTGACAATAAGTATGTTTTCATGACGCATACTAGTTGAAAATTAGAGTTTTATCATCAGTAAGTAATATGGATAAAACAATTTGTTTATGTGAAGAGTACGAGTGAAGCTATCACAAATGAGTGAAATGAGTAAATGCAAGTTCATCTTAACCTGTGACGTAGTCAAGGTTGATTTCCGAAATTCAAGGGATTTAGAGAAAATCTTTGTAATAAGATTTGGTTCTTCGGTAATTAAGGAAATTAGGATCTTCTTTGGTTAAATGGAATAATCTGTTTCGATTGCTCTATCGAATATTTTACTATAAATCCACTCCCTTCGTTTCCTTATTTCCACAACTCACACTTTCTATTCTTTCTCCCTCAATTCATACTTTAAAGCATTTGTCAATATGCTCCATCCAGTTCTGATTCTTGATATACTCCTAACTTTCACATCTGTCATTCTTCTTTTTCATCTGACCCCGGAGGAATCTATTTACTTCTATTATTCTCTTGGCTTTATAGTGTTTTTAGTTCTCCCGTGTCTTTAAATTGCTATACGCATTGATATACACGGTTTGTAATTTCTGGATTGTTGTTGGGCTTTATATCTTTCCTTATATTTCGGAGTCCCTACTTCTGTCTTTCTATAATCATTGACATCCAAGGTTAATGCTCTCTCTATTGGGATTTAACAAGTCTCAAAACACATAAACCATTTTTAGAATCAACAAAGCAGAAGCATGAAAACCCGATTTATCACTTGTTAATCTTTAACCATTTTAAAGTTAAATCCCAATAAGGATCAAGCTATGAAATATGCTTACAAACTAAAAGTGAGTTTAAAAGTTCATACCTCTTCAAACTAGTTGAGGGTAGATTCAAATGATCAAAATGGTGATGAAGATGATGAAGAATAAAGCTTCTAACTTGAAGCCTCAAGCAAGTAATACCCGCAAGCTTTTTAGACCAACACCACCTTTAATTAGTTAGGATTTTTAGACACTAGATTTACCAAAACTAACAAGCAAAACACCTCTTTTTTTTTGTTTCGGCCAGCAGAAAAAAAGGGAGGAAGAGAGTGTTTTTTCAAAACCACTTTGATGCTTGTATGTTATCTTGGATAAAGCCTTAAGCATGCACTTAAGGATGTGTGCTTATTAAAGTAACCAACCACCATGCATGGGTTAAATCCCTTTGTTACTAACCAAAAATGCCACCAAGGGAGGGTTAAAAAAAAGGGATTTTTTTTTATAAAACTAGTTATAAAAAAATACATTTGTTAGTTACTTTTATTTTATAAACCAATTTATAAAATATAACACAAAATAATTATTTAAACCTATAAATAATTATTTCCTTATCTTATAAATTATCCAAATAATTTATCTCATGTGATAATATTTTAGAAAACTAATTTTCTAAAATTCAAGTTTCGCGTATTTATTTAATGATCCAATCGTTAAGATTAAATACATATAAGGTGTCGGTAAGCTTGTTAGTGGGTATGACCCGACTTGGATCATAACACATTAGCCACATTAATTTAATATGTCTCTCGGGCATACGAAATACCTTCAATCTCTCACTTGCACGAGAAACATAAGAAATTAATGCAAGTGATGGATACCACCTAACGACCGTCCATCACCCCCAATATGTTATGACTTTGTGCCATTCAATAATATCATCCCTTTAGAGAGCCCAACTCGAACATGAATAGGTGAATCTTTCATCACATCCTTTTCTCCTAGATGTCATGTTAAACCCAAGAGATACAGAGTGATCACTCTCTTCTAGATTTAACTTTATCAGGCCTTGGACATCTGACTCTCAACGAATAAGAGGGACAAATTCTATCTTAACTACATACGTCCTAAATATATACCTTACATTATACCTGAGCTCTTCCTTATAAACTACCATATTTTAGAATAGCAAAGGAAAGAATCAAGGCATAATACTTGGTAAATATCCGAACCCAATATGTATCTCAGGTCAAAGAATACAACGATATTCGCCTTTACTCAAGATTACATGTGATCAACCACAAAGGCTCCATTTAGTAAATCTTGAGGGCGGGTCTTCCAATATTTGTATCCCACAAATATCTTGAACCTTGGTTGCAACCTTGCCCCACATTCAGCCTGTGAATGTATACCAATCCAAGTTTATAATAGTCTAGGCCTCACACTTGCTCCCACAAATGTGATAGACTACGGAATTTAGAATAATAACTTATTCATGGATAAAATATGCAAAATAGGAACTTAACTCAAAATGAATTAACACCATAATTATATTAATGAATTTGAACCATTTCGTTCCGTTACAATACATAAAATAGACCACAACCAATCACTAGAATATCGAAGCCCTAATGCACTAACATGCCCCTGATGTTTTGCACCATGTAAGAGTTTCGTGAGTGGATTCGCTATATTAAGATCTGTGTGAAATTTTCAAATACATATCTTTCACTTTTCATCATCATCCCTTATGTAGTTGAATCTTTGCTCAATGTGACGGGTCTTTTGGTGAGTACGAGGTTCCTTGATTTGAGCAATCGCACCCTCATTGTCACAAAAGATCTCAAGAGGGTCCTGAATGGAAGGGACTACTTCTAAGTCGTCGATGAATTTCTTCATCCATGCAGCTTCCTGAGCTGCCAATGAGGTGGCAATATACTCCGACTCTGTAGTGGATAATGTAACAACTTCCTATTTTGAACTCTTCCAAGAGACCGCACCTCCATTTAATGTGAAGACATAACCAGATTGTGATCGAGAATCATCTCTATCAGTTTGGAAACTTGCGTCCACGTAACCTTTTACTGCGAGTTCCTCCTCACCAGACTCATATATTATAAACATATCCTTAGTCCTCCTAAGGTATTTCAATATACTTTTAACAGCAATCCAATGACTGTTTTCTGGGTTATTCTGGTATCTACTTGTCAGGCTAAGAGCGCATGACACATTCGGTCTAGTGCATATCATTACATACATGATTGACCCAATAGCAGACGCATATGGGACATTCTTCATTCTCTCCTGTTCATCTTTTGTGGTGGGACACTAAGATGAACTGAGGAGCGTCCCTCTTTGAATAGGTACCAAACCTTTCTTAGAGTTCTCCATCTTGAACCTTTTCAAGACCTTTTCAATGTATGCACTTTGATTCAAACCTATCAATTTCTTGGATCGATCTCTGTAGATCCCAATCCCCAAAACGTATTGTGCTTCTCCAAGATCCTTAATGGAGAAGTATCTACTTAGCCAAGTTTTAACACCTTGCATTGCCAGAATATCATTTCCAAATAACAATATATCATCCACATATAGTACAAGGAACATGATAGTGCTCCCACTAGCTTTCTTGTATACACAAGCTTCATCACCATTTTTAATGAAGCCAAATTTCTTGGCCTCCTCATTAAAACGATGATTCCACATTCTAGATACTTGTTTCAATCCGTAGATTGACTTCTTTAACTTGCATACCTTTTTAGGATATTTTGGATCAACAAAACCTTAAGGCTGAACCATATAGACATCTTCCTCAAGATATCCATTTAGGAAAGCGGTCTTGACATCCATTTGCTATATTTCATAATCATAATGAGCAGCAATGGAAAATAATATTCTAATAGACTTTAGCATTGCCACAGGCGAAAAAGTTTCATCATAGTTAACCCCTTAAGTTTGAGTGAAACCTTTTGCTACATGTCTAGCTTTATATGTATCAAAGTTTCCATGTATGTCAGTTTTCTTCTTGAAAAGCCATTTACAATCAACTAGCCTGGAGCCAGTAGGTTGTACAAAACTTGGTTGTCATACATGGATTGCATCTCAGCGTTCAAGGCTTCCTGCCATTTATCTTTATCAATCCTTGATAAAGCATCTTGGTAGTTTGTTGTTTCATTCAAATCAACCACATAGCAACCATCCATGAGAAACCCATATCTCTCAGGAGGATTACTAATCCTACCAGATCTGCGAACGTCTTGTACACTTTGATCATCCATTTGATCATTCTCAACATTTTCATGTTGAGTGCTAGTGTTAACCAATTGTGTATCATCTACTTGATCTTGAACCTCTTCAAGATCTATCTTCCTTTCACTATTACCTTCCATTAGGAACTTAGTTTCAAGGAATTTCGCCTTTCGAGAAACAAATACATTTTGCTCGGTTGGATCATAGAAATAGTATCTCATATCATCCTTGGGGTATATGAAGATACACTTCGTGGATCGAGAATTTAGCTTATTAGCGATGAAGCACTTAGGATAAGATTCACATCCCCATACTTTCAAGTATGATAGAGAAGGAGGTTTTTCAAACCATATCTCATGAGGAGTTCATTCCACTTTCTTGGTTGGGGCCAAATTTAAAATATGAGCCGCGGAGCATAGACAATAACCCCAAAATGATAGAGGTAACGAGCTTCTTGCCATCATAGATCGAACCATATCCATTAGGGTTCGGTTCCTCCTTTCGGAAACTCCATTAAGTTGGGGTGTTCCAGGAGGAGTAAGTTGCGAGATAATCCCACAACCTTTAAGATAATCTTGGAAAGCATCGCTTAGGTATTCACCTCCTCTATCGGTACGAAGTACCTTGATTGTTTTGTTGAGTTGATTTTGTACTTCGTTTTGATACTCTTTGAATGCCTCAAAAGTTTTGTCCTTATGTCTTAACAAGTAGACATATCCGAAACGACTAAAGTCATCAATGAAAGTAACGAAGTATTTTTCACCTTTCCTAGTCATGGGTTTAAAGGGTCCACATACATCTGAATGTATTAATCCCAATAAGTCTTTAGGCCTTTCATAGGTCCCTTTGAAAGGTGCTTTAGTCATTTTGCCTTGTAAACAAGATTCACATACATCAAATGAGTCTAGCTCGCTAGATTTCAAAAGGCCATTCTTTTGAAGTGTATGCATTCGGTTCTTGTTTATGTGACCAAGGTGACAATGCCATAAGTAGGAATCACTCAAATCCCTTTTGAGTTTCTTGGTGTTTGCATGGAACATTGAGCTATTGTATGATGTGTCATCATGAACCAATTCATAAATACCATTCAAAGGCGAAGCCTTAAAATAGAACACATTATCTAAAGAAACATGGATATCATCATTTACAAAATTAAAATCAAAACCACATTATCTTAAACGGGAAATAGAAATAATGTTTCGAGTCAAATCAGGAGCATACAAAATATTTTTCAAAACAAGCTCCAACCCAGTTTGTAGCTTTAAAACAAAGTCTCCTTGAGCTTCTACGTGCACCTTTGCACGATCTCCCATGAAGAGACTTGTTGTTCTCGCTCCTTGTTTACTTCTTTTGAACCCCTGCAAAGAATTGCAAATATGAGTCCCACATCCTATGTCTAATACCCATGTATTAGAAGAAGTAATACTAAGCTCAATGTATACCATATATACATTACCTGAGGGTTGCCCTGCATCCCTCTTTTCTTTCAACTCCTTTAGGTAGATCGGGCAGTTGCGTTTCCAGTGACCCATTTCACTGCAACCAAAGCACGGATCTTCCTTGGGGTTAGCTTGACCGGTAACCTTTTGCTTCTTATTTTTGTTGGTTAGGGTAACCATCTTCCCCTTTCCCTTACCCTTGCCTTGGTAGGCGGGTCCTTTCCCCTTAGCCACATTTGGCCTAGAAGTGGAATCATTCTTGGACCCACCTTGATTGATCATAAACATGGGTAAAGCCCTTTTGCCCATGCTTGATTCAGCCATCCTAAGCATGGCATGCAATTCGCCAATGCTCTTATCCCAACCATTCATGTTGTAATTCATTACGAACGTGTCAAACCTTTTTGACAATGAGTTGAGAATAAGGTCCGTGGCTAATTCATTAGACACGTTACAATTTAGACGGTGCAATCGATCAATAAGGCTTTTCATCTTAAGGACATAAGATGAAATGGATTGGGAGTCGTCCATTCGACATGCATGAAGCACTCGAACCGTTTCAAAGCGCTCTACACGAGCTTGTTAAAGGAACATCTCTTTCAATTATGTGATCATGTCATATGCACTATGATGCTCGAAGTCCTTTTGGAGTTCGGGGACCATGGTCTCAAGCATAAGGCAAGAAACTTGCACCGAATCGGCGCAATATTAATCCCAATATGCCATACCTTCGGCATCATCCTCCTTGGTTTGGTTGGGAATGGGGTCCTACAACACATACGCCCTATCCTCATGCTTGAGGACAATTCTTAGATTGCGGTACCAATCCATGAAATTCGTATGGTTGAGCTTTTCCTTTTCGAGTAAGGACCTTAAAGATAGGTTATTAAAGTTGATTGGTGCGTTTGGAATGTTGTTGTTATTGGCGGCCATCTACAAAATTTAACAAAGTTTGTTTAAGTATCATTTATAATTTAACAATCAATACCCTTTTATATCCAATTGATATATTAAATTTTAGAATCCAATGGTAAACCAAATTCCGGTTAGGTGACCTTTATCCCGTTATTTAATTTAGCTAGGTAGTCATTTATATGACAATTGCAATCCCTATGCAACTCCTAAGGTATGGGATCATGCAATCCTTTTGCATGGCATATTTATCCCATCAACGCCTATTTGGTCCTCATGCTTCGGTGACCCTAAGTTCATGATTCCCAAATCAAGTCGTCCTACTTGTGTAGACATGTAAACTTAACATACAAGTGGTTAGGTGACCTTTATCCCACAAGCATGCGAAATTCACCTTAATCATATTAGTTTGTTCATAATGGTTAGGTGACGTTTATCCCATCATGAGTTCCCTAATATGCCTAAATGTCACACAAAAGGATGGCGTTAAACTTAATTACCTTGTTAATAAAAGGGATTTTAAGTTTTCATAATTTCTAGTTTAAGAAAACTTTTATACCGTACACTAACATGCATTTACTGTGTGGTACTTATGAAAAGATTTTCATGTCTTGTAATAAAGCTAATTTTATTACTTTAAAAATAAACCATTTTATTATGTCTTAATAACCAATTATTAAATCCTTTTAGCCATTTTAATTTAACCAATTAAATTAAAGTTTTGGTCTTTGCATGTGGTTAATAATTTCCAATTTAACCAATTAAATTATAGTTTTGTCTTATCGATTTGTTGTAGCAACAAAACATACAATCCATAATCAAACAAATAAATAACCACACATGCAAAACAATATGTTCACAATCAAGCCTTTTGGTGGACATTTGTTTAGCCAAAAATAAATGTCACCGGTTAATGGGCCATAACACAAAGTAGGAGATTTTACATCTCCCACTAAATCTTGCATCCAAATGCATGTGTTCTTCCTTTGCTCCATCTTGTGCATCTTCATTCTTTTTACAAAAAAAAAAATATCCTAATTCATTTTTCTCTAGAAAATGAAATTACAACCTAATCTATTTTACATACCAAATATAAAATAAATTACATAACCAAATGAATAAATAATATTACATGCCAAATGAATAAATAATATTACATACCAAATGAATAAATATTCAACCAAACAAGCATGCAACCAAACACAAGGTCAAGGCTAGGATTGTGAATATCAACATGCAACCAAACATGACCAAAATGGAAGAACTCAAACCCATTTTGGGTCTCCAAAATTCGGCCAAAAAAAAACCCACCCAAAACCCAAATTTTTTGCATTTTACATTCATGCATGTTCATAAAATGCAAAATAAAGTGGGTTTAAAAGAACATCTTGAAGCATATTCCACGAACTTCGGCTCTAGATACCATTGTTGGGATTTAACAAGTCTCAAAACACATAAACCATTTTTAGAATCAATAAAGCGGAAGCATGAAAACCCGATTTATCACTTGTTAATCTTTAACCATTTTAAAGTTAAATCCCAATAAGGATCAAGCTATGAAATATACTTACAAACTAAAAGTGAGTTTAAAAGTTCATACCTCCTCAAGCTATTTGAGGGTAGATTCAAATGAGCAAAATGGTGATGAAGATGATGAAGAATAAAGCTTCTAACTTGAAGCCTCAAGCAAGTAATACCCACAAGCTTTTTAGACCAACACCACCTTTAATTAGTTAGGATTTTTAGACACTAGATTTACCAAAACTAACAAGCAAAACACCTATTTTTTTTTCGGGCCAGCAGAAAAAAAGGGAGGAAGAGAGTGTTTTTTCAAAACCACTTTGATGCTTGTGTGTGTTATCTTGGATAAAGCCTTTAGCATGCACTTAAGGATGTGTGCTTATTAAAGTAACCAACCACCATGCATGGGTTAAATCCCTTTGTTACTACCCAAAAATGCCACCAAGGGAGGGTTAAAAAAAAGGGAATTTTTTTTATAAAACTAGTTATAAAAAAAATGCATTTGTTAGTTACTTTTATTTTATAAACCAATTTATAAAATATAACACAACATAATTATTTAAACCTATAAATAATTATTTCCTTATCTTATAAATTATCTAAATAATTTATCTCATGTGATAATATTTTAGAAAACTAATTTTCTAAAATTCAAGTGTTGCGTATTTATTTAATAATCCAATCGTTAAGATTAAATATGTATAAGGTGTCGGTAAACTTGTTATTGGGTATGACCCGACTTGGATCATAACACATTAGCCACATTAATTTAATATGTCTCTCGGGCATATGAAATACCTTCACTCTCCTATTTGCTGCGATTTATACTCTCATTTCTATTTCGGAGCTTCATGCTTTTGTTTTCTCTTCTTGCCATTAAGCACAGCAAGTAATGGTCCAGAATTCGTTGGTAAGAAATTTGGAATGAACATAACTAATGTTCTGAGAGAGAAATTGTAATAGCACGATCTTAATTGGTTAAATTACCAGAATTCAAGAGAAAAGATAAAACTATCAGGAAGATATGTTCTCGATATGTTTGGAGATTAAGTAGAATGTAAGAGTCGTGTAACATGGCACATGATGACAGTATGGTCTGTGGATCATCATGTTCCATTAGAAATTCAACATGACTTACTGTAATATAATCACGTTGATCAAGTGTCATTATATTATACTAACTCATGCTTCAATTCCCAGCACTACTTCAAAAACATTCATATTTTAAATTCGAATTTTTCAGAATTTAGAAACTAAAACAGTTTCCTTTATGATGTAACACTGATATTGCGAGGAAATAAATGATTTCAGATAAGAATAGTTATGAAAATATTTTTAGAAATATCAAGGATATTTGTAATGAAAGATATGATGATATCTTATAATTTCTAACATCGATGGATGATGATGAAGATTTGTCCGTAAGGGTTTAGAGTTAGAAGCAAGGTATTCGTTAATGACTTCAGCAGATAATGAATCATTTTGATTCTTTGAAGGCAGGTTTAGTCTTTGTAATTTATCCACAGCCTCCTTCCTGGTTTGCTCAATCCGTTTTCAAGTTCCAAACCTTCTCTTTTTCTGAGCTTTTCCAACACATCATCAAACTTTTAACTGTTAAGGTCGTTTACAGTTTTTGCTGCTTCATCAGCATTTTCCAAAAATTCGGAGAACTAATTCGTAGTTTGGGGTGCTTTTCAGAATTTCAGAATGGAAGATCATAATTCTAAGAGATAAATGTTATATGTACACATATAACTGTTGATGTAGAAATGCAATGAGATTCGAAATACTGATTGCTGATTCTCAGTAATTGGTATGGCAATTCTCGTTATAAGATGCGGATGAACACATGATGGAGTTTCGATAAATATAATGATTTTTCGGAAAGTCAAAGATCAACAAAGTTGTTGGTAAGTTCACTGCTAATGTGGTGGGATATAAACGTTTCCCCGGTAACAATGACATACAGGTCAACGTATATATCAAGGTTATAATAAGGCTAATCCGAATGAAAAGTTAAAATTGATTTTGGTGGAGGTGTGACAAAATTGACTACCTTGGAGAGGGATTGTATAGTTATTTTTCGGTAATAACAACGCCAATGGATCATAGATTCGTGTTAAACTTCTACTCAAATTCCAAGAGTTTTTTAGGTGCATGATTATATGCATAAGTTCTTCTTTTCGTAGATAACTTGTTGTTGGATCATCCTCTCAGTTGTTTCTTAATTGAGGTGTTTTTAAGAATCATGAAGGGTTTGAACGCAGATTGTAATCGTCAATATACATATGATGTTCTAGAATTTTGAATGATACGAATATTTTTCTGGGTTCTATAAATAGAAGTGATGTTCTAGCACAGTTTTGAAGTCAAAGTATAGCTTTGAAAGATGTAGGGATCTAAGAGTGATGTCTTCTGTTAAATCTTAACTTGGATTCTGATTTGTCAAAATCAGAATATGTAATCATATTTGGATGAGAATGGTTGTTTTGATTTCTATGAAAGAATGTGTATCGTTGTGAAAGTAGTGAGTATAGATATCGATTATTAAATAATTGAAGAATGTACAGTGTAACATATTAATTGTGAACTTATATATTTCCCGAGTATTACCTACCCGTTAAAAATATCACAAATAATATTGTGTACCAAGATTTTCATTACAGTCTTTATGAAAATATATGTATGTATATTTTCTACAGATGTAATACAGATTTAATGAGTTAATATCATATTAAGCTCATTTGATTTTCGGCTGAAACTAGAAATGAATAATCTCTAAAACTTTAGAAATTACGTAATCTTTGCGGATTATTATGAATTAATACTTCATTATTCACTTTTATTGATATTTCCTCGATGAATGATGTTGGTGTTCGTGGAATTCTTGTGAGTTTCGCAAGGTACGAATGATGTTGTCTAGAAAGTTTTGAGTACATCGAAGATGAAAGTGTAAAATCAAACATATATTTGAATAATACACTTGATTTATTATGAAATGGAATCTATTAAGTTGAAGCAGAGATTATAGTTAACGATTGTTAAATCATTAACGAAAGATGTACATCATAGCATATTAGTAATTTGAATTAACCGAGTAGTATCCACCCTTGAGAATTCACAAGTAATAGCTTAGTAAGTAAAGATTTATTTTGATTTCAAAATTCATATATATATAAAATATACATATAATTTCTTCCGAGAAAATGAGTTAATACTTCATAACTCGTTGATATAATATACGCGTTGTTGATTTGTGATGATGTTGGTGATTATGGAACTGGCGGAGCTTGTGATGTTATAGGTACTGCTGGTGCTGACGATTTTCAATTTGCACTAGAATATATAATCTCTAAAACTTTTAGAAACTACATATTCTCTGTAGAATATTTCTTCGATGAAGTTATGAATCAATACTTCATCGTTTGTTGTTGTTGATATTCCTTGGTATTTACAGGGCGTATGACGTTGATGCTCATGGGATATATTGTGAAGTTGAGGTTTGCGATGCGGTTGTTGTTGTTGGTGGTAATGGTACTGTTGGTGTTGTTGTCGGTGGTACTGTTGATGTTGTTGGTGCTTGTGATGCCTGCAAGTTGTGCATCATATTCTCCAAAGCCACTACTCGAGCGCGAAGCTCGTTGACTTCTTCTATTACACCTGGGATGATTGGCGGTTCGGACTAGCGGATGAATAAGATCTAGAATTTGAGATAGTATATAATCATGATGAGATACTCTGGAAATGAGAGAGAAAATGGTGTTTCGGACTGGTTCGCCGGTAAGTGCTTCTGGTTCTTCGCCAAGAGGGCAATGTGGTGGATGGAAGGGATCACCTTCTTCTTGTCTCCAATGATTAAGTAGACTACGAACCCATCCACAATTCATCCAGAATTGATGATGGCTGATTGGTTGATCCATTCCGGTTACACTGCTTTCGGAGCTCGAGTGAAAATTCATATCGGAATAGCTATCGGAATCTAAGGAATTTGAACTACATACGGGATCCATCTTGTGTAATCGGGGAAATGATTTTTGATATGAAATAGTTTATAGGATTTAGATTGGTATTCTTCAATACATAATTTACATGTGTATATATAATACCAAAATTCCATAAATCACGGAGGAATCTTCGGAAGATGTCAGACAAAGTTTACAGTAACAGATATGCTAAGATATGAATTCGTCTGTACACTATCTATGCAATAAATGCAGGAAAATGTGTCTAGACTTAAGAATGATAAGCAAGTAATTTTTGACAAGAAATGATAAGCAAAACTCGGTAAAAACAGATACGGTCATAGTCCAGACTCACTAATGTATCCTAAAAATTACCAGTTAAACACACTAATGCAAATTCTGGTTCCCTATGACCTCAAGCTCGGATACCAACTGTAACGACCCGTCAAAATCACTATTGATGTGATACATTATTCATTGATTTCATAGTGAGGTTTTGACCTCTATATGATACGTTTTGTAAACATTGCATTCTTTTGAAAAGGCACACCATAAATGGATATATAAATCCAAGGTTTTTGACATCTGATGATTTCTACGTATAGATAATCACCGTAAACAATAGTTTACAATACTACATCCGTTGACAATACAGTCAAAATAAGTTACATGGTGATGATTTTGTGAATGCAAAGTTTTCTCGAATAAAGCATGTATGACTACATGCACATAGCTTGTATAACGTATAAGTAAATAGCGGAAGACTTCTAGGAACCTGAGAATAAACATGCTTAAAAGTGTCGACACAAAGGTTGGTGAGTTCATAGTTTTAATGTTGCGCATAATCTGTATATAAAGGTGGATCACAAGATTTCAGTTGTTTCATTCAGAAACGTTTATCAAAATATTCTACAAGATTGAGCACCCTTGTAACTAAACTTAACGTATATATAATAAGTACCCCTGTTTTAACATACATGCAACCAACATGTACAATACACGCAAACCAGCGTGTACTAAACTCAAATAGCATATATCTGCTTTATAGTTCAGGCTAGGGCCTCTATACCTGGAACGAACGGGGATGTCAAGCCCTATGGATCCATATACAACTATTCACGACCACCAGTTCTTATAACTGGCAGTTACTAGTTACCAAAGCTAAGGGATTTTCGGTTCAAACTCAGTGTAGAATATAGTATGTACTTGTATCCATTGCATTTAAAATAAAGTGCATGTATTCTCAGCCCAAAAATATAGATTGCAAAAGCAATTAAAAAGGGATCTATAAACTCACAATACTGTATTTCGTAGCAATTATGCACATGACGGCAGTGAACAAGTGCAGGGTTGGCCTCGGATTCACGAACCTATATTAGTATATGTTGATCAATAACTGTCTAACAAGCTAGGTCAGGTCATAGTGTATCACAAATTCTAATGCTCGAGAACGACATGCAAAAGTTAACAAAAGTCATTTCAAAAAGTCAACTTTGACAATTGTTTAACAAAACGAAATGTGTCTTATATAAGAATTCATTTACTCGACTAGTAGTATTCAAAAATCCAATTTATTAATCTTATAAACAAGTTGTTTAAATTTTAATTGTAGATTCAAAAGCAATTTCAATTAACGTCAATCATAATTCAGTTGACCATAACTTTTAATTCGTTCATTGAAATCACGCGATTTCTAAAAGAAAAGTTATTAATTTTTCGCCAGCTTTCCAACAACATGCATACCCTATTAATATATAAAGGATAAGATATGAATGCTCACGTATCAATATTGTGATTCAATATTGCAGAAAAGTACGTAGACGCAACAGAAATGATAAATGAAAGGTTAGCCTTTGATTCACCTATGGTACCCACGAACATTACCCATAGCCTCCATAGCTATAACCCATAATTTCCCTAGCTTCATCCCACTCAAAAACCCATTTTTGAAAATAACTCGCTCATGACCTCGTCGTAGTATTTTTTGTATAATAATAATACTACTAATATTAATATAATAAGATTAATAATAATCTTTAACAATAATAATAATAATAATAATAATAATAATAATAATAATAATAATAATAATAAAATAATAATTAAATCATTACGGAGTATTAAGATAGATAGATGGATTGTAAAATGAAAACTGAAACCAGAATCAGAATTCGATCGATATATAGAATAATTATAATAATATAATAATATAAATATAATATAATAATATAATAAAGTAATGATATAATAATAATATAGAATCAAACGTGGGATTTAAAAGCCGCCCATGTTTTGTCATTTCTACCGACCGTTTTCACGGACCGGTATTTAGTACTCTGTTGCTAATAATTAATGGGTAAAAGTATAAATAAAAATAATTCCACTTTTTATAATTGGATACATATATCTGTTTTGGTCTTAAGCTTTATAAAATTAGTTATAAAAAGGTCCATTTATTTATAAAATTACTATATACGTTCGATGTAGAGTGTACGTACTAGTTTGCTGATCATTCTGTGCCACCGTGAATTATTGAATTCATTTAATTCAAACAAATTAACGAATTTTAATATTTTTAAAAGTCATATTTATTAAATACTTCAGGGGTATTTTATGTAACTTATAATTAATAATTTCTATAATAGTAAATTAATTAATTTCGTTTCATTTACTATTTATATGAATAGTAAATGAATTAATTTCGATTCAACTATTTAAGTTACGTTGTTGTACGTTGTGCTTTACAACTTGTACATCTTTGATTTAACTCCGTGTCTTTTTAAAAACTAAAAAAAATACATCATAAAAATACAACGATTATATACGTAAACTTTTTAATTCGAAACTGCATCATTCAATAGTAGATTTTTATCATTTCATATATAAATATTATTCGCATGTTTCCGTATATATATATATATATATATACACACACAATTATATAATTATCAAAAGTTACGACGTTCATGAATCGTCGGACAAACAGGGTGGTCAACTGTTATATAAAACCTCATTTTCAAAAGTTTTAAAACTTGTCAAAATTCATTGCTTATCATGTCGGAAACATTAAATCATAACGAGAATTTGGTTCAAATTAAGTCGAAATTTCCGGGTCGTCATAGGGTTCCTATATCCATTATTTAGGATCGAGATACTCGTTTCACGTCTCGATTTTGGAATAAGTTTCATGAAGATATGGGTACACAATTGAGAATGTGCACGGCGTACCATCCTCAAACGGACGGTCAAACCGAACGTACGAATCAAACATTGGAGGATATGTTACGGGCGTGTATTATTGATTTCGGTGGTTGTTAGGATGAGCACTTGCCTTTGGTGGAATTCTCGTACAATAATAGTTACCATGCTAGTATTGGAATGCCACCGTATGAGATGATTTATGGGCGAAGGTGTCGAATTCCTATTTGTTGGGGTGAAGTGGGACAAAGGGAAATCGAGAGTACCGATTTGGTTTTAGAGACGAATAACAAGATTGAGATGGTTCGGACTCGATTGAAGACGGCGCAAGATAGATAAAAATCTTATGCCGACAAACGTAGGTGACCGATTGAGTTTCAAGAAGGTGACATGGTGATGCTTAAAGTTTTGCCATGGAAGGGTATTATTCGGTTTCGAAAATGGGGAAAGTTAGCTCCTCAGTTTATTGGGCCATTTAAAATTTTAGCTTGTGTTGGTGAAGTTGCGTATCGTTTGGAATTACCCGAAGAGCTTGCAGGGATCCATAACACATTCCATGTTTCCCAACTCTGTAAGTGTATTGCGGATGATTCATCATGGGTACCATTAGACGAGATTGAGCTAAACAACAAGTTAGAGTATGTAGAAGAGCCGATTGCTATACTCGATGAAAAGGTGAAAAGGTTGAGAAATAAAGAAGTGAGAACCTTTAAAGTTCAATGGCATCGTAGTAAAGGTTCCGAGTTTACTTGGGAGCCCGAAGAATTTGTGTTGGTATATCTTCATGCTTGTCATGCGGCTTGGATCGCGATGACGCGCTCCGATTCAAGTGGGGAGAGTTGTAAGACCCGAATAATTATTGTACAGAAGTGTAAATAGGGTACATAAAGTGTGAGAAGCAGTGTGTAATTAAACAGAGGTCAGAGACTGCCCAAGCCCTTGTACGCACCGTGCAGTGTAAGTGTGTGCGCTGCGCACTGATGCTGTTGACAGATTTCTGTTTTAATTTAAATTGAACGTGGGGCATTTTGGTCTTTTCACTCGAGGCCGGATTTAAAGCCACTAAAAGGCTGGTTGGAGTCTTTAGTTCACATCCTGTGACGTCCTCCAGATAGGGCTTGGAAGAATAGCGTCACTAAATATATCAAATTACAGTTATATAAACGAGAACGACTCTATATGAGACGTTTTATTGAGTTTTGCAGTGGAAGATAAATAGATTACATTGTATTTAATGAACAATGCATTAAATTTATTTAGTTGATATGATATGTGATGAAGACTCCAAGCATAGCAAGCAATTATCATCAGTTTAGCAAATGCAAGTCCTTCAAATTATCCATGAATGACTCGTTGATATGTTGCTTTCAATTAGCAAATACACAGCGGAAGCAATACTTAAGTACCTGAGAATAAATATGCTTAAAAAGTCAACACGAGGTTGAGTGAGTTCATAGGTTTGTCATAAATAATGATTTCAGTAATAGTGTTAGACCACAAGATTTTTGTTCATAAGCTTGGTCTCGCAGGGACTAATTAGTAGATCTCGCAGATCCAAAAGTTATTCATAAGCTTGGTCTCACAGGGACCAATTAGTAGATCACGCTGATCCAAAAGTTATTCATAAGCTTGGTCTCGCAGGGACCAATTAGTAGATCACGTAAATCTAAAAGTTGTTCATAAGCTTGGTCTCACATGGACCAATTAGTAGATCAAGCAGATCCAAAAGTTGTTCATAAGCTTGGTCTCACATGGACCAATTAGTAGATCAAGCAGATCCAAAAGTTGTTCAAAGTTTTCCCCAAAGACAAGTTGTGTTTATACTTGTCGGTTAGGGACTTAGTCGGACATAGCCGAGTATAGCATAGTTTAAAGTTAGTACTTGTGTCTAGCGTGTAAAACAATTATAAAAGTTGTGCATGTATTCTCAGCCCAAAAATATATGAAAAGGGAGCTATGAAGACTCACATTAAATAGCAGTTGAAGTATTCCTTGAAAGGAATGAAATGAATGGAAATAAGTGACCGGGATCTCAACGTATCAATATTGTGACTCAATATTGCAGGAAAAAGTACGAAGATGTAACGGACATTACAAATGCTAGGTTGACCTCACGAACAATACCTATAACCTCCATAGCTATAACCTATACTTTCCTTAGCTCTATCCCGCTCATAAAACCCGTTTTAAAATGAACCGCTCATGACTTCGTTGTAGTATTTTATGTATAAATAATAATATGTTATAATTCAGTAGGCTTATAACTACCTTTAGTGGTTTGATTATGTTATAATTCAGTAGGCTTATAACTACCTTTAGTGGTTTGATTCTTGATTAAGAATACTAATAATGAAGTGTAAGAACAAAGATGATAATGGAGAGAAAGAAAGAAACACTTTGTAAGTGTGAGAAATGGTGCAAGTTTAATGCTTGCATTTATGAGTATTTATAACCTAAAATTTCAATATAAAAATACATACTTTATGTACCAAAATTGACTATATGTATACTAGTTTATAATTTTATTTTTAGTCAATATAAGGGTGTACTAGTTTATACTTTCCTTTTTTTAATTTTTATTTATTTTTAGTCAACATAAGGATGTATTTGTTTAGGATTCTTTTTAGTCTCATTATTATTATTATTATTATTATTATTATTATTATTATTATTATTATTATTATTATTATTATTATTATTATTATTATTATTATTATTATTATTATTATTATTATTATTATTATTATTATTATTATTATTATTATTATTATTATTATTATTATTATTATTATTACATTTACTACATGATAAGTATTATTTTCTTTTTACTAATTCATTACATTGAAATATATATATATATATATATATATATATATATATATATATATATATATATATATATATATATATATATATATATATATATATATATATATATATATATATATATATATATATATATATATATATATATCTATGTGTATATATATATATATATATATATATAGTTTACTAATTCTTTTTACTAATTCTTTTTACTAATTCATTACATTTAATATTTAGTTTTTCAAAATCAATTATATTTTAAAGTTTATTTTAAAATCGTTTAAATAATAGAAATTATTATAACACGTAATGTTTTTAATTAATATATATATTTACATTAAATTGTTCGTGAATCGTCAGAATCATATAAAAGTTAGGTTTAAATTTAGTCAAAAATTTACGGGTTGTCATAGTACTACCTTTTAAAAGAAATTTCATCCCGAAATTTAGTTGTTGCCATTAATCGGTGTTGTTCGTACATAGACGAGGATATTTACGTTTTATTTGGTCTTCATGTTCCCATGTATGTTCGGGGCCTTGCGTGAATTCCAACAGATAGAATATTGTTTTGTTTCAAAATTTAAATCATACGAATCATAAATTCTACAGGTTCTTCGATGAAGTGCATTTTATTATTAATGCGGAGATCATTCAAAATGATGATGTTATACAAGTCATTTCAGTAAATCATCATTGATTATCAATCCGAGATGGTTTCAAGAAATTTTATTTTTAGATGATTAAACGCTGATTGTAATCGTCAATGGATCTAATGGTTGACGAATATGCGTTGTTGATTTCAAAAGTAATGAATGATAATTTCGGTGGTTTGATGTGATAATTCATCATAGAATACGAATGAATATAATTCATGAATGTAGTGATCTTTAGGAAGATAACACCTGCTAAAGCTTTACTTGGATTCTGATATATCAAAATCAGAATATGTAATTGAAAATGGTTGTTCTTTAGTGAACGGATACATATATCTTGTGATTGTAAGGAGTATATTTACTGACTACTGAATCAGAATTAAAGAATGTACAATGTAACATATTAATGTGAGATATAAATATTTCTCGGGTCTTACCTACCCGTTAAAATATTTTCACAATTAACATTTTTTACAAAAGAGAAGATATACGTTCATATATGTATTCTTCAGATATAATATAGATTTAATGAGTTAATATAATATTAAACTCATTTGATTTGCGGTTGAAACGAGAATAAATAATCTCCAAAACCTTAGAGATTTCATAATTGTCGCGAAATATTTCGCTAATGAAGTTATGAATCAATACTTCATCGTTTGTTGTTATTGATATACCTCGATATATGATGTTGATGCTCGTGAAATTCTTGTGAAATTCACAAGGCATGAATGATGTTTTCTAGAAAGTTTCGAGTACATCGAAAACAGATGTGTAAAATCAAACATGTATTTGAATAATACACTTGATTTATTATGAAATGGAGTTTATTGTGCTGAAGCAGTGATTAACGATTGTTAAGTCATTAACGAATGATGTACATCATAGCATATTAGTGATATGAATTAACCAAGTAGTATTTACTAGTTAAGATTCACACGTAATAGCTTAGTACGGAAAGATTTATTATTATTCCAAACCATATATATATAAAGTATACATATATAATTCTTCAGGAAGAATGAGTCAATACATCTTAACTTATTATTACTAATATTCCTTTGTATCTATGTGTGTATGATGTTGATATCCGAGGTACCGAGTGTGATGTTGAGACGTGGGATGCGGATGTTGTTGTTGATGAAGATGGTGCTGTTGGTGGTGATGCTGTTGGTACTAGTGGTACTGGTGGTGATGTCGGTTATGCTGCTGGTGCTGCTGATGCTTGTAGAATTCGCACCATATTCTCCAGAGCCACCACTCGAGTGCGAAGCTCGTTAACTTCCTCTATTATACTGGGATGATTGGCGGTTCGAACAAGGGGACGAATAAAATCTAGAATCCTAGATAATATATACTCGTGATGGGATATCCTATAAATGAGGGTGAAAATAGTGTTTCGAATTGGTTCGCCGGTAAGTGCTTCAGGTTCTTCGCCAATAGGGCAATGTGATGGGTGAAAAGGATCACCTTCTTCACTTCTCCATTGATTAAGTCGACTACGAACCCATCCCCAATTCATCCAGAAAAGGTGATGACTAATTGGTTGGTTCATTCCGGTTACACTGCCATTGGAGCTCAAGGAGTTCGAGGAATCAAGTGAGTAATCCATATTATGTGATTGAATAAAGGGTTTTCGATATGAGATGAGATGTTGAATATTGAATGATATATTTGTCTCCTTGAATATGTATATATAGCAAAAGATTTCCGTAATTTACGGAGAAAATTTAGGAAAAGTGTTAGACAAAGTCTATTGAGATAGATATGATAAGATATGATTTGTCTATACTCCAATAATAGCAGTATGACGTGTCGAGATCATAAAATGATAAGTATGTAATCTAATAATCTTTCGATTAAAGACTTTCAATTCGTATACTGTGATAACCCAATGACATTTTCTGGTTCGCAAACCGATGCATAAAGGCATAAGGCATATAGGTACGTGATATATAACAGGGAGTTATATACGTTTGAGTATGAATAGTAACAATTATAAGAGTTTCAAAATACATATGTAATATACAAAACCAGGATAGATGACATAGGAATGCCGAGAATTTCAGAAATCATGGTGTTGCATTTAAATGCGGTGGCGGAATTGGATAATACTTAGGAACATGAGCAGAGTTCTTAGATTGGCTTGGCATTCGAAGATAAGTAAAGATTCTGAAGTATAGTGTAGCATTTATCAGTTAAAGACAACAAGTAAAGGCACTATGGTCAAGGAAAGTTGTAGTCCTACATTGCAAAGGTACCTAATTGTATAAAGCATACATAAAATGCAATCATGGTTCTCTACAACAAACTGCTTTGATACCAATCTGTGACATCCTCCAGATAGGGCCTGGAAGAATAGCGTCACTAAATATATCAAATTACAGTTGTATAAACGAGAACGACTCTATATGAGATGTTTTATTGAGTTTTGCAGCGGAAGATAAATAGATTACATTGTATTTAATAAACAATGCATTAAATGTATTTAGTTGATATGATATGTGATGAAAACTCCAAACATAGCAAGCAATTATCATCAGTTTAGCAAATGAAATTCCTTCAAATTATCCATGAATGACTCGTTGAAATGTTGCTTTCAATTAGCAAATATACAGCGGAAGCAATACTTACGTACCTGAGAATAAACATGCTTAAAAAGTCAACACGAGGTTGAGTGAGTTCATAGGTTTGTCATAAATAATGATTTTAGTAATAGTGTTAGACGACAAGATTTTTGTTCATAAGCTTGGTCTCGCAGGGACCAATTAGTAGATCTCGCAGATCCAAAAGTTATTCATAAGCTTGGTCTCACAGGGACCAATTAGTAGATCACGCTGATCCAAAAGTTATTTATAAGCTTGGTCTCGCAGGGACCAATTAGTAGATCACGTAGATCCAAAAGTCGTTCATAAGCTTGGTCTCACATGGACCAATTAGTAGATCAAGCAGATCCAAAAGTGGTTCATAAGCTTGGTCTCACATGGACCAATTAGTAGATCAAGCAGATCCAAAAGTTGTTCAAAGTTTGCCCCAAAGAAAAGTTGTGTTTATACTTGTCGGTTAGGGACTTAGTCGGACAGAGCCAGGTATAGCATAGTTTAAAGTTGGTACTTGTGTCTAGCGTGTAAAACAGTTATAAAAGTTGTGCAGGTATTCTCAGCCCAAAAATATATGAAAAGGGAGCTATGAAGACTCACATTAAATAGCAGTTGAAGTATTCCTTGAAAGGAATGAAATGAATGGAAATAAGTGACCGGGATCTCAACGTATCAATATTGTGACTCAATTTTGTAGGAAAAAGTACGCAGATGTAACGGACATTACAAATGCTAGGTTGACCTCACGAACAATACCCATAACCTCCATAGCTATAACCTATACTTTCCTTAGCTCTATCTCGCTCATAAAGCCCGTTTTGAAATGACCTGCTCATGACTTCGTCGTAGTATTTTATGTATAAATAATAATATATTATAATTCAGAAGGCTTATAACTACCTTTAGTGGTTTGATTATGTTATAATTCAGTAGGCTTATAACTACTTTTAGTGATTTGATTATGTTTTAATTCAGTAGGCTTATAACTACCTTTAGTGGTATGATTCTTGATTAAGAATACTAATAATGAAGTGTAAGAACAAAGATGATAATGGAGAGAAAGAAAGAAACACTTTGTAAGTGTGAGAAATGGTGCAAGTGTAATGCTTGCATTCATGAGTATTTATAGCCTAAAATTTCAATATAAAAATACATACTTTATGTACCAAAATTGACTATATGTATACTAGTTTATAATTTTATTTTTAGTCAACATAAGGATGTACTAGTTTATACTTTCCTTTTTTTTTAATTTTTATTTATTTTTAGTCAACATAAGGATGTATTTTTTTAGGATTCTTTTTAGTCTCATTATTATTATTATTATTATTATTATTATTATTATTATTATTATTATTATTATTATTATTATTATTATTATTATTATTATTATTATTACATTTACTACATGATAAGTATTATTTTCTTTTTACTAATTCATTACATTAAAAAAATATATATATATATATATATATATATATATATATATATTCATTTCGAAATATATATTTGAAATATTTATTTAATATTTAGTTTTTCAAAATCAATTATATTTTAAAGTTTATTTTTAAATCGTTTAAATAATAGAAATTATTATAACACGTAACGTTTTTAATTAATATATATATATATATATTTACATAAAATTGTTCGTGAATCGTCGGAATCATATAAAAGTTAGGTTTAAATTTAGTCAGAAATTTCCGGGTTGTCATACATCCACCAACCTCATCATCTCTCCCATTTAATTCTAGTGTGAGAAACCCATTGAGAGAGAGAAAGCTCAAATCAAGAAGGAAGAAGTTAATTTCTGGCCAAAACGCGAGTATTAAAGTTGTTCATCTAGTCACTAGCTACGTTGTGATTGTGGTGGTAAGTCTTAATCTTAATTTCCTTATCTTAATTGTTTAAGGGTTAGGGTTTTGGGTTAGTGATGAACATAAAACCCATTATTGGTGATTTTGGAGGTTTTGGGTAAGATTTGGGTCATGAGGACTCAAGAATGACTAACCTAGGGTTTCAAAATGATAATTGGTGTTTATGAGTCTTAAATGGTTAGTTAACCACTAGCACACATTGATATTAAGTAAGTGGGTGTTATTTGGGTGTGTTGATGATCCAAAATGGGTGTGTTAACCGTGAGATGGGTCAATGGAGTATTTGGTGACCTAAGTGGTCTAATGAATGTGAAAATGTGATAACCTTATGTTAAAAAGTGTATTAATTTAATGACCCATCCTAATCCATCTGGACGAATACATTACATTTGGTTACATCGTGAGGTACTTGACCTCTATATGATACATTTTACAAACATTGCATTCGTTTTTAAAAGACAAACTTTCATTACATCAAAAGTTGACGGCATGCATACCATTTAATAATATATTCAACTATAATTGACTTAATAATAATCTTGATGAACTCAATGACTCGAATGCAACATCTTTTGAAATCGGTCATGAATGACTCCAAGTAATATCTCTAAAATGAGCAAATGCACAGCGGAAGATTTCTTTCATACCTGAGAATAAACATGCTTTAAAGTGTCAACCAAAAGGTTGGTGAGTTCATTAGTTTATCAAAATCATTCATTTCCATCACCTTAATAGACCACAAGATTTCAGATATTCAATTGTACACGTAACCCGAGTACATAATAACACACGTAACCCGCGAATTAAAAATCATTCATATGGTGAACGCTTGATAACTGACTTAACTTTAATGCATAGAATATCCCCAAATAGAACCTTTCGTCTGTATAATAATAATAATCTCGAAGTACTAAAACATCTGTACCCCGGATGGGACTTGTCGAGGTCCATATATCTATCTTTAGGATTCGCGTCAATTAGGGGCCATACCCGTTTCCTAATTATTTGGTTACCAAGCTAAAAAGGGGTGATATTCAATATTCATAATCCAGCCATAGAATGTAGTTTTTGATCACTTGTGTCTATTTCCTAAAATATTTATAAAATCATCGTATGTATTCTCAGTCCCAAAAATATATATAAAAAGGGAGTAATGAAACTAACAATATGATATTTTGTAGTAAAAATATGGATACGACGGAACTGAACAATGCAGGATTGGCCTCGGATTCACGAACATATATCGAGTATATATATTAACTCATATAATAACATTCAAACAAGTTTATTTACTAATATTAATATACTTGTATCTTAATAATTTATATGTTATTTTATTAAGTAGTTTAATTATAACTATTTTATATTTTGAATAATTAATTAATATTTAGATATCAGATTCTTATTAGAATACATTAATTAAAATATATATAATGTATTAAAATTTATATATATGTTTATATTAAAGTATATTTATATATTATATCTAACTTAAATAATAATAACATTTTGTTTTAAAAACAATAGTATGCAATACTAATATAGTCATGATATATGTAGTAAATATATTTTTATATAAGTATCTTTTGTTTAAAACTAGTTGTGGAGCCCTCGCTTCGCGCCGGGGGCTCCGTTTTGAATGCGAGTTAAAAAAAAAGTCTTTCCTTTTGTGGATCTATTTTGTAAAAAAGAATTTTTTTCGACATCTAACATTGAAGGGTTGTTCCTTTTGTGAAAGTTGCTTCTTTTAGCGTTAAAGTTAGTTGATCTATTTTGTAAAAAAAAATATTTTTCGACATCTTTTGGTAGCATTGAAGGGTTGTTCCTTTTAAGAAAGTTGGTTCTTTTATCATTGGAGACAAAAAAAAATGTAGCACAGTAGTGGCCTATGTGAGTCCTACTGTTTGAGCGCAGTGTAGAAGCCGGTAAAGTGTGGTGGGTGTTTTTGGTGTTAGTGATGGGATAAATAATAATTTATAATATAGGTATAAAGTAGGGGTTCGATTTGTATGTTAATGAAAGTTAGGAGGTTGGTTTGTAAAAAATGAAAAGTTAAATAGTACTATTCATAACAAATAAGACAAATTTTGTCTATTAGTTACATTGGTAATAATAATTATAAATATACTAAAGTATTAATAATAGTATTAATAATTTAATAGTGATATATTAAAAATAATGATAATAATGATATTAATACTAATAATACTTATATCTTAATAATAATAATGATATTAATGATAGTGATAATAATAATACTTAATGCTAATACTTATTATGAATGATAATATTATTAATCATATAACAAAAATAATTAATAATAATAACAACAATAATAAATATAAACATAATAGTAATAATAATAATGACTACCTTAATAGGAAGAGCTAAAAAGAATAAATAAACTGCGTGCGCCCAGGTTCGAACCCCCGACCTCTTGTTAACCCACCAACGCCCTTAACCATCCAACCACTTCTGTTTTTCTGTATTTAATATCATTCCAAAACTATAAAACCCGTTTCTATTGTTTCAGCCCAACAATAACAAGTCCATGTAACAACCCTAGTAGGCTATCGTTATAACCAGGGATACGGCCCAAAAGCTAAATCTCACGGCCCAATCAATTAAAATCCGGCCCAACACCAAACTAGATCTTTAGCCCAATAATAAAATAAATTTACGGCCCATTAGAAGGTGGAATATATGGCAGCCCAACAAGAATCAAATCAGTCCAATGCACCGTTTTAATTCGCATATGCAATTTGTCTGTTGGTGGAAAAAGTAAATGGATAAAAAGAAAGAAAAAATAATAATAATAAAGCCGTCATCATCTTCTTCAATTCTTTTCACCATCAACGAATTATTCATCATCATATTCATTTGTTTTCGCCACCTTAATTTCTGTAACGGAATCACATAAACAAAGACAGTAGTTAAATCCTACGATTGTCAAAAATTATCCGGAGGTTTGGCCTGGCTGGTTTGACAGAAACAGAAACTAATTAGCAGGTTGTGGTGGCGATGGTTTGAGAGGGAAAGAGAGAAATAGTGGTTGTCAACGGTGGTGTTAAGGTGTTGTTGGAAGATAGTGATGGTGACGGATTGCTCATGAATCAAGTGGTGATGGAAGGTTCCATGGTGTTGGATGGCGATGGGTTATGGTGGTTGATGGGTGATCTCATTTGAAAAAAAGAAGAAACAGAAACTCTAGTGTAGCAACAGCAGCAAATAACAAGAGGTACAAATGGTGGCGGTTGATAGTTCATGAAGGTGGTGATTCACGGTGGAGGATGGTGGCGGCTATAGGGTGTAGTGAAGTTGGTTATCGAGTTAGCGGTTTTTGGTTGATAAACAGAAATGAAAAATAGAAGTAATAATAATGGAGATCGAATGGCATCCACACCGAAGTTGCAGCAGCCCTTTTTATGAATCAAGGGTTATGATTGATGGTGGTACTTCGAGTGAATTAGAAACAGGAACAGAAAGAAAATAGCAACCTCGAATAGTATGATCTTGGTGATGGTTTACATGTTTTTACTCAAACAGAAACAAATTAGTATTAGTAATAAATTTAATGATGATGTTTGTTAGTGGTCATGGGTGTATACGACAGTTTGAAATAGAAAGAAAACGGAAATATAGCAGGGGCATAACGGTGTTGGTCTTCGATAGAGATGGTGGTTGATGAAGGTGTTTGATTTGTTGATCGATTAAAATAGCAACCCACATTAACAATGAACTACAGCGGCCTATGTTGATAAGGGTGTCGATGGGGTTTGATGGGTTACGTATTGAAGGTAGTGATGTGGTGATGGGTTTATCGAATGGTTGTAGAAATCGGGTAAATAACAGAAAAAGAAGGTTGCAGACGATAATCTAATGATGAATGGGGTGGTGGTTTGATATCCATATATGTATCTCATATATTTACATATATATGATGATATAAGATAAAGCAAGGAGATATATTTGAGTTTTGTTCGAATGGGGTTTGCTCGAAAAAATATAACAACAAGCAGAAGCCATTTCAATTTGTAGTAGGAGAGGAGTAATTTTAGTGATCACAGGTGGTATCTTAGTTTGGTGTTTGGTTATGGTTATTGAGTAGAAACACTAAATGATTGAACTAATAGTAGAGAAAGAAGAGAAAGGTGGTGTGGATGTTTGATCATTTGTATGTGTATGTATATATAAAGAGATGGGTCAAGTGGGAGTAACAAAATATGCATGATTGTGATAAAGTCAAGATATATAATTCCATTTATGTCATGTTGCAATGTTTATTAAGTTCGTGAATTGTAATTTGGATTTAACCTGCCGACAGTTTAAATTAGGAATAGTCTTTAGTACTCCGTTGTTAAACAGTGGCGGATTAAAGTCTTCAGAAAAATCTCATATTTTTAAATTAACTATATTTATTTATTTTGTTCATTATGGTATAAAATTTGATCTTTAACTATTAAATAAAAATTACATTAATTATTCACTCCCAACCCCAAGTAAAATATAAAAAATTTTAAAATTTATCAAATAACTTCTAAATATATTATTAATAAGTCTATAATTTATAAAACTCATTTTCGGATCACCGTTTATTTTAAAATCACATAAATTTGTATTTAACTTGCTTAATAGCGATCGACTGACAAACGAGTGTTGTTATTGTTTACTAAATAAATTCGAAACCATATAAATATAAATTCAATATACCTTATATATATATATATATATATATATATATATATATATATATATATATATATATATATATATATATATATATATATATATATATATTTAATATCATATATTATTTTATTTACATTATTAATTAACTCATATAATATTTTAATTTATAATAATTAATATATATATATATATATATATACACACACACATAATGATTCGTGAATCGCCGGGAATAGTCGAAGGGTAATTGATTACATGAACACTGTTCAAAGTTTTTGAAACATTAAAATTACAGACTTTACTTATCGTGTCGAAAACATTAAATCATATAAAGATTAAGTTTAAATTTGGTCGGAAATTTCCGGGTCGTCACAGTACCTACCCGTTAAAGAAATTTCATCCCGAAATTTGATTGGGATGGTCATGACTGACAATAAGTATGTTTTCATGACGCATACGAGCTGAAAATTAGAGTTTTATCATCTTCAAGTAATATAGATAAATCAATTTGATCTCGTGAAGAGTACGAGTGAAGTTATCACAAAAGATTGAGATAGAGATTCAACTTTTGACGTAGTCACGGTTGATTCCGGAATTCAAGGGATTTAGAGAAAATCTTCATAATAAGATTTGGTTGTTCGATAATTAAGGAAATTAGAATCTTCTTAGGTTAAATACAATAATCTGTTTTTGATTGCTCTGTCGGATATTTCACTGTAAATCCCCCTCTTCATTTCCTTTATATTTTGGAGTTCCATCCTTTTGTTTTTCTCATCCCGACTTTAAGTCAAGCGAATAATGGTCCAAAATTCTTAGGTAAGAAGTTTTGAATGAACATGACTAATGTTCTAAGAGAGAGATTGTAATAGCACGATCTTGATTGGTTAAATTACCAGAATTCAGGAGAAAAGATAGAACTATCAAGAAATTATATTCTTGATATGTTTATATATTAGATTGAATGTAAAAGTCGTGTAACATGGCACATGATGACGTTATAGTCTGTGAATCATCACGTTCCATTAGAAACTCAGCATGACTTACTGCAATATAATCACATTGATCAAGTGTCATTATATTACACTAACTCATGCTTCAGTTCCCAACACTACTTCAAAAACATTCCTAATTTAAATTCGAATTTTTCAGAATTTAGAAACTAAAATAGTTTCCTTTTATGATATATCACATATAGCGCGAAGAGATAATTAATATCGGATGAGAATATTTATGAAGATATCTTCAGAAATATTGAGGATATTTATAATGAAAGATACGATAATATCTTATAATTCTACAATCAAAATGTGATGAAGAAATTCATTCACAATGATTTAGAACAATTACAGAACAAGGTATTCGCTAAAGATTTCATCAGAACAGAATCATCAGGATTCTTTATGTACAAGTTTAGTCCTTGTGATTAGTTCAGAGTCTCCTTCATGGTTTGCTCAATTCATTTTTCAGTATCAAAATCTTTGAGCTTTTTCAACACTTCATTCTTTATCATCAAACTATTGACTGTTAAGGCAGTCTTCAATTTTCACTTCTTCATCAGCTTTTTCAAAACTCAAAAAACTGATTCATAGGCTAAAGCGCTTTTCAGAAGTTCAGAATTGAAGTTCGTAAATTCAGGAGATAGAAGTTATATATATATATATATATATATATATATATATATATATATATATATATATATATATATATATATATAGGGTCATAATCAAGAGGGAAACACTTTTTTGGGGGGAAGGGGGAAGCAAATTATATTTTTTTTTATTTTTTCATTTTTTGAAAAAATTTTGTTCACGTACATTATAGATTAGATGAAAATACGAACATTTGAAAAAGACACTTTGTGATGAATGTCATTATTTTGGTGGGAAAACGCTCGAAGAAAAAAATAAAAACATTTAATGCATTGAATGTTTTGCTGCTGAGTTTATTTGCATCGTTTTGTTTTCATCTTGTGTGAAGTGTTTTTTTTCAAATTTAGCCCGATTTAGAGTTTAGGGTTTAGAGTTTAGGGTTTTGGGTTTGCGGGTTTACTCCGTAAACCCTCAACCCAAAACTCTAAACCCTAAACCCTAAACTCTAAACCGTTCGTGTTAAAATATTCAATCTAAACCCTAATTTCTAAACCCAAAACCCTAATTTCTAAACCCTAATAGCTAAACCCTAATTTATAACCCCCTAATTTCTAAACCCTAATTTCTAAACCCTAACTTCTAACCCCTTAAAAAAAACTCAGCAGCAAAACATTCAATGCATTGAATGTTTTTATTTTTTTCTTCGAGCGTTTTCTCGCCAAAATAATGACATTCATCACAAAGTGTCTTTTTTAAATATTCATATTTTCATCTAATCTATAATGTTCGTGAACAAAGTTTTTTTAAAAAACGAAAAAAATTACTTCCCCCCAAAAAAGTGATTCCCTCTTGATTATATATATATATATATATATATATATATATATATATATATATATATATATATATATATATATATATATATATATATATATATAATTGTTGTCGTAGCATCGCTGAGAAATTCGAGATTATTGATTGATGCCTCTCGGTATTTGGTATGGTAATTATCGTTACATGATGCCGATGAGTTCATGATAAGACTTCAATATATAAATATAGTAATTTGTCGAAGGAATTTAAGCTAAAGAGCAACGAGGTTTCTGGTACGTCTGCTGATAATAAGGTGGAATACAAAAGGTTTTTCGGTAACAATAAAAGAGAACGCATATATATCAAGGTTATAATAAGGTTGATTCGAATGAGAAGTCGAAGTTGACTTGCTGGAGCTGTGACAAAATTGACTATTTTGAATAGGGATCGTAAAGTTATTTTTGCTAATAATTGCCAAAAGGTCTGACATGGATACGTGTTAAACTATGACTTTGGTTTCGGGAGTCTTTCAGGTACATAACTGTGGGTAACATGTGGTTGGATCATCATCTCGATTGTTCATTACTTGAAGTGTCTTTAAGAATTTCGAAGGGTTTGAACACAGATTATAATCGTTAATATACATATAATGTTCTAGCACATTTTTGAAGTCAAAGTATAGCTTTGAAAGATGTAGGAATCTAAGAGTGATGATACCAGTTACATCTCGAATTGAATTTTGCAATTTCAAAATCAGAATATGTAATTGAATTTGAAGAATGTATATTGTCATGAAAATAGTGAGTATAGTTGATGATTGCTGAATCAGATTCGAAGATTGAAACATATTAATTGTGAATTTATCTATCTCTCGGGCATTACCTACCCATTAAAAAAAATTTCACAATTAATATTTTGTACAAAAGAATTTTATTACAGTCTTTATGAAAATATATATGTATATATTTTCTTCAGATGTAACGTAGATTTAATGAGTTAATATTAAATTAAACTCATTTGATTTACGGTTAGAACTAGAGTACATAATCTCTAAAACATTAGAGATTACATAATCATCATGTCGAACGAAGATAAATGAGGTAGAACGATACGTAGAACGAAGATAATCGATATAAAAGGATATGTAGAACGAAGATCATACTCGAAGTATAGATGATGGTATTGAGGCGTGTGATGTCAAGGCTTGTGTTATTGGTGGTACTGGTATTGATGTTGGTGGTACTGTTGGTGCCGATGATGTTGTTGAAGCTGGTACGTTTTGCACCATATTTTCCAATGCTACAACTCGGGCGTGAAGCTCGTTGACTTATTACTCCGGGATGATGGTCAGTCAGAACAAGTGGATGAATAAGGTTTAGAATTGTGGATAGAATATAATTGTGTCGAGCTACTCTTGAAATGAGGCTGAAAATGGTGTTTCGGATAGGTTCGCCGGTAAGTGCTTCGGGTTCTTCACCAAGAGGTGAATTCGGTTGGTGGAAGGGATCGCCTTCTTCGTGTCTCCATTGATTAAGTCGACTACCAACTCAGCCTCAATTCATCCAAAATTGATGATGGCTGATTGGTTGATCCATTCCGGTTACACTGCTTTCGGAGCTCAAGTGGAAATCCATATCGGAATAGTTGTCGGAATCCGAGGAATTCGAACTGGTTGAGGGATCCATCTCGTACGATCAGATGGAGGATTTTCAATATGAATTATATTATAGGATGTAGATTAGTATCCCGCAATACATAATTTTCATATGCATATATAATACTAAAATCCCATAAGTTACGGAGGAATCTACGGAAGCTGTCAGGAAAAGTCTATAGTAACAGATACGCTAAGATATGAATATTGTCTATACACTATTCATGCAATCAATGCAGTAAGATGTGTCTAGACTAAGAATGATAAGAATGATAAGTAGGTAATTTCCTAAGGATGATAAGTAGGTAATTTTCGACACGAAATGATAAGCAAAACTTTTGACATGCAGACACGGTCGAAGTCCAGACTCATTAATGCATCCTAACAACTACTAGTTAGACACACTAATGCAAGACCTGGTTCGCTAAGACCACCGCTCTGATACCAACATTAATGACCCATCCTAATCCATCTGGATGAATACATTACATTTAGTTACATCGCGAGGTACTTGACCTCTATATGATACATTTTACAAACATTGCATTCGTTTTTAAAAGACAAACTTTCATTACATCGAAAGTTGACGGCATGCATACCATTTAATAATATATTCAACTATAATTGACTTACTAATAATCTTGATGAACTCAACGACTCGAATGCCACGTCTTTTGAAATCTATCATGAATGACTCCAAGTAATATCTCTAAAATGAGCAAATGCACAGTGGAAGATTTCTTTCATACCTGAGAATAAACATGCTTTAAAGTGTCAACCAAAAGGTTGGTGAGTTCATTAGTTCATCAAAATCATTAATTTCCATCACTTTAATAGACCACAAGATTTTAGATATTCAATTGTACACGTAACCCGAGTACATAATAACACGCGTAACCCGCGAATTAAAAATCATTCATATGGTGAACGCTTGATAACCGACTTAACTTTAATGCATAGAATATCCCCAAACAGAACCTCTCGTCTATATAATAATAATAACCTCGAAGTACTAAAGCATCCGTACCCCGGATGGGACTTGTCGAGGTCCATAGATCTATCTTTAGGATTCGCATCAATTAGGGGCCATACCCGTTTCTTAATTATTAGGTTACCAAGCTAAAAAGGGGTGATATTCAATATTCGTAATCCATCCATAGAATGTAGTTTTTCATCACTTGTGTCTATTTCGTAAAACATTTATAAAATCAGCGCATGTATTCTCAGTCCCAAAAATATATATAAAAGGGAGTAATGAAACTCACAATACGATATTTTGTAGTAAAAATATGCATACGACAGAACTGAACAATGCAGGGTTGGCCTCGGATTCACGAACCTATATCAAGTATATATATATATATATATATATATATATTAACTCATATAATAACATTCAAACAAGTTTATTTACTAATATTAATATACTTGTTATCTTAATAATTTATATGTTATTTTATTAAGTAGTTTAATTATAACTATTTTATATTTTGAATAATTAATTAATATTTAGATATCAGATTCTTATTAGAATACATTAATTAAAATATATATAATGTATTAAAATTTATATATATGTTTATATTAAAGTATATTTATATATTATATCTAACTTAAATAATAATAACATTTTGTTTTAAAAACAATAGTACGTAATATTAATATAGTCATGATATATGTAGTAAATATATTTTTATATAAGTATCTTTTGTTTAAAATAATAATTTTAACTATACTAAAGTATTAATAATAGTATTAATAATTTAATAGTGATATATTAAAAATAACTAGTAGCCAATGCCCGTGCGTTGCACGTGAACGGTGGCTTGTTTTGTATTTCTAATGTGTTTGCTAATTCAATATCCAAGGTTATGAGGATCTATTTAAAGTGGCTTTGTAAACAGAGGACTTCAAAATGTATACGAAATCGATGGTTTTTACCTGTGCTATTTCCAGAATTGAGGGTATTGTAGCATAAATTTATAGTGCATATGAATCCAGGAAAACGAATTAAAAATATCGGTGCTAGCTATTACATTTCGGATCAGACGACATTATAAATGTAGACTGGTGGACACATTTTCCACATAGGGTTAAACAATTGAATATAGCTGCGGAGTCGACTCTGATATTTGGTTGCCAAACTGGTTGCCTGTGCGCGTGGAAGCTTGGGTATAATGGCTTTTTTATTTCAGTTGAATATCGACATCCTGTAGCTGCTGCCATTTATAGCAAATCTGAAGTAAATCATGTGTTGGTATAATAACTATGAACTATTACGATCGTTTGATGTTATCACCTAGTAGAGTCCAATTTGTATGCTATATTCTTAAACTTAGTATTTATATATCTCTTTCAAAGGTAATGCCTATCTACATTGTATACCTGAGTCTAAAGGCAGGTTAGCCACTGTTTTCTGGGAGGTAAATGAAATTGAGTTACAGAATAGGTGCGCAGAACTATGGGTGTGTAGTATGCCTGTTTAAAACTAACAGTTTATTAGCTATATAGGCTGCAAATAGCTTTATTGCGAGCGTAACTTGAAGCAAATGCCAAATAAGACAACTAAGAATATGTTTGTTAAATTAGAAACCTTATATTCTGTAAAAGTAAAAGTGAGCTGAATGAATGTAGCAGAGTATATCCTATATCTTTGAATTAAGTTTCAAATAACACAACGAAGTCCATGACTGCCAAAATAGTAAAAGTATAATTTGTAAAATTAAAAGTGAGGAGTAGTAATGTACCAGATTAATGCGCGTATGCTATTTTATAATGTTCCCATTTGCAGGGGATGCCTGAAACAAAAGTTCACCTGAACCAGTTAATTGTAGGGGTACATATTGTTAAAGTAGGAAGTAACCGTGGCTGTTATTGCGAATATCGCCCGTGTTTCAATTAATTGTATATTTTTAATTAATAGCATAAATATGTTATAACTTATAAGCAAATGAAGGACACTATATAATTAATTGGTTAGAGAGAGTGATGATGAACCTTTAAGTAGTAGGATGTAGGTTTGTGAATGTTTCCTTGTAGACGACATTTCGTGTATGGTTCTGTAACCCGTCGTATAGTTCATTGACCATCACTATATTCAGGCCATCGGGGTGAGTGACTCGTGACATTGCCATGTATAGCTGCCCATGGCTGAAGACCGGTTTTGGTAAGTATAGGCCCACTAATTCTAGGGATTGTCCCTGGCTCTTGTTAATCGTCATCGCATAGCATGGTTTAACTAGAAACTGGATGCGCTGCAGAACAAATGGCCATTTGGACTGTGTAGCGGTTAAGACTATTCTAGGTATTATGACCGTATTCCCTATATGCGAGCCAGTAATTATGCGGGCATGAATCACGAATTTCTGAAAGTCGGTAATTAAAAGCCGAGTTCCGTTACACATGCCTGCGCTGGGGTATAAATTCCGTAACAACATTATAGGTTGACCGATCTTCAGTTTTAGCTTGTGCGGTGGGACGCCGGGGAAATTCAGTTTATTTAAAAACTCGACCGGATATGCCTGGTGTTGCTCCAGTGCATCTGTTGATCCCTTGCATATTTCATCTGAGCTTTGGTATGTCATACTTTGAGATTGTAGTTTCTTGAACATGCTTTTATTAATCTGGTCTGCATCGTCATTTCGTGGAGTTAAAATTGCCCTTTCGCGTAAGTAGTCTTCATCTTGATGGTTTGCTATGAAATCTGGGAATATGGTGTCCACAATAGTGTCAATTGGGGAGGTATCTGATTCAACAATATATTCGTCGGGAATTTTTATCCATGTAGCCTCATCTTCCCCGTCTCGGGTAGACGCTGGGACGTTACCATCTCCAATATCGAGCACCCACTTATTGAATAACCTTTTTCTTGTATCAATGGCACCGTCGGGAGCGTATTCGTTGACCCGCATAATTCGTGTTAGTGTATGTAGCTGACAATGATTCCACAGGTTAGAACGGTTAATGCACGCATGCACCACCTATTGTCTTTTGCCCTTGGGGATGACCGGTAAGATCTGTCTAAAATCACCTCCCAATAGAATCGACATCCCGCCAAAGAGCCTGGTTCTGTTTGTTTCATCTTGAGCGCCTAAAATATCCCGCAAGGTTTTATCCAATGCTTCAAATGCATATTTTTGTGTCATGGGAGCTTCGTCCCAAATTATTAACCGTGCTTGCTGAATGAGATCAGCCAGGTGTGTTTTTTGTTTTATACCGCAAGTGCTATTCTCCATGAGTTCTAATGGGATGACAAATCTACTGTGAGCAGTCCTGCCTCCTGGTAAAAGCAACGATGCGATTCCTGCGAATGTAAATTGTTAAAGTATGTGTTTTCATATAAAAGGGTAAACATGTATTCGACAATACAATGGTAACTGCATGGTTTAACGTTATCTGTATAATTATACATGGCTAATATATTACATAAGGGGGTAACAAATGTCTAATGTGATAGTAAATAAACGGCTAAGTGTAAACACAAACAGGGAGAAAGATTAGTTATGGGTAAAACCTTATAATTATAAACCGGGGGTAAACAGTACCAAAATAGTAGGCGCTAGACATTTATGTATAATGAATGACTGTTTTTTAATTATTAATTGTAGTAAATATTGAGGTACATATCCTGCACAGCTGCTTTTTTTTTTAAAAAAATGGGCGTACCTGATGATGCTACCGCAAGGACGATCATCTTTTCTGATCTCAGCTTGGTCAATATGGTGTTGTACACAAACGTTTTTCCTGTACCACCAGGGCCATATAGGAAAAAAAGCCCGCCCTTCTTTTGTGTGACTGCTGCAATAACCTTCTCATAAATGGCTAGTTGTTCTGCGGTGAGAGACTTGTGAAGCGTGGTGTGTAGGGTTTTCATTTCCTGCAGGTTGTAGTTTAATTCCTCTCGAATTAGTCGATTGTCCATATGCGTTAGTAGAGATTGGTCAGGTTGGGGCAAATCCGGGTAATCCGCTAGACTTTTACCATTTTTATTCAAGATAGCTTCTATTTCGACCAAGCAATAGTTTTTAATCTGAGTCTCAGTCAGGATTAAGTCCGGGTAGTTGTACAGTTTTCGCCTCTTGCGAAGAATGTCATCAGATAAGGCCTCCCAATGTTGTTCCCAAAGTTTGAGAGGTTTACTGACGTTGCAAAAAAGCAAAATTGTGACGAACAAATCGCGAAGCTGTGAACCAGAAGCCCATAATGTTGCCTCGTCTATCTTCAAATGATTGGGGACCTTTCACTATATTTAACAACATACGGAGATAATAACGCTCGCCCGATGCCGGGTTTGAGTACACAATCCGTCCAATGCATCGCCGTTGTTTTTGAGGGGTCCACTCTTTTGTGTCCTGGTTCCATACATAGTGAATAGGGATTTTAGCGTATGTAAACTGTCGGGCATTCTCGTCTCGCTTGTTCAGTTCAAACCATTGAGTGAACATTGTCTCCTTTATGCTTTCTCTATGTAGAAGCGCGGGGAGGTTAGCTGAATCATGTACGGTAATAGCTTGTTGATTTGGTAAATGATATGACAGCTTTATCACGGATGGCTGAGAAAAGTGGATGTCGAATGAAAACATTCTCCAAACAGCCTCACATGGAGACAGGTAACGACAATCCAAATAATTTTTTATTTCGTCTACTTCAACAATCTTTTCTACTGAGGAGTTTTCTATCTGAGTTAAATTTTCCTGTATAACAATTGTTGCTCGGTCAGGGCCTTTGTTTAAGTATTTAAATAAATACTTGATAGCCCGAGATCTATTGCACCATTCTACATTTATGTGTGCGTTGTATTTTAGTAGGAGGTATCTGTTGTAAGGGACAATAAAGCTGTTGTCAAGTGTAGTTTTGGCTTTAGTAACCGTTTCGCCATTTTTCCTTCGGCGGTAGTTTGCGTATCCATCATCATCTATTGTTGTCTCTGCGTAATACGGTTTAGGGAAATGTTTTGAACATTTTCTTTCAATAATACAGGGTGCATCCATGTTGTTTCCACCACATGGTCCATGTAACATGTATTCACTAACGGCTTTGTACCCTTCTGGGTAGTCAGTCTTAGATGGGATCTCAGCGGATATGAGGTCATCGATGTCTGATGGACTCTTGCATTTGCAGTAGCGAGTTAACCAAATCAGCATATGTACATGAGGAAGCTCGCATTTTTGAAACTCAATTATATGTATACCTGAAGGAAACAATAGGTTTTTATCAGGAAACCGTGGTTAATTGCAAAATGAGCCCATATAGTGTTTGAGTGAAACATGTCATAGGGTCTGCAAGTAGTTTAATTATCTACAGGGTTATTGACTAAGAACTTAATACTTAAATTGGTCAACAGGGTAATACCTATAATTATTAGTAGGTTGCTGCTATGTATTTTAATATGGGTCTTTGTATTTACAGATATTTATTTAATTTATTTATGTTTTAACAGGTATTTAAATGATAACATAGAGGTAGGGTAACAGAAACAGTTATTTTGACGCCACTTTGACAATAGTGTCCACGATAAGAAGGAAATGGCCCTATAATGGGAAGTTTAAAAGTGTCTAAAAGATACCTGCTTCCGTTGTGCCAAAAATGTGTTTCTTCATTATGTCAGTCATTATGCAATCAAGCTTTTGTTTGAAGAAGCGTGCGCGTTGACCTTCTATATAGGATAGCATGGCGTCGATTTCTGGCCATTTAGGGTTGGAGGTGAAGGTAATGAATAAGTCGGGGTTATCAAATTCTCGACAAAGAGCCATCGCATCTTGGTAGTTCTGGACCATATACCGCGGGCTCCCTGTGTGTGAAGATGGGAGGATGATACGTTTTCCTATTGAGGTGGCTTTCGTGTCTCCTCGTGTCACAGCATCACAAATGTTATTGTATAGATCAAGGCGTAACTCGTTTTGATGATTCCTTAGCCATTTAAGCCATTGTTCTTCGATGGTTGTGAACGCGTCGACTAAATATTGCTGAAATAATCGTCCACCTCTTAGCAAGGTGGTGCCCTCATTTTCACGTTGTTGAATCATATAACAATAGAACTCACGCATGGTGACAAACCCTCTAATAGTTTTCCATCTTCCGTTATTATTACGGTACGGGATTTCTTCGTGATACCTTGTTTCCCCATAGGGAAATAATAAAGGGTATTGTAATGCCATATACAGTTGGTGTAGTTCTGATATCCTTTTCGGGGGTGAATTTTTTTTTTTGGACAATGATATCACGTGAGGTTGTACATTGCCCAAAATCGCTTGTTATCAATGCTGCTACTTCCGCTACAGTGGGAGTGTTATATTGTCGGGTATGTGTTACCCTAGCAAGCAACCTGAGTTCAAAATTTGACGATATGTTATTAGTTGCCCAATCTGGTGCCATCCGAAACGCTTGTGCAACGGAACTGTGGTCATTCAACATGTTGATCAGACTCGTGGTTAAGTATTCATCTAACGGTTGTCGTGTTTCGGAACTAACAAAGGCAGACATGCGGTTCCTTGTTTCATTTTCTGTGTCAAAAAAATACAGTTGTGCGTATCTGGGCTGGCTTCCCTCCTCTGGCAAAAGTGAACCAATTTTATGGTATGTTTGGCCGCTTATTCTAAATGTATAAGGGCCTCAGCCACGGTTGACTGAGTGATCAATTTTTACGCCAAATAATGTGAAGGAAAACATGCTGTTATACACCCGGATTTGCTCGCGAAATTTAGCCGTCGAAGTAGTTGTGTAGTCTAATAACGATTTCAGCAATGTTGGGGCTTCCTGTAGCTTTGGGAGGAGGAGTTTTCTGTTTTGACAGCATAGTGAGAACATTGGTGTCTTTGTGGTATTGGGTTTGTTACTACGCTCTTCATACCACATACTTGCATTGTAATACATACACTTAAAGGTTGGTGCGCCTTGGTTATGGTAAGACACCTGTGTACCTGCAAATAGAGCAATTAGTTGGCCATGATGGTTTAATGACAAATGCACTTTGACCTGTATGGGTGGTTACCATAAATAATTTAACCAATTTAGTTTATGTTTAAAATAATTGGTTATTGGTGGAGTTCCTGTTGGGCATAGAAGTTACCTGAAGACGTGTAGGCAATATGAGGGTTGCGCTTTTTATAACTTGTATGTTCTTTGCCGAGTTTGCCTGAGTAAAATAAAGTGTACGTGTTCGATGATAAATTTAGTGAAAGCAGTAAAACAACGTTTAACAACTCGAAACAATTTAAACGATCAGCTGGGAAAGCCTAAGCGGGTCGAATATCCAAAAACAAATCTTAGTTGTTCTGGTTCACCATGTATGAGAACGATGGATAAACAGTTAGTTAGGGAGCTACTTCAAATATGACAAATCTTGACCATCAACACCACTAGACAAAATAAAAATCATGACACTATGGGCATCCTAGGAAACATGGTTTAAAAAAAAATATAAAATCAGAATACTTTTCTTATCAATTCTTGCATGAGAACACAATATAAAAGTTATGTCCTTACACTTTCGCTTAGCAAACACCTTTAGGTGAGAGTTAATTGTAAGTTTACCAAGTTTCGGCAACACAGGGGGCGGCATAATTTTCAAACCCACAAACGTCTGCACCCGACCATGCATGTTTGTCTCCATCGATTCTATAATGAGTGAATGTTGTAGGATCCTGGAGAACGATAGGGTTGCGCTGTCGTCTGTTTGGTTCACTACATTGAAAATAAATGTATCAAAAGTAATGGGCCAGTGTGTCACAGCCATGATTGTCTGATGAGAGACTTTAATACCATGGACAAACAATGAGTGCATTGATGAAATGGACAAATACTTACCAGATTTGACATGGTTAGTCGGTTCAATGTACTTAAGGCCAACAAAAGTCTGACTTTGGCCATGTAGCTGGGTCTTGATGGTTTCGAAAACCAATGAATGGTGCAGAATAGTGGAGAAGGTCAGTGGTGCTTCGCCGACAGTGGCTTTACCTGGAAAAAGCAACAACTTATATATCTGGTAAAGTTTGTGTTAACGTAGTAACGTTAAATCATATTGTGTTAATTAAAGAATGTAAGCTAGGCAAACTCCTGGGCTTGGGTATACGTACCAGCCTGTGTCTATGTAAATACAACCTCAAATTTGTACTATGAATAATATAAAGCATATATTACCCGATATATTATACAAATGTTTATTAACATTACACGGATATACTCTTATTTCCTACAGGAAAATGCAGAGGCACGAACGCATAAAAATGTTTTTTTATGATTTAAAGTATGATCATAAGCAAATGTATCGTGAGGTTAATATGTGTAACAAAATTAGGTGCAAATCAGGGTTTTTTACAGGATTTAGTGAAAACCTGAATTGCTGCTACATCCTTGAGTTAACTTTAGAACACAATACGGCTATGGTTTTCCAACAGCTCCTGTCTTTGTTGATGTGTATATTGACAGCCCACACTTGGGAAATCCTGAATGTGTGAGATAAAGGATGGAATCTGGTGATCACAAAAAGGGAGGAGGATAAGCATTGATATGTATGGGATGTGCTAAAATTTGATATAACATGCTATGAATGTAAAACATACCTGGAGACATCTGTGCATAGGGGAGCCAAACCTAAGTGTAGGTCATTCGAGATATTGGGTTATAATGAGAGAAAGTAGTATTTATGTATAGCAACAAATAAATGTGAGTAGACAGTTTACAGGCTTTTCCTTTCCTTGTGGCTTTTCACTTATCCCTAAACATTTAATATGATGTGGCTAAGTAATGCAGGAGGTTTACAGAAAGCCAAGGGTTGGAGAAGGGGAACATGAGGGGATTATATTTATGTTATCTAATCCATAGATTCACCCTAAATGTAACTGTGGGTATGCGCTTAAATTTATCATGACTCCTGATGCAATACATCCTCTAACAGTCGATAATTTAATTACTATAATGGCCATGGATAGTTAAGTAGGAAAATAGGCATGATTACACTTCATATATGTATGGACTACAACACATACTTGACAATTCTAACTCCTTGGATGCCTAATTTAGGCAAAGGATTCCGATTTACTATTTTAATGATACTCATCCTGCCATTTATGAGTCACCCTTTCCATGTTTGTATTCCTGGCATTTATGAGGACCGGTCACCTGGGAAACATAAGGCAAAATACTATTTGGGCAGGTATTGTATGCTAGGAGCTCGAGTCGGCGTTGTACAAAAGTGAAGTAAACATGGTACACCTAAATACGATTGTATACAGTGTAAACGAATCATGCATAGTAAACATTCATGCAAGTACATAAATCAACTGCCTCTAATTCAAGCCTATTTTTGTTTATGTAAGTTACCAGTTACCATAACTTAAAAAATATTGCAGCAGGCCCTTATACCAAGCCCAGATTATAGTGGCATGCAATTTAAGAATAGTGCATACGGTGAATTCAATCGGGTCAGAATGCATACAAAGGTACTCACATCCTAAATTTGGAGGGTTGTATGGTAACTGCATTCTCCACTAAATGGGAATCGGGTAATAACAGCAACACAACCATATAATGCAAACCCATAAAAACCGACATGGTTACAATACCTTTAAAGCATGACGAATAACGAAAACATAGACTTTATTATAAATGCCCAAAAACATGGGGGACAAAGTTTATTCATGTTGGCTAAACACGCCAACAGCAGTAGGAGATCGAAAAATGTGCTTACAAAGATAAAAGACTGAAATTATAACTCATTAAGTTGAGCTCTTTATTTTAATTATGCGGCTCCTTTTTATGCATTCTTCTTCATTTCCTTCTCTTCAACATTTGTTGCTGCAGGGGGCTGGTCATCATCTGAATCAGACGTAGTAACTATGAACCTGTATTTCATGACAACGATGTGTTTAAGCGTGGGCTTCACAATTGATAATAATGGGAGCATTATACAACGGGTGTCTGCCCTTGTATATATGATTCCATATTTCTATATAAGTAGGCTGGGTAATAGGTTACCTCCGGCGGTTCAGACGTTCCAAGTCCTTTGCTGGTGTAGGGACATCAATCTCGCGTTTCAGCCCTTTTTAGGCGGACGATGGGGAAATATTAGTGTGAGTAACTGGTTCAGCAACTGTAGGTACGGTGACATCCTCGTCACATCCAGAGGGTGGGGTTTCGGGAACTGGGTCATCCAAGTACACCTTTATACAATTGAAGCTTTCAAACGTTCCGTGTTCATAGTAAGAGCTAGTCTTTATCAACACGACCTGTGTGGTTCCCAAGAGGTTTGCAAGCGCATTCGGCAAAACGGTTGTGCAGGTTTCCTAGATGGATATAAGCATGAACTGTTAGCATGCGCAAACAAACGTACGCGACAAAACTTGTTAAACATACCTCATCTTGTTTAGCCAACAGAACGGGCGCGGTTGTCTGAGTCAGCTATTCCGCGGTTTCATCAAAGAAAACAACCATGGTCTCAGCAGTCGCGTCTCGGACATCGCATTGTACTCGGAACCTGGGAATGTATAGCGGGTATGTATCAGACAGGCCTCAGTGAAAGGTCAAACAAATGAGATAGATGGTTGGAGTTTGGAACCCACATATAAGTATAGACAATAAATACCTGGTAATCGGCTCAGGCACAATTTTGGCGCAAGATTCACAATAGTAGCCACAAAACTTCCTCGTGATCCCTTTTTTCGCTTTGCAGATACTGCAGGTTGTGTAATGCCACCCCTTGTTCATGCGGATGTTAACCAGTTCAATTTTACACTTGAAAACGTCACCCTAAAATTTAACCGCAGCAGTTAGTGGTATTATGTGACGGGAAACCCCTGTTGGTGATAACATGAAAACACATTTTCTATTGGAGTGTACTTACCGCACTGTTTTTCCCTTTACGGACCAGCGCCAGGAGATCAGCGAGTGTCCCTTCTTTGGGTGGTGGAAAATGGCGCCCGGAATATAAATCTTCCTGAGTGTCCGAAAACCCAACGCCGCTGTCGAAATTTCCCTTGCTCTTTAATACCAGTTTTAGGTCAACTATGCACATTTTTTGGTAATAAATGAAACCACATATACCTAATTTTGTTGATGAAATCACTGAGATCGGGTATTTGCGTGCCATCCATAATCATGGTCGATGATGTGCTTGACAAAGCCTTTGTACCTGTAAAGGGAGGGTAATAGTAGTTGTTAATGAACATGATATTAGTCGGGGGGCCATTGACGGAAGTGATAAAGCATACCATAGTAGTTTTGTTTCACAGAGACTGAGCTTAAAATGATGCAGTAGCGTGTGTTTGTCACAGGTTTCCGGCCTAGGAAATAAGAGCCCAAGTTTCCCCACAATGTCACCCTGATCCGCTGATCCCTGTTAACAAAGAGGGAGGCTCAACATAAAAGTTTTTAGATGATACCTAAGAATTAAGTTCGTAGAAGCCAAATAGGCAGTCACATGGGCCGTGTACCGTTCGTTCGCTAGTTCAAATTCTAGAGTGGGCGTTCCCTTTTTTGGGTTCTGTGGCGTTCCCACATTCAACACGCATCCAACGACATCTAAAATTCAGAAGTTAGTAGGGGTATCTTGTATAAGCACTTTGACATAAACAGAAATGGAATGTAAATTTTTAAGAAACCCTACCAATCAAATATTTCCCGTCAGTTGCTTCCAAGGATTCAAATTGAATGCAGGCGAAAGGGTGTCGGATGTAGCCCGCTGTACCGGCCGACTGCTGCCTCCTCAAAAACGTAGACCCCTGCAACTAAATCAAGAACTTGTTGTCCCTCAATATACGGTAACTGTCTCTATTGGGAACGACCTCGAAATTCTTGAGCAAATACACTGAACCTTCCTTGAGCCTAGGTATAAAGCAATGTGCAACACTGCTTTTGGCGGTCAATTGAATCACGCCTCCCTGTACAACATCCAAGAAATTAAATCATTGGCAGGAAACTGGGGGTCAATATGTGAGCATTCTAATTACTAATATGCATCAACAACTACAAATGAAGAGCATGTATGTGTGGCCAGGAAGTCTAAATATTTATATGCATACATATAGAGAGGTGCAAGTCAACAAAGAATTGTAGAAAATATGCATGAACTATAGGAGGGTGTACTAAATTCAGAAGCCAAAAGGTGCATAAAGTATTATCATCTATGTCAAAAGAATGATGAATTCATTTAAATAAACCACACCAGCATAAAATATACGAAGGTGTATATATGATTATACGGTGACCAAAAAATCAACATCTACGAATGCAGAGGCTTCATTTGTGGGCATCAACTCTAAATATGTATATGCATACATATATAGAGGTGTAAGTGTACAAAGAATTGGATAAAATATACAAAGGAGCCAATTCACAAAACATGGGTCCAATTCCTAATATATAGATATGTTATACAGTGTTGACACACTTATCAACTACAAATAAAGATATTCATTGTGTATGCAAGCTCTATACAGGGGAGAATTAAATTTAGGAAGGAAAAGATGCTGAAAGTTTTGATATATATGTGTAAAGAAAGCTGAAGTCATACAAAGACTTGTATAAAATATACGGAGGACCAAATTTACAAAACATGGGTCCAATTCCTAATATCTATAGATGTCATACAGTTTTTACAAACTTATCGACTACAAATAAAGAGGTTCATTGTGTATGCATGTACTATGCAGGGGTGAATTAAATTTAGAAAGAAAAAGATGCAGCCACTTTTGATATATATGTGTAAAGGAGGTTGGATTCATTTAAAAAAACCACATCAGCATAAAATATACAAAGGGACAAATTTAGAAAACATGGGTCCAATTCATAATATGCATATATATTACACAGTTTTTTACAAACTTTTCAATTACAAACAAAGGGATTCATTGTGCTTGCATCTACTATATAGTGGTCAACTACATTCAGAAAGAGAAAGATGCACACACTATTGACCTTTATGTCTAAAGAAGGATGCATTCATTCAAAAAAACCCCACACACAAAAAGGTATCTCAATTATGATATATGTATCTATTTTAAAGGAGTAGAAGATTATGCAATACCAAATGCACTCAACCACAATGTATGTATGTACATCCCATACACAACTTCAGTATTAAACATCATATACATATACGTAACTTAAATTACACAGAAATTCAAAAACCAAATGTAAGGGGAATTTTGCACCTTCTCATCTGAAGCTATAAAATCTGTGCTGAGGTATTTGCCGTACGCCGAATGCGTATCCCATGTCCTACAGATCATGACCTTAACAACGGCATCTTCACCTAGCTACAATTCATGACGATAAACATACGTTCGTTGACCACCCTGTGCCATGTTGTTTTCAATAGGTAGTGCCATTGCAATGTCAGTTGTTTTTGTATAATGTATAATAATCCAAGATGGATTGTTCTTGCTTTCTGTAATCATACTACTGTAGAGGCTACCCATTTATACACATACATGAAACATGAAACCATGACCTAAACTGAAAATTGTTATTTAATTACGAAAACGAAAGGGCATTTTGAGCAAATTCCGAAATCAATTATAGCGAGTTACAGATCTGAGATTTAATTAAACATATAAAACCCAATTAATTAATGAATTAAATAATGTATGATCACATTTTTCATGAATCTGAACAGACACTAACCGATTTGGCCGGAAGCTACGGATTTGGCCGGAAGCTTACCTTCAATTGCATGCATGCCGGAAGAAAAGGATTCGCCGATACCGATGAAGGTATGGGGTAACCTTCCGGCGTCCGATCATGTCATTGTGGTTGAAGGTTGATTGTGACGGTTATACAGGAGCCTGGCAAATTTATGGGTGAGAGCCTGAACGACGTGCGTTTTCAAACTAGGGAAGGAAGCGGTTGCCTTTTCGGTTTTAAATATGTTAAATAAATTACCACAACACATTGACTTTAAACAGATATTGGGTGCTTTGACTACGTACATATGTGGCTGCTGACCCAAAAATTTGAAACCTAACAAATTTACCTTTTTTTTAATTAACTCTCATTTACCATGTGGTTAATTGCAGCAAATGGATAAAAAATTTGGGGTAACTATGTTGATTAAATACCCTAATTTATGACAATAGAAGTCAATTTTTAGATATATATATAGATGATAATAATGATATTAATACTAATAATACTTATATCTTAATAATAATAATGATATTAATGATAGTGATAATAATAATACTTAATGCTAATACTTATTATGAATGATAATATTATTAATCATATAACAACAATAATTAATAATAATAACAATAATAATAAATATAAACATAATAGTAATAATAATAATGACTACCTTAATAGGAAGAGCTAAAAAGAATAAATAAACTGTGTGCACCCAGGCTCGAACCCCCGACCTCTTGTTAAGCCACCAACGCCCTTAACCATCCAACCACTTCTGTTTTTCTGTATTTAATATCATTCCAAAACTATAAAACCCGTTTCTATTGTTTCAGCCCAACAATAACAAGTCCATGTAACAACCCTAGTAGGCCATCGTTATAACCAGGGATACGGCCTAAAAGCTAAATATCACGACCCAATCAATCAAAATCCGGCCCAACACCAAACTGGATCTTTAGCCCAACAATAAAATAAATTTACGGCCCATTAGAAGGTGGAATATATGGCAGCCCAACAAGAATCAAATCAGTCTAATGCACCGTTTTAATTCGAATATGTAATTTGTCTGTTGGTGGAAAAAGTAAATGGATAAAAAGTAAGAAAAAAATAATAATAATAAAGCCATCAACCTCTTCTTCAATTCATTTCACCATCAACGAATTATTCATCATCATATTCATTTGTTTTCTCCACCTTAATTTCTATAACGGAATCACAGAAAAAAAGACAGTAGTTAAATCCTACGGCTGTCAAAAATTATCCTGAGGTTTGGCCTGGCTGGTTTGACAGAAACAGAAACTAATTAGCAGGTTGTGGTGGCGACGGTTTGAGAGGGAAAGAGAGAAATAGTGGTTGTCAATGGTGGTGTTAAGGTGGTGTTGGAAGATAGTGATGGTGACGGGTTGCTCATGAATCAAGTGGTGATCGAAGGTTCCATGGTGTTGGATGGCGATGGGTTATGGTGGTTGATGGGTGATCTTGTTTGAAAAAAAAAAGAAGAAACAGAAACTCTAGTGTAGCAACAGCAGCGCATAACAGGAGGTACAAATGGTGGCGGTTGATAGTTCATGAAGGTGGTGATTCACGGTGGAGGATGGTGGCGGCTATAGGGTGTAGTGAAGTTGGTTATCGAGTTAGCGGTTTTTGGTTGATAAACAGAAACGAAAAATAGAAGTAATACTAATGGAGGTCGAATGGCAGCCACACCGAAGTTGCAGCAGCCCTTTTTATGAATCAAGGGTGATGATTGATGGTGGTACTTCGAGTTAATTAGAAACAGGAACAGAAAGAAAATAGCAACATGGTTTACATGTTTTTACATGTTTGTTAGTGGTCATGGGTGTATACAATAGTTTAAAATAGAAAGAAAACGGAAATATAGCAGGGGCATAACGGTGTTGGTCTTCGATAGAGATGGTGATTGATGAAGGTGTTTGATTTATTGATCGATTAAAATAGCAACCCACATTAATAATGAACTACATCGGCCTATGTTGATAAGGGTGTCGATGGGGTTTGATGGGTTACGTATTGAAGGTAGTGATGTGGTGATGGGTTTCTCGAATGGTTGTAGCAATCGGGTAAATAACAGAAAAAGAAGGTTGCAGACGATAATCTAATGATGAATGGGGTGGTGGTTTGATATCCATATATGTATTTCATATATGTACATATATATGATGATATAAGATAAAGCAATGAGATATATTTGAGTTTTGTTCGAATGGGGTTTGCTCGAAAAAATATAACAACAAGCAGAAGCCATTTCAATTTGTAGTAGGAGAGAAGTAATTTTAGTGATCACAGGTGGTATCTTAGTTTGGTGTTTGGTTATGGTTATTGAGTAGAAACACTAAATGATTGAACTAATAGTAGAGAAAGAAGAGAAAGGTGGTGTGGATGTTTGATCATATGTACGTGTATGTATATATAAAGAGATGGGTCAAGTGGGAGTAACAAAATATGCATGATTGTGATAAAGTCAAGATATATAATTCCCTTTATGTCATGTTGCAATGTTTATTAAGTCTGTGAATTGTAATTTGGATTTAACCTGCCGACAATTTAAATTAGGAATAGTCTTTAGTACTCCGTTGTTAAACAGTGGCGGATAAAAGTCTTCAGAAAAATCTCATATTTTTAAATTAACTATATTTATTTATTTTGGTCATTATGGTATAAAATTCGATCATTAACTATTAAATAAAAATTACATTAATTATTCACTCCCAACCCTAAGTAAAATATAAAAAAATTTAAAATTTATCAAATAACTTCTAAATATATTATTAATAAGCCTATAATTTATAAAACTCATTTTCGGATCACCGTTTATTTTAAAATCACATAAATTTGTACTTAACTTGCTTAATAGTGATCGACTGACAAACGAGTGTTGTTATTGTTTACTAAATTAATTCGAAACCATATAAATATACATTCAATATACCGTACATATATATATAGATTTATATTAATATCATATATTATTTTATTTACATTATTAATTAACTCATATAATATTTTAATTTATAATAATTAATATATATATATATATATATATATATACACACACACACATAATGATTCGTGAATCGTCGGGAATAGTCGAAGGGTAATTGATTACATGAACACTGCTCAAAGTTTTTGAAACTTCAAAATTACAGACTTTGCTTATCTTGTCGAAAACATTAAATCATATAAAGATTAAGTTTAAATTTGGTCGGAAATTTCCGGGTCATCACAATTAAGGCCATAATCAAATTAATGTTAGGGATTTGGCGTAATCCCGACCTAGTGTTAGAGTTAATGGTGCAAATGGGTCACATTTGCACTACAGGTCAAAATGACACTTGAGTGGTGAGTGAGTTGGTTCACCAACTTGAATGTATGATTAATATTGTGCATAATGTAATAGGTGCGTTACGTTGAAGGTTGCGAGCTCGATTTATCATTCACCAAAGGTGATAAGGTGAGTGGAATAATTATACATGTGTGTATGTAATATATTTACTTATGCAAAATGCGATGTGGATTTTAAGTTCGGGTAGGCAATACCAAATCGTGTTGGCATGGGATGAGGGTTTAAAGTTCGGGCGTTTGATACCTCATCTTCATGTGTGACATGTGATATGGGTTAAAGTTCGGGCGTTCGATACCATATCATATGTATGTGTGCGGGCGTGAAGTGTGGGTTTAAAGTTCGGGCGTTCGATACCACATTTCACGTGACGGGTGGGTTTAAGTTCGGGCGTCGATACCACCTAAGGGACTAGTGATGCATACTAGTGGCGTCTGCGTGGCTAACGGTTCATTCACGAGAATCATTTCCTTTGTGTTTTGGTTAACTGTTGTGTGAGCGGAGGGGTACGAAATACTATTATTGTTTACAACGAAATACGACGAAATATTACACAATATTTATTATTTATTTTCGGATGAAATATACCTAAACCTTGCTACAACACTATAGGCAGTGTACCTAATCGTAGAGTAGTGTAGTTTTTAATAAGTCCGGTTCATTCCACAGGGAGCTAGTGATTACGTACTATATTTTTATAGAACTATATTTTTACAAAATATATATAATTATATATAGGTAGTAATATTATAAAAGAGGGGGTTTTATAGTTTAATGACCGGTTTGTCAATTTTATATTTTAAGCGTAAAAATAAATGGCAATAATTAAAATGCGTAAAATAAATAACAATAATTAAATGACGAAATATAAAATTGCGAATAATAAAATGACAGTAAATGAAAGTACGATGAGAAATACAATAAAAGAATTATGCTTATTTAAACTTCCGTAATCATGATGTTTGACGTTTTGATTTTAATTTATTACTCTGGGTTAATTGTCCTTTGTCCTGGCTTATTTGATACCTATCTGGTTTTTTCCCATAATAGTCCATCAGTCATAATTATAATATGCTCGTCAAATTAACCTTATTCCCGAAGTCAAATATTCCAACTAATTAGGGATTCGAACTATAACAAGGTTTTAATACTTTGTTAATAATTACACCAGGTTATCGACTGCGTGTAATCCAAGGTTTTAATACTTTGTTAACAATTACACCAATTATCCTTGTATGTAATCCACCCCTGTTTTAATTAGTCCATGATACATTAATTTATTCACTTGGCCATAATGAATAATCAATTACCCAATCCAATTGATTAATTAAATGATTGTAAACGATGTCGTATAAATGTCACTAAATAGGACATTCGTAATCAATTTAATAATTATTAGATTAACTAATTTGAAGATAGGTTCGACAGGTTCCAATGAGTTGTCATTCAATTAGACAATACCCCCTACCTATTAATAGTCAATAGTCTAATGTTCACAAGTGTTAGTCTTTTTGAAATGTCCCGTTCTTATTGATTAAAAACGTTCCATATTAATTGATTTCGTTGCGAGGTTTTGACCTCTATATGAGACGTTTTTCAAAGACTGCATTCATTTTTAAAACAAACCATAACCTTTATTTCATAAATAAAGGTTTAAAAAGCTTTACGTAGATTATCAAATAATGATAATCTAAAATATCCTGTTTACACACGACCATTACATAATGGTTTACAATACAAATATGTTACATCGAAATCAGTTTCTTGAATGCAGTTTTTACACAATATCATACAAACATGGACTCCAAATCTTGTCCTTATTTTAGTATGCAACAGCGGAAGCTCTTAGTATTCACCTGAGAATAAACATGCTTTAAACGTCAACAAAAATGTTGGTGAGTTATAGGTTTAATCTATATGTATCAAATCGTAACAATAGACCACAAGATTTCATATTTCAATACACATCCCATACATAGAGATAAAAATCATTCATATGGTGAACACCTGGTAACCGACATTAACAAGATGCATATATATAAGAATATCCCCATCATTCCGGGACACCCTTCGGATATGATATAAATTTCGAAGTACTAAAGCATTCGGTACTTTGGATGAGGTTTGTTAGGCCCAATAGATCTATCTTTAGGATTCGCGTCAATTAGGGTGTCTGTTCCCTAATTCTTAGATTACCAGACTTAATAAAAAAGGGGCATATTCGATTTCGATAATTCAACCATAGAATGTAGCTTCACGTACTTGTGTCTATTTTGTAAATCATTTATAAAACCTGCATGTGTTCTCATCCCAAAAATATTAGATTTTAAAAGTGGGACTATAACTCACTTTCACAGATTTTTACTTCGTCGGGAAGTAAGACTTGGCCACTGGTTGATTCACGAACCTATAACTATATATACATATATATCAAAGTATGTTTAAAATATATTTACAACACTTTTAATATATTTTGATGTTTTAAGTTTATTAAGTCAGCTGTCCTCGTTAGTAACCTACAACTAGTTGTCCACAGTTAGATGTACAGAAATAAATCGATAAATATTATCTTGAATCAATCCACGACCCAGTGTATACGTATCTCAGTATTGATCACAACTCAAACTATATATATTTTGGAATCAACCTCAACCCTGTATAGCTAACTCCAACATTCACATATAGAGTGTCTATGGTTGTTCCGAAATATATATAGATGTGTCGACATGATAGGTCGAAACATTGTATACGTGTCTATGGTATCTCAAGATTACATAATTTACAATACAAGTTGATTAAGTCATGGTTGGAATAGATTTGTTACCAATTTTCACGTAGCTAAAATGAGAAAAATTATCCAATCTTGTTTTACCCATAACTTCTTCATTTTAAATCCGTTTTGAGTGAATCAAATTGCTATGGTTTCATATTGAACTCTATTTTATGAATCTAAACAGAAAAGTGTAGGTTTATAGTCGGAAAAATAAGTTACAAGTCATTTTTGTAAAGGTAGTCATTTCAGTCGAAAGAACGACGTCTAGATGACCATTTTAGAAAACATACTTCCACTTTGAGTTTAACCATAATTTTTGGATATAGTTTCATGTTCATAATAAAAATAATTTTCTCAGAATAACAACTTTTAAATCAAAGCTTATCATAGTTTTTAATTAACTAACCCAAAGCAGCCCGCGGTGTTACTACGACGGCGTAAATCCGGTTTTACGGTGTTTTTCGTGTTTCCAGGTTTTAAATCATTAAGTTAGCATATCATATAGATATAGAACATGTGTGTAGATAATTTTAAAAGTCAAGTTAGAAGGATTAACTTTTGTTTGCGAACAAGTTTAGAATTAACTAAACTATGTTCTAGTGATTACGAGTTTAAACCTTCGAATATGATAGTTTTATATATATGAATCGAATGATGTTATGAACATCATTACTACCTCAAGTTTAGTAGGTAAACCTACTGGAAGTGACAAGAAATGATCTAGCTTCAAAGGATCTTGGATGTCTTGAAAGTTCTTGAAGTAGGATCATGACACAAAAACAAGTTCAAGTAAGATTTTTACTCGAATTAAGATAGTTTATAGTTATAGAAATTGAATCAAAGTTTGAATATGAATATTACCTTGAATAAGAAAGATAACCTACTGTATATAACAAAGGTTTCTTGATCTTAGATGATTACTTGAAATGGATTAGAAAGCTTGGAAGTAAATTAGTAAACTTGAAGGGATTTTTGAAGTGTTCTTGAAGTGTTCTTCCTATGATGATTATAGCTTGATTCTTGAAGTGATTTTTGATGAAGATGATGATTAACTACTGGAAAAATACGTTCATAATAGTGTGTGTGTGTGTGTGTGTGTGTGTTGAGAGAGAATTAGAAAGAGAATTGGAAGTGAAATGGAGTGAATGATGAGTGGTAATTGGTGAGTGGTGAGTGGGGTTAAAAGGAGTTCTAGTTAGTTGACTAGCTCATGGTAGAAGTTAAAATTGATTAGTCATACATGACATAATCAAGAGTGGAATCCCATGCTAGTTCCTATTGGTATATACTCATAGTAAGTACGTTTTGAAGCTGTGTATAATACGTGTAAGAATACGACTAGAATTCTTGATGAAAGAAAAGAATGGAAAAGTAACTGTAACCATTTTCGTTAAGTATGAGTATTTTGATATATGTCTTGAAGTCTTCCAAAAGTATTTTAATACATCTAAATACACTACATGTATATACATTTTAACTGAGTCGTTAAGTCATCGTTAGTCGTTACATGTAAGTGTTGTTTTGAAACCTTTAAGTTAACGATCTCAATTAATGTTGTTAACCCATTGTTTATTATATCTAATGAGATGTTAAATTATTATATTATCATGATATTATGATATATTAATATATCTTAATATGATATATATACATTTAAATGTCGTTACAACGATAATCGTTACATATATGTCTCGTTTCGAAATCCTTAAGTTAGTAGTCGTATTTATATGTATATAACTCATTGTTAATATACTTATGGAGATAGTTACTTATCATAATCTCATGTTAACCATATGTATACCCATATATATATCGTCATGTCGTTTTTACAAGTTTTAAAGTTCGTGAATCGCCGGTCAACTTGGGTGGTCAATTGTCTATATGAAACATATTTCAATTAATCAAGTCTTAACAAGTTTGATTGCTTAACATGTTGGAAACATTTAATCATGTAAATATCAATCTCAATTAATATATATAAACATGGAAAAGTTCAGGTCACTACAGTACCTACCCGTTAAATAAATTTCGTCCCGAAATTTTAAGCTGTTGAAGGTGTTGACGAATCTTCTGGAAATAGATGCGGGTATTTCTTCTTCATCTAATCTTCACGCTCCCAGGTGAACTCGAGTCCTCTACGAGCATTCCATCGAACCTTAACAATTGGTATCTTGTTTTGCTTAAGTCTTTTAACCTCACGATCCATTATTTCGACGGGTTCTTCGATGAATTGGAGTTTTTCGTTGATTTGGATTTCATCTAACGGAATAGTGAGATCTTCTTTAGCAAAACATTTCTTCAAATTCGAGACGTGGAAAGTGTTATGTACAAACGCGAGTTGTTGAGGTAACTCAAGTCGGTAAGCTACTGGTCCGACACGATCAATAATCTTGAATGGTCCAATATACCTTGGATTTAATTTCCCTCGTTTACCAAATCGAACAACGCCTTTCCAAGGTGCAACTTTAAGCATGACCATCTCTCCAATTTCAAATTCTATATCTTTTCTTTTAATGTCAGCGTAGCTCTTTTGTCGACTTTGGGCAGTTTTCAACCGTTGTTGAATTTAAATGATCTTCTCGGTAGTTTCTTGTATAATCTCCGGGCCCGTAATCTGTTTATCCCCCACTTCACTCCAACAAATCGGAGACCTGCACTTTCTACCATAAAGTGCTTCAAACGGCGCCATCTCAATGCTTGAATGGTAGCTGTTGTTGTAGGAAAATTCTGCTAATGGTAGATGTCGATCCCAACTATTTCCGAAATCAATAACACATGCTCGTAGCATGTCTTCAAGCATTTGTATTGTCCTTTCGCTCTGCCCATCAGTTTGTGGATGATAGGCAGTACTCATGTCTAGACGAGTTCCTAATGCTTGCTGTAATGTTTGCCAGAATCTTGAAATAAATCTACCATCCCTATCAGAGATAATAGAGATTGGTATTCCATGTCTGGAGACGACTTCCTTCAAATACAGTCGTGCTAACTTCTCCATCTTGTCATCTTCTCTTATTGGCAGGAAATGTGCTGATTTGGTGAGACGATCAACTATTACCCAAATAGTATCAAAACCACTTGCAGTCCTTGGCAATTTAGTGATGAAATCCATGGTAATGTTTTCCCATTTCCATTCCGGGATTTCGGGTTGTTGAAGTAGACCTGATGGTTTCTGATGCTCAGCTTTGACCTTAGAACACGTCAAACATTCTCCTACGTATTTAGCAACATCGGCTTTCATACCCGACCACCAAAAATATTTCCTGAGATCCTTGTACATCTTCCCCGTTCCAGGATGTATTGAGTATCTGGTTTTATGAGCTTCTCTAAGTACCATTTCTCTCATATCTCCTAATTTTGGTACCCAAATCCTTTCAGCCCTATACCGGATTCCGTCTTCCCGAATATTAAGATGTTTCTCCGATCCTTTGGGTATTTCATCTTTTAAATTTCCCTCTTTTAAAACTCCTTGTTGCGCCTCCTTTATTTGAGTAGTAAGGTTATTATGAATCATTATATTCATAGATTTTACTCGAATGGGTTCTCTGTCCTTCCTGCTCAAGGCATCGGCTACCACATTTGCCTTCCCCGGGTGGTAACGAATCTCAAAGTCGTAATCATTCAATAATTCAATCCACCTACGCTGCCTCATATTCAGTTGTTTCTGATTAAATATGTGTTGAAGACTTTTGTGGTCGGTATATATAATACTTTTGACCCCATATAAGTAGTGCCTCCAAGTCTTTAATGCAAAAACAACCATGCCTAATTCCAAATCATGCGTTGTATAATTTTGTTCATGAATCTTCAATTGTCTAGACGCATAAGCAATCACCTTCGTTCGTTGCATTAATACACAACCGAGACCTTGCTTTGATGCGTCACAATAAATCACAAAATCATCATTCCCTTCAGGCAATGACAATATAGGTGCCGTAGTTAGCTTTTTCTTCAATAACTGAAACGCTTTCTCTTGTTCATCATTCCATTCAAATTTCTTCCCTTTATGCGTTAATGCAGTCAAGGGTTTTGCTATTCTGGAAAAGTCTTGGATGAACCTTCTGTAGTAACCAGCTAGTCCTAAAAACTGGCGTATGTGTTTCGGAGTTTTCAGGGTTTCCCACTTTTCAACAGTTTCTATCTTTGCCGGATCCACCTTAATACCTTCTTTGTTCACTATGTGACCGAGGAATTGAACTTCTTCCAACCAAAATGCACACTTTGAAAACTTAGCGTACAATTCTTCCTTCCTCAATACTTCTAACACCTTTCTTAAATGTTCACCGTGTTCTTGGTCATTCTTTGAGTAAATAAGTATGTCATCAATGAAAACAATGACAAACTTGTCAAGGTATGGTCCACACACTCTGTTCATAAGGTCCATGAACACAGCTGGTGCATTAGTTAAACCAAACGGCATGACCATAAACTCGTAATGACCGTAACGTGTTCTGAAAGCAGTCTTTGGAATATCATCTTCTTTCACCCGCATTTGATGATACCCGGAACGTAAGTCAATCTTTGAATAAACAGACGAGCCTTGTAGTTGATCAAATAAGTCGTCGATTCTCGGTAGTGGGTAGCGGTTCTTGATGGTAAGTTTGTTCAACTCTCGGTAGTCGATACACAACCTGAATGTACCATCTTTCTTCTTGGCAAACAAAACAGGAGCTCCCCACGGTGATGTGCTTGGTCGAATGAAACCACGCTCTAAAAGTTCTTGTAATTGGCTTTGCAGTTCTTTCATCTCGCTGGGTGCGAGTTTGTAAGGAGCACGAGCTATTGGTGCAGCTCCTGGTACAAGATCTATTTGAAATTCAACTGATCGCTGTGGGGGTAATCCCGGTAATTCTTTCGGAAATACATCGGGAAATTCTTTTACAATGGGAACATCATTGATGCTCTTTTCTTCAGTTTGTACTTTCTCGACGTGCGCTAGAACAGCATAGCAACCTTTTCTTATTAGTTTTTGTGCCTTCAAATTACTAATAATATGTAGCTTCGTGTTGCCCTTTTCTCCGTACACCATTAAGGGTTTTCCTTTTTCTCGTATAATGCGAATTGCATTTTTGTAACAAACGATCTCTGCTTTCACTTCTTTCAACCAGTCCATACCGATTATCACATCAAAACTCCCTAACTCTACTGGTATCAAATCAATCTTAAATGTTTCGCTAACCAGTTTAATTTCTCGATTCCGACATATATTATCTGCTGAAATTAATTTACCATTTGCTAATTCGAGTAAAAATTTACTATCCAAAGGCGTCAATGGACAACTTAATTTAGCACAAAAATCTCTACTCATATAGCTTCTATCCGCACCCGAATCAAATAAAACGTAAGCAGATTTATTGTCAATAAGAAACGTACCCGTAACAAGCTCCGGGTCTTTCTGTGCCTCTGCCGCATTAATATTGAAAACTCTTCCGCGGCCTTGTCCATTCGTGTTCTCCTGGTTCGGGCAATTTCTAATAATGTGGCCCGGTTTTCCACATTTATAACAAACTACATTGGCATAACTTGCTCCGACACTACTTGCTCCGCCATTACTCGTTCCGACACCATTTGTTCCTTTCGTTCTATTAACCCCTGGTCCGTAGACCTCACACTTCGCTGCGCTATGACCATTTCTTTTACACTTGTTGCAAAATTTGGTGCAGAACCCCGAGTGATACTTTTCACACCTTTGGCATAGCTGCTTCTGATTGTTGTTGTTGTTGCGGTTATTATTGTTGTTGGGATGATTGTTGTAGTTGCTGTTGTTGTTGTTGTTGTTGTTGTTGTTGTTGTTGTTGTTGTTGGGCCGTTTGTTGTAGTTGCGATTGATGTTGCGATTGTTGGGATAATTGTTGCGATTATTGTTGTAATTGCTGTTGTTGTTGTATTGGTGATTCTTATCACCGTTTTCCTCCCACTTTCTTTTGACTTGCTTCACATTGGCCTCTTCAGCAGTCTGTTATTTAATTCTTTCTTCAATCTGGTTCACTAGTTTGTGAGCCATTCTACATGCCTGTTGTATGGAGGCGGGCTCGTGTGAACTTATATCTTCTTGGATTCTTTCCGGTAATCCTTTTACAAACGCGTCGATCTTCTCTTCCTCATCTTCGAATGCTCCCGGACACAATAGGCACAATTCTGTGAATCGTCTTTCGTACGTGGTAATATCAAATCCTTGGGTTCGTAACCCTCTAAGTTCTGTCTTGAGCTTATTGACCTCGGTTCTAGGACGGTACTTCTCGTTCATCAAGTGCTTGAATGCTGACCACGGTAGTGCGTACGCATCATCTTGTCCCACTTGCTCTAGATAGGTATTCCACCATGTTAACGCAGAACCTGTGAAGGTATGCGTAGCGTACTTCACTTTTCCTCTTCAGTACACTTACTTATGGCAAACACCGATTCGACCTTCTCGGTCCACCGTTTCAATCCGATCGGTCCTTCGGTTCCATCAAATTCCAAAGGTTTGCAGGCAGTGAATTCTTTGTAGGTGCATCCTACACGATTTCCTGTACTGCCAGATCCAAGGTTATTGTTGGTATGTAGCGCAGCCTGTACTACGGCTATGTTTGAAGCTAGAAAAGTACGGAATTCCTCTTCATTCATATTCACGGTGTGTCGAGTAGTCGGTGCCATTTCCTTCAAAATAGTCAAATGGAACAAGTTAATCATACAGAATATTAAGAGTAGTTAATAGTATTTCGTAGCATAATATGAACTCATTTATAAAAGCTTTTTCTTCATATTAGCATTTTATAAGTTTAAATTCGGGTAGTACCTACCCGTTAAGTTCATACTTAGTAGCTAATATACAATTCAACTACTACAATTCTATATGAAAAACTGATTGTAATAATATTTCGCGTTCAAACTTTTATACAATATTTTACAAACTTACAATACCGCTTATTTTACATAAAGCATGAAATATAGCACCCAATAACTTTGATACAAGATAGTTGTGAAGATAATTCTAGCTAGTACACAAGTCGTTCAGCAAAGGCAATAAAGACACGCAATTCATATGTCCAGAAACAAGTCATGCATTCTGGTTTTACTAGGACTACTTCCCATCCTTGGTCTTGTGGAACATAACCGTTATGGCCGTTGATAAGACATCGTGTTGTAACGTCGTCAAAGGGACGAGGGTTACGTAATGACCAACAGTCTCGTAATAACCTAAAAACCTCATTTCTTACCCCAATTACCGACTCCGTCACTTGTGGGAACGTTTTGTTTAATAGTTGTAGCCCGATGTTCTTGTTCTCACTTTGGTGAGAAGCGAACATTACTAATCCGTAAGCATAACATGCTTCTTTATGTTGCATGTTAGCCGCTTTTTCTAAATCATGAAGTCCTATATTCGGATATACTGAGTCAAAATAATTTCTTAACCCGTTGCGTAAAATAGCATTTGGGTTCCCCGCAATATATGCGTCAAAGTAAACACATCGTAACTTATGGATTTCCCAATGTGATATCCCCCATCTTTCGAACGAAAGCCTTTTATAAACCAAGGCATTCTTGAAACGTTCTTCGAATGTCTTACAAACTGATCTCGCCTTAAATAGTTGTGCCGAGGAATTCTGACCGACTCTAGACAAGATTTCATCAATCATGTCTCCGGGTAGGTCTCTTAAAATATTGGGTTGTCTATCCATTTTGTGTTTTTATACTGTAAAATAGACAAGAGTTAGATTCATAAAAAAAAAATACTTTTTAATACAAGCAATTTTTACATATATCATAAAGCATAAGCACACTATATTACATATATTACACCACACGAATACAACTATCTTATTCCGACTCGCTCGTTTCTTCTTGTTCGGTTTTGGTTCGTTTTGCCAAGTTTCTAGGGATATATGATGTTCCCCTAATATGACCCGTCGTTGTCCACATTGGTTTAGAAAAACCTGGTGGTTTAGAGGTTCCCGGGTCATTGTTACAACTTAAGGACTTCAGGGGTTGACGATACATATAAAGTTCATCGGGGTTGGAATTAGATTTCTCTATTTTTATACCCTTTCCCTTATTATTTTCTTTTGCCTTTTTAAATTCAGTTGGGGTAATTTCTATAACATCATCGGAATTCTCGTCGGAATCCGATTCATCGGAGAATTGGTAATCCTCCCAATATTTTGCTTCCTTGGCGGAAACACCATTGACCATAATTAACCTTGGTCGGTTGGTTGAGGATTCTCTTTTACTTAACTGTTTTATTATTTCCCCCACCGGTTCTATTTCTTCTTCCGGTTCCGATTCTTCTTCCGGTTCCGATTCTTCTTCCGGTTCCGACTCTTCGGGAACTTGTGAATCAGTCCACGAATCATTCTAATTTACATTTGACTCTTCATTATTATTAGGTGAGTCAATGTGACTTGTTCTAGAGGTAGACATCTATCACATAATATCAAACACGTTAAGAGATTAATATATCACATAATATTCATATGTTAAAAATATATAGTTTCCAACAAAAATGTTAAGCAATCATTTTTAAAGAAAACACGGTCGAAGTCCAGACTCACTAATGCATCCTAACAAACTCGATAAGACACACTAATGCAAATTTTCTGGTTCTCAAAGACCAACGCTCTGATACCAACTGAAATGTCCCGTTCTTATTGATTAAAAACGTTCCATATTAATTGATTTCGTTGCGAGGTTTTGACCTCTATATGAGACGTTTTTCAAAGACTGCATTCATTTTTAAAACAAACCATAACCTTTATTTCATAAATAAAGGTTTAAAAAGCTGTACGTAGATTATCAAATAATGATAATCTAAAATATCCTGTTTACACACGACCATTACATAATGGTTTACAATACAAATATGTTACATCGAAATCAGTTTCTTGAATGCAGTTTTTACACAATATCATACAAACATGGACTCCAAATCTTGTCCTTATTTTAGTATGCAACAGCGGAAGCTCTTAGTATTCACCTGAGAATAAACATGCTTTAAACGTCAACAAAAATGTTGGTGAGTTATAGGTTTAATCTATATGTATCAAATCGTAACAATAGACCACAAGATTTCATATTTCAATACACATCCCATACATAGAGATAAAAATCATTCATATGGTGAACACCTGGTAACCGACATTAACAAGATGCATATATATAAGAATATCCCCATCATTCCGGGACACCCTTCGGATATGATATAAATTTCGAAGTACTAAAGTATCCGGTACTTTGGATGGGGTTTGTTAGGCCCAATAGATCTATCTTTAGGATTCGCGTCAATTAGGGTGTCTGTCCCCTAATTCTTAGATTACCAGACTTAATAAAAAGGGGCATATTCGATTTCGATAATTCAACCATAGAATTTAGTTTCACGTACTTGTGTCTATTTTGTAAATCATTTATAAAACCTGCATGTGTTCTCATCCCAAAAATATTAGATTTTAAAAGTGGGACTATAACTCACTTTCACAGATTTTTACTTCGTCGGGAAGTAAGACTTGGCCACTGGTTGATTCACGAACCTATAACAATATATACATATATATCAAAGAATGTTTAAAATATATTTACAACACTTTTAATATATTTTGATGTTTTAAGTTTATTAAGTCAGCTGTCCTCGTTAGTAACCTACAACTAGTTGTCCACAGTTAGATTTACAGAAATAAATCGATAAATATTATCTTGAATCAATCCACGACCCAGTGTATACGTATCTCAGTATTGATCACAACTCAAACTATATATATTTTGGAATCAACCTCAACCCTGTATAGCTAACTCCAACATTCGCATATAGAGTGTCTATGGTTGTTCCGAAATATATATAGATATGTCGACATGATAGGTCGAAACATTGTATACGTGTCTATGGTATCTCAAGATTACATAATATACAATACAAGTTGATTAAGTCATGGTTGGAATAGATTTGTTACCAATTTTCACGTAGCTAAAATGAGAAAAATTATCCAATCTTGTTTTACCCATAACTTCTTCATTTTAAATCCGTTTTGAGTGAATCAAATTGCTATGGTTTCATATTGAACTCTATTTTATGAATCTAAACATAAAAGTATAGGTTTATAGTTGTAAAAATAAGTTACAAGTCGTTTTTGTAAAGGTAGTCATTTCAGTCGAAAGAACGACGTCTAGATTACCATTTTAGAAAACATACTTTCACTTTGAGTTTAACCATAATTTTTGGATATAGTTTCATGTTCATAATAAAAATCATTTTCTCAGAATAACAACTTTTAAATCAAAGTTTATCATAGTTTTTAATTAACTAACCCAAAACAGCCCGCGGTGTTACTACGACGGCGTAAATCCGGTTTTACGGTGTTTTTCGTGTTTCCAGGTTTTAAATCATTAAGTTAGCATATAATATAGATATAGAACATGTGTGTAGTTAATTTTAAAAGTCAAGTTAGAAGGATTAACTTTTGTTTGCGAACAAGTTTAGAATTAACTAAACTATGTTCTAGTGATTACGAGTTTAAACCTTCGAATATGATAGTTTTATATATATGAATCGAATGATGTTATGAACATCATTACTACCTCAAGTTTAGTAGGTAAACCTACTGGAAGTGACAAGAAATGATCTAGCTTCAAAGGATCTTGGATGGCTTGAAAGTTCTTGAAGTAGGATCATGACACAAAAACAAGTTCAAGTAAGATTTTTACTCGAATTAAGATAGTTTATAGTTATAGAAATTGAATCAAAGTTTGAATATGAATATTACCTTGAATAAGAAAGATAACCTACTGTATATAACAAAGGTTTCTTGATCTTAGATGATTACTTGGAATGGATTAGAAAGCTTGGAAGTAAATTAGTAAACTTGAAGGGATTTTTGAAGTGTTCTTGAAGTGTTCTTCCTATGATGATTATAGCTTGATTCTTGAAGTGATTTTTGATGAAGATGATGATTAACTACTGGAAAAATACGTTCATAATAGTGTGTGTGTGTGTGTTGAGAGAGAATTAGAAAGAGAATTGGAAGTGAAATGGAGTGAATGATGAGTGGTAATTGGTGAGTGGTGAGTGGGGTTAAAAGGAGTTCTAGTTAGTTGACTAGCTCATGGTAGAAGTTAAAATTGATTAGTCATACATGACATAATCAAGAGTGGAATCCCATGCTAGTTCCTATTGGTATATACTCATAGTAAGTACGTTTTGAAGCTGTGTATAATACGGGTAAGAATACGACTAGAATTCTTGATGAAAGAAAAGAATGGAAAAGTAACTGTAACCATTTTCGTTAAGTATGAGTGTTTTGATATATGTCTTGAAGTCTTCCAAAAGTATTTTAATACATCTAAATACACTACATGTATATACATTTTAACTGAGTCGTTAAGTCGTCGTTAGTTGTTACATGTAAGTGTTGTTTTGAAACATTTAAGTTAACGATCTCAATTAATGTTGTTAACCCATTGTTTATTATATTTAATGAGATGTTAAATTATTATATTATCATGATATTATGATATATTAATATATCTTAATATGATATATATACATTTAAATGTCGTTACAACGATAATCGTTACATATATGTCTCGTTTCGAAATCCTTAAGTTAGTAGTCTTGTTTATATGTATATAACTCATTGTTAATATACTTATGGAGATACTTACTTATCATAATCTCATGTTAACCATATGTATACCCATATATATATCGTCATGTCGTTTTTACAAGTTTTAACGTTCATGAATCACCGGTCAACTTGGGTGGTCAATTGTCTATATGAAACATATTTCAATTAATCAAGTCTTAACAAGTTTGATTGCTTAACATGTTGGAAACATTTAATCATGTAAATATCAATCTCAATTAATATATATAAACATGGAAAAGTTCGGGTCACTACACTTTTGTCCAAACCCGAATTATGGTACAAAATCCAATAACCCCGTCTTTAATATTTAGTCTAACATCACGATTACTTCGGCTCAAATAAGCATAATAATAACTTAGTTACGATACATTAATTAAAAAAGGAAGAACATAGCTTACAGTGATTATTTATCGCGTAGCGTTACACGGACAGAGTTCCGACTTTAAAACCCATAAAACATTTCTTACAATAACCTTATTATTATTATTAATCTTAAAATAAACTTAATTACAATTATAAATATAAATATAAATACATATAGAGAGATTGAGGTTGGAAAAGGGGTAATGGATTTGGCAGAAGCTTGTGCCTTTTATAGGCAGATTTTGAATTTGGTTGCTCCGCGAGTGCGGTACTTTTGTGCCTTACAGCTCCGCGAGTGCGGAGCTTTGGATTTCAGCTCACCAAATTGATTTAAACGTGGGCTGCTGAATATTATAATATATAATATAATAATATATAATAATATATAATTATATATATATTATATTATATCCTTGTGCATAGTTGACTTATAATTTTAGCTCCGTTGAGTAGTACGTTGATGCTCGGTTTATGTCTCAGTTCTGAATTTTCGAACGCCTTTTCGTACGCTTAGATATCTTGTACTTTGCGTTCTGTGGCTTGTACTCTTGTCATTTTTAGACGTTTCTCATCAATAAATTGAACCACTTGGATTGTATCTTGTACATTTGAGCTTTTTGGTCATTTGCGTGTTCAAATCGTCATTTGCGTCTTCAATCTTCGTACTTATTTATTTAAACGAATATTACTTGGAAATAGAACAATTGCAACTAAAAACTTTATATATTGGAAGGATATTGCGCCTAAATATATGTTCATTTGGAACACTATCAAATATCCCCACAGTTGAACGTTGTTTGTCCTCAAGCAATATAGAACTTGAAATTAAATCACACTTCGCTCGAATCACTTTTTTATTTTTACACTTTATACATCAGTGATTTTGATACGGCGGTATAAACATTGATAGTAACATTATGGTTTACAGTCCCACATGACTATGAAAATTTAGATCCTTTAAGAAAATTGGATCTTTATGAAAACATTTGATCTTTTGAAAATTCATTCTAGCTTTTACCCTAGATAAGTTTTCCGGAATAACCCTTCACCGGTGTTTGCAAAATGTTTTTGTGGGTTGCGTGGGTTTCATATTTTAAAATTTTAGCTCAAAACTTGCGGTTTTGTGTCACCCACTTGCTAACCTTGTATTAGGAAAGCACACGTCCGGTTTACTTGTCCCGTATATTACCTTTCGGTAAACGACCGTCCGGTTGTAGAGGAAAGCGATGAACAAGAAACTGTTAAGGCAATGTCTAATGACATGCAGATAATTATGGTCAAAAACGTATCGGATGCAATTACTATCCTTTGTAAGAGAAATAGTAAAGATCACCCTATAATTTTTCAGTCTGGCACAAGGTCCTGTCTTCGACCATGCTATGCAACCACCATTCTTACGGTTGACACCCGATTTGGTTCAGGTGATCTAATGAATTCTGATGAATTCTCAGGGTTTTACGTTCAATGGTAATGAATGCATTGAAAATGAATTTTTCAGAAAACAAATCGGTTTTAATTTGATCAAAATATTTTCCCGTTCAAGCTCGAGTTTCGATATCATTGAATTCTATGAGTTTGTAATTGGATTAAAGTCAATCTCAAGGATTGAGTAATATCAGGCTTAAAAGCTGATTTTTAATCTTTAAGGAGATTATCCTTTCTGGGGGTCTGATTCATTAGTCTTATCAAGCTAATTTGCATGGCGCCCTCCCCATTTTACGAGATAGATCCTCTCATGGTTAGGATAAGTCTGACCACTTGGCGACCCTGTTTGATGCTGAGGTCCGTGGATTTCCTGCTGATTTTAGAGATGACTTTTCTAGATTTTTCGTCAACCTACAGCTGGTCTGGACGACAACTTCCTAACCTAAATCAAGAAGCGCGTGTGTTTTTCGGAAGACTTTACTTCCTTTTAATGATGGAATTGATTCATCGTGTAGATCCATCTTTCTTTCAAATATATTACAGTAAATCGGGTAAATTCTTGTACAAATATGTGATATATGTTTTGAAGAACTTGGTAAATTCTTCCCACACTTAGCTTTTATTTATTCTTTTCTTTGCCTTTTTATTCTCTTTTGTTCAATTTTAAATGAATTCAAGTGTTTTGGGCTGTTTCTCAATTTATGTTCTCTCTGAGGTAACAATAATTTTGGTATTATAACCTAGTTTTATCGTTCATAAATATGTATAAACATGATTTTGAATTCATTTAGTTAAAAAATTTTCAAATTTTCACAAAATTTGGAAATTAAACTAAGTGTAAACCCGAGAGAATTTATAACCCTTCCCCACACTTGAGATCTTGCAATGCCCTCATTTGCAAGAAATCAGTAAAAATTTAAATTCATGAGGGTGATTAGTGTAGAAAAATGATTAAAAATACCGAGTTTGCAAACATATTGTTTTATATCACATTTGATATTTTACGTCTTGTCATTAAAATTAGTAGCTTTTGCTGAACTTAATGTCAGTCTTTGAAAGTGCGCTGTTTTACCCTGTTTTGTACATAAGATAAACTACAAACATATATATATATAATATATTTTTTTTTATAAAACCTTTATTTATTAAAACAATTTAAATGAATAATTAAAATTTGTCGTTTTAAAGCGAGTTTTTTAAAAACAAAGATTTTTGGGTTTTTTTAAATTTTTTTTTTACATACTTTAGACCAGTAATATTAAAAATAATGATAACAAAATTTTTCGTCCCGTCTTTGGGTAAAGCAATTTCGATTCTGTGATCTAGTCTTTAACTCACGACAAATTTTAGAAATCAATCTTTAAACTTAATGAAATAAAGTAAATTTTATTCTTAAATTCACACAAAACTTAAATTTAAAAAGCATATTAATTTCATACAAAACCTATAAAACAAAAATTCAGAATGGAGGGAGAAAACTAGTTCTTTAGTGTCTGCTAGTGGAAAAGACCAATCGGATTCCATTCTTGAAACTACACGAGAACAGAACAACTAACTCTAGACAGCATTTTCTTTTAGAACATTTGAATCTCCCCACACTTAGGTGGCTGTGGTGTCGAAATTGTGATTAACTTCATCGTCAATTTCTCTTGAAGCGTAATCAACTTGCATATCTGTGACTTTTGCTTTAAGCCATTGGTCGGATTCTTGTGTAATATCTACAAATTCAACTAGATTCTCCATTTCTTTAGGCGATAGATTGGATACTAACCGGTTACATAACTTAGAGTTCCCCTTGGTTCTAACATCGCGAATCCGTTTAATAAGTTTCTTCATTGAACTATTAATAACGGGGTCATTTAATTTCGTATCAACAACGGGGTTCTTTGTTATCAAGTCATCATTAGGTGTTACTTCATCTTCCCCACACTTAGGCGTTTTATTATTTTTAAGCAATACCGTTGGAATTGGTAAAACAATATGGTTTTTACCAATCATTTTTGTTGGTTCAACGGTTTTGGTTGGTGAAGATTTAGTCTTTCGACAAACAAAGGTGACCGATTTTTCACCATCACTAAGTGTCATTCTACCCTCTCTTACATCAAATAACGCCCTGGTGGATGCTAAGAATGGTCGACCTAAAATTAGAGGAATGTTCGAGTCCTCTTCTATGTCAATAACAATAAATTCGACTAGAAAGGTTAAATTACCTACTTGAATGGGTAGGTTGTCAGCAATTCCAACTGGGTGCCTAATGGTTTGATCAAAGAGTCGAACACTCATCTCTGTTGGACTTAATTCACCTACTCCTAATCTCTTATATAATGAAAGAGGCATAACACTCACACTTGCACCTAAATCTGCTAGTGCATCATACATGACACAATCACTAAGTAGTCAAGGAACAATAAATTCACCCAGATCACCCAACCTGGGTGGAAGTTTTGGTGGAACTGTCTTCACCGGGTTAATTTTTACGATTTTTGTTTCTTGTACCTTCTTATTCTTCTTCTTTTTTTCCAAAGGTATCACAAACTTTATTACCTATCACTTGCTCATACTCAACTCCTTTTCTTGGAAACGGGATGGGTGGTCTGTATGGTGTCACCACTGGCTTTACATACTCGGGTGGTGGTGGTGGTGTGACTTCTTCATTGTTACTCACATCTAAAACCTTCCCATCTTCTAATGCTGGTTTTTCAGAATTCGTTGATACCATATTAACATTCTCATTTCGAGGATTTACTTCAGTATCACTCGGTAGCTTTCCTTGTTCCCTCTCACTCATCATGCTAGCAAGAGTACCTACGTGTTTTTCTAGATTCAAAATAGAAGCTTGTTGAGTTCTTAATGACTGAGCAAACCTCTCATTTGTTTGGGTTTGAGATGTAATAAATTGTGTTTGAGATTCCATTAGCTTTTGTACCATTTCTTCCAGATTTGGCTTTTTCTCTTCGGTTTGTTGTGGTGGTTTATACAAGCTAGGTTTTTGTTGATTGAAAGTGTTGTTTTGAGTTGGTTGGTTATTCAGACCTTGTTGGTTATACGAGTTATTGTTGGGTCCATTTGGATTGTAAAGAATGTTTTAATTTCGATTAAAGTTTGGCCTTGGCGGTTGATAATTATTTTGATAATTATTTCCCGGCCTTTGGTTCATGTAGGAAACATTCTCTCGTTGTTCCATCGTTTGTTCAATGTGACAATCTTTCGTTAAGTGTGATCCACCGCATTGCTCACAACTGATTCGTATTGCGTGAATATCTTTAGTCATCTTTTCCATTCGTCTTTCTAAAGCATCTATTTTTGCGAAAACAGAATCAAAGTCATGGCTAGAATCGGCTCTAGCCGCTTTAGATGAACGAAAGATATCTTTTTCTTGATGCCACTCATGCGAGTGGGATGCTGTGTTATCAATGATTTTGTGAGCTTCGGTTGCGGTTTTCTTCATAATGGAACCACCAGCTGCTGTGTCGATGTCTTTTCGTATAGTAACATCGCAACCTTGGTAGAATATTTGTACTATTTGATAAGTATCTAAACCATGCTGAGGACATCCTCTCAACAACTTTTCGAATCTTGTCCACGCCTCATATAGAGTTTCATTTGGCTTTTGCGTGAACGTAACAATTTCTCCTTGAAGTCTCACGGCTTTAGATGCCGGAAAGAATCTTTTAAGAAAATTTTCAACTAAAACATCCCATATATCAATCGCCCCTTCAGGTAACGATTCTAACCAATCTTTGGCTTCTCCTTTTAAAGTCCAGGGAAACAACATGAAATAGATCTGTTCATCCTCAACTTCTCTGATTTTGAATAGAGTACAGATCCTATTAAAGGTTCGAAGATGTTCGTTTGGATCTTCTTTTGGCGTACCAATATATTGGCATTGATTAGTTACCATGTGTAGGATTTGTCCTTTGATTTCATAATCTGGCGCATTAACATCTGGCTTAATAATGGTGTAACCTTGGCCAGTGCGTGTGGCTCTCATTCGGTCTTCCATACTTAGAGGTTTCTTATTTTCCATGATTGAATTTGTTGAATCTGAATCACTAGAGGATTCTGATTTAATGGTTTCTTCTTCTACAATCTCCGATTGAGTAATTTGTGGTTCAGGAGGAATGATTAGTGGTTCAGGATCTCCGAATTGTCCTTGAATATTCTTCGGTTTCTCAATTGTGAAGTCGGGTTCAAAAAATGGATTATCAAAAATTTGAATTGGAGTACTTGTTTGACTAGATGATGATTCTAAAGAAAAATCAACGGCGATTATATTGGCTAGATGTCTTGATCGAGTTACAGGTGGTGAACGTTTGAAAGGTGGTGAACGTTTTGCTCGGTGCATTCACTGAATATCCTATTAGAAATTATATAAGTTATCAAATTAATATACTTTTCTGCTTTTGCCCACATTTCGAATAGCCAAAAGATACAGCAGGGAGCCAGGATCCTTTAAATCGGAAAATCCACAACTCAGCCACTAACAAATCCAACTATTACTACGAAGTAGAAAATTTTGGATGTCTATCAATTTAACCGCTTAAAATAATTTTTCGTCGAAATTTAAAGAAAACTTTGAAAATTCTATGTCCTAAAAACTAGAGCGTAGAAATGAAAAAGATAAAGCGCGTCGAAAAACGTCGAAAAATAAAAAGTCGAAAAATAATAAAAAGAAAGTAAAGCGTCGAAACTTAAAAGTCTAAAAACTTAAAAGTCTAAAAACTTAAGACTAAAAAGTTGCGCCTAAAGGTATTAAAGTTTAAAGGAATTCTATATCCAAAACGACAATAACTTAATTAGGCACTTAAATCTTAAAACGACATCGCAAAATTCTAAGGCACCTAAATCTTAATCTAAAGAAAAAGCACTTAAAGGTTTTACGGCAAAGCCTAAAAATTTAGAAATATAAAATAACTACGGCAAAATACTATAACTTAAAACTAGTTACGAACGATAAATATACAAATTACGAACTAAACGAATAAAAAGATACAAAATATAAAAATAAAACTTAAAGTTATAAAAATATAATTTTTATAAAAATAATATTTTTATATTATTTATTAAAAAGGTACTAATTTATAAATTAAGAGAACTAATTAAAACTTAAAATACAAAATTAACTAAAACTAAAACTAATTATTAATTTAATTAAACCCTACTTAATAATAATAATAATAATTAAATAACCCTAATTTCGTAATAAATGCAGTCTGAGGTTTGACCTGTCAGACAGCTCCGCGACTGGGTATCTAGGCCCAGAAGTGCTCCGCGACTGCGGAGGTATGCAGTCTCCGATGATTGCAGGTTCAAACTGGTTCGGGCAGTTTCAGATTTTTTTTTATATTTTGATTTTTTATTTTCTTTTTATGATTTTAATTTTTATAAAATATAATTTAAGTATAACTTATATGTTAACAAAAAATTACTTATTAGTTTTTGTAACTAAAAAAAATAAAAACTTTTTAATTTAACACTTAAAAATATAGATATATATTTTTCTTTTTTTATGTTTTTATATTTTTTTTAAAACTTATATATTTTTACAAAAATAGCTTAAAAACTAATTTTTTTTTAAATTTAGAATATAGCATTTCGCTTTCGCTTCCCCGGCACGGCGCCAAAAACTTGATGTGTGAGCGGAGGGGTACGAAATACTATTATTGTTTACTGCAAAATACGACAAAATATTACACAAGTGATTATTTAGAATAAGCATAATAATAACTTAGTTACGATACATTAATTGAAAAAGAAAGAACATAGCTTACAGTGATTATTTATCGCGTAGCGTTACACGGACAGAGTTCTGACTTTAAAACCCATAAAACATTTCTTACAATAACCTTATTATTATTATTATTAATCTTAAATTAAACTTAATTATAATTATAAATATAAATACGTATAGAGAGATTGAGGTTGGAAAAGGGGTAATGGATTTGGCAGAAGCTTGTGCCTTTTATAAGCAGATTTTGAATTTGGCTGCTCCGCGAGTGCGGTACTTTTGTGCCTTACAGCTCCGCGAGTGCGGAGCTTCGGATTCCAGCTCACCAAATTGAGTTAAACGTGGGCTGCTGAATATTATAATATATAATATAATAATATATAATTTTATATAATTATATATATATATATATTATATTATATTCTTGTGCATAGTTGACTTGTAATTTTAGCTCCATTGAGTTGTACGTTGATGCTCGGTTTATGTCTCAGTTCTGAATTTTCGAACGCCTTTTCGTACGCTTAGATATCTTGTACTTTGCGTTCCGTGGCTTGTACTCTTGTCATTTTTAGACGTTTCTCATCCATAAATTGAACCACTTGGATTGTATCTTGTACATTTGAGCTTTTTGGTTATTTGCGTCTTCAAATCGTCATTTGTGTCTTCAGTCTTCGTACTTATTTATTTAAACGAATATTACTTGGAAATAGAACAATTGCAAGTAAAAACTTTACATATTGGAAGGATATTGCGCCTAAATATATGTTCATTTGAAACACTATCATTAACCATGGTTGTGTAGTTGTAGTGTTGCATATTATATTGTTCTTGTTATATGCTATTGTTGTGCTAGCTTGTGTTATCGGATTTAGCATTATACTTTACGATGGTATGCTAATTTAAATACTAGCATGTATGAGGTAATTGTGTAAGTGATTGCAAGTAAGTAGATCATATATATACGTGTATAATTATTGCATTCATTAAGCGTTTTGTTTACCCTCTAGTTGTTTACCTTTTTATAGGCTCCGGCGTGGACAAGGAAAAGGGTATTCGTTTGGACTAGTGATCCCGCTGCGTTATGTTAGGAGAAGCTTTTGGACGTTTAGCTTTTGAAGTTTGACCAAGAGTTGGGTAGTTTAACCCCCAAACATCATGCTCTAGTGTCGTTTGAAATTTAAACTAATTTGGTCGAAACTTATATTTTGTACGAAACTCGTAATTCGAGATGATGTGGGCCCGGTGTCGTAAAACTTATTTTATTATTGAAACGTGTTAGTTTTACTTATTATAATGTGTTGTGAAAAGCGCCACGCACATGAGGGGCTGCGCGTCGCGCACCTTTTTGTTATTAAAAAAAATATCTCGCGTATTCAATTGTATAACGGGTTGGGTCGTTACAGGTATCTGGTTAGACAATATTTTTTTTGATTCGGAGTAAGTGGTGTCAATAATTTGTAGTGGACCGGGTGTTTGATTCTCCAATTTAACGGATCCTGTGCTCCACTCCATCACATCTGTCGGCCAGTCGAAATGTGGGCAAAATCAGAGAAACTGTTGTTTATAGGATACAGATACGATGTCAAAGCTCAGTCCGATGAGGTCTGATGTAGAGAAATTTGATGGGTGGATCAATTTTGGCTTGTGGCAGGTCCAAATCAAGGATGTGTTGATTCAGTCCGGTTTACACAAGGCATTGAAAGGTAAACGTAAACCCACCTTTGTTTCCGACAGTGATTCTAGCTGTAAGTTCGATGAAGAAGAATAGGATGATATGGATTTGAGGGCGGCAAGTGCGATTCGTTTGTGTCTTGCAAAGAACATGCATGCAAATGTGCACGGGTTATCAACGGCTAAGGAACTTTGGGATAAGTTGGAGCAGTTGTACCAGGGCAAGGGCATCTCAAATCGGTTGTGTCTTAAAGAACAGTTTCATACTTTGTGTATGGATGTGGGTTCAAAGATTTCAGATCATCTGAGTATTCTTAAAGGTATTGTACTGGAGTTAAAGGTGAAGATGAAGATAAAGCTTTGAGGCTGATATTATCTTTGTCATCGTCCTATGAGCACATGAAACCTAATTTGATGTATGGGAAAGAAACACTAAAGTTTGAAGACGTTAGCAAGCTCCTATCCGAGGAGAAAAGACTGGAAGGTAACGGGGTCTAGTCATCAGAAAGTACGGTATTGTTGTGTTCGGATAGGCGGAAGAAAAAGTTCGAGAAGAATCTGGTATGCTGGAGGTGCGGAAAGACTGGGCATGTAAGGGTTAATTGTCCAGGTGGAGCTAATTCGGCAAATGACTCCAAAGGCGCTAATGATGTCTCAGTTGTTATGGAGAGTGATGATTTCATCTGAAGTCACGTCATCATCATGGTGTGTCCGCGTCACCATGAAAAGGGATGTTCGTTAGCGGTTCCACAAGTTGCACATGGGCATTGGTTTGGCATTGATATAGGTTGTGTGGTGAAAATGGATGTTGTAGCTGATGGAACTTCCAGGAAAAGCCAAATAGGAAGTTGCACCATTACTGTTCAGCTAGTTATACAACACGTGTCGAGGTGAAATGCTTGGAATATGATATTCTAAGTGTGATACTCTTTATGGTGGGGTATGATAATTCTATTAAGAGTTATGATTGTCTGTGAAGACAATGATTATCGGGTCTTGATAATGTTCGATGGGGATGCAAGTTTTGTCTCTTGGGAGATAATGTCAACGGCATGAAGATGAGGATCATGAAGTTGTCGTCAAGGAAGCATCTACGCCGGTTATCTTTGCAATGTGGAAGTATGGTTATCTTTTTCTATAAAAAAGGTGGAGATTTGTTGGTTTATTTTTAATAGAAAAATGATATGGTTACTTGTACCATATTGATGGATGGAAGAAAAGAGGAGTATCTTCTTTGAATATAAAATGAAGTTGTCCCACATCGGTGGGAGAAAGAAGTTGGAGGTGGGTGACTTGGTTATAAAAGGAGTTCATGGGATTCATTCCAACTTGCACCAACCAATACACTTTAAGTATTTGATTATATCTTTCTTTCTTACCCTTGTTTGAGAGTGGTATTAGTTAAATACTTTGGAGAGTGTAGTTGGCTTAAGAGAGTTGTCTATGTCATTGTAACAATTTGTGATATAATGTATTTCTCTCTTTGGAGGTCCGTGATTTTTTTCCTGTTTTGGAGTTTCCACCTTAAATTCTTGTGTTGTGGATTGTTCTTATTCCTTTACTGTTATTGTTGGACTAGGTGGTGGGAATTAGTGAGACCGTAATTTCTCAACAATCACATCATACCACATTCAGCAATAGCTATTTCATTTTTAGCAGAATTAACACTAAATTAAATCTAGGTTTAGATTATACTCTTAAAAAATTTGTTTATTGTCTTGACAAGGAAATATGGCTAAATTGACAGCTTCAAAAAGTCAGCAGTTAACTATGTAACATAAGATGTGATTAGAGCTCAAATGTAATTAAGGACCTATTACATGTGGACACATAGATTCTCCTGGTCTATCTTTCAGAAATCCTGTCAGCAAATTGATTGGTAGCAGTTCGAGTACTTCATTCTGGAACGACATCTGGGTGGGTAATATTCCTCTAATAGATAAATTCAAACGGTTGGCGAGACACGAGACAAATCTGAATGCAACGGTTGAAGACAGGCTGATCTGGAATGGTTCGATTTCAACAAGTGCTTGGTGTTGGTCGAGACAACCTTCGGGACGTGCAAGCGGGGAGTTAGAGTCGTTGAACGAGCTAACTTCAGAAACAGTAATAGATTCAATAAAGGCGGATTCGTGGCGTTGGCAACTGTTAAATTCAAGCGATTCACCACAAAAGTGCAGACGAATTTAATTGACTCTAAAATTCCAAATGCATGTACTAATATGTCAAAATCTCTAAGCAATAACTTTGTTCCTAAAAAAGTCGAAGTGTTTGTGTGGAAATCGAGGAAAAAAAGATTACCAGCGCTAATGAAACTTGATAAACGTGGTGTTGACTTACACTCCGTTCGTTGCCCGTTATGTGACGATGACGTGGAGTCGGTTGATCACTCTATCATTTTCTGTAAGTATGCTTTTGATGTTTGGTGCAAGATTTTTTATTGGTGGGGATTAGTTCACACATGAGTATAAACGAGATCTTTCTTGGGAACTCAAACATTGTGATGACCATGTTGAGTTCTAAAATTTGGCAAGCGGTTATTTGGGTTTGTGGCTATTTTTTTTGGAGAAACCGGCATCAAAAGGTTTTTAAAAATAAGAGTTGGAATCCTCCCGTGGCTATTTGTGACATTCAAGTTATGTCATACGAATGGATCGCGAAAAGATGCAAAATGAAGGCTATCGATTGGCATGATTGGCTTCACAATCCGATTATTTTTGCTACTTAATATTGTAGTGTGTTTAGTTACATTACTAGCTTAACCTCTTGTTTAGTTAGTAAATTATGTGAAACTTATGTAAACTGTGAGAACTGTATCATTTGGTGAGTTCTGCTGTATGAATGCAGGCTCACTCTATGGATCTTGTAATTGTTTTTGTTGAAATATATGATTGCCTTTCTAAAAAAAAAAGTTAATTACCTATTACCGTATGAAATTTTAATCACTTTTGAAAAATATGATGGTAGTATTTGTGTAATGCAATCAGTGGCGTAAGCAGACTTTTTTTCACCGGAACCGAAATTTTGTTTAAAAGCGTAACAACTTTTTTAAGGCAAAATTTGGAGGTTTTTTGGCAAAATATGAAGGTTTTTGGCCAAAATATGGAGGTTTTAGAACAAAAGAAAAAGTCACTGGGGCAAAATAAAATAAACTAAAATTTTTGCACAAAAAATTGCTAATCCACCCCACTCCTATATTATTTTCGCTCCTGAATGCAATTGATTCTTTTACATAAGAGGTGATGCTAGTTTACGGTAACCACCTCATTCTTGAGATGATAAGTGATTCAATAGCAGTGACTGGATTAAAATTTTGTTTTACGAGGACAAAATGTTAAAAATTTGAAAAAATTAATTTAATAGTTTAAGACGTCGAAGTTTAAAGGATAAATACACTAGGGACAGTCGACCCAAATTGCTTTATGCTGGATCCGCCTCATATCAATATTCGGAATTGTCTGAGTTAAAACATTGTTTACAATGGTTGAAACTATTATATATATATATATATATATATATATATATATATATATATATATATATATATATATATATATATATATATATATATATATATATATATATATATATAAAAGTTATGTCATAGTTCTTGTTGCGAGTAGTTTGGTTCTTATTGAAATGGCTAGTGAGTATTTAAATGAACACACTTCAAATGTTGTTAAAAGTGAAGTACATCTCCAAATTACACAATTAACGTGAGTTTTGGTATTCATTTTATACTTCGTGAAAACAATGATGTTATGTAGCAATGGGGATTAAATATATAAAGAATATGATACTTGGAAGTTGGACATAATTGCTTGGATATGCGAAGAATGTACCTTACAAGTGTCACTAATTTTTAATGAACTATGTTTTTCAAAAAATAAATATTTAATGAACTATTGGGTGAAATAACTTGGGTTGTTTATGGGTGGACCCTTTTAAACCTACAGGCATAATGATAGATTATTGAGATCCTAAGGTATGTTTGCAAGCATAAGTTTGATATCTAGTTATATATCTAAAGGACGGAAAATTAAAACATTCAATTTATTTAATGTTTTTATTTTTTTCTTCGAGTATTTTACCGTCAAAATAATAATATTTATCACAAAGTGTCTTTTTTAAATGTTCATATTTTCACCTAAACTTGATGCCTGAAATTTTTTTTTGAAAAAAACGAAAAAAATTTACTTCCCCCAAAAAAAAGTGCTTCCCTCTTATATATATATATATATATATATATATATATATATATATATATATATATATATATATATATATATATATAATTAAGATGGAAACACTTTTTTTTGGGGAAAGTGGGAGGAAATAATTTTTTTTTCATTTTTTTAAAATTTTTTTCATACATCAGGATCACATGAAAATATGAACATTTAAAAAAGATACTTTGTAATGAATGTTATTATTTTAGCAAAAAAATGCTCGAAGAAAAAAATGAAAATATGTATCATGAGTAATCTTTTTATGTAGGGTTTAAAAATTAGGGTTTAGTAATTAGGGTTTAAAAACTGTGGTTCAAAAATTACGATTTAGGTATTAAGGTTTAGAAATTATGGTTTAGGATTTGAAAATTAGGGTTTAGAGTTTAGATTGAATTTTTAACACGAATGGTTTAGAGTTTATGGTTTAGGGTTTAGTGTATCGAACTAAATTTTGAAAAAAAAAACTTCATATAAGATGAAAGAAACAACATTCCAAAAATATTATTAGGAATAACATTACTCATGATGAATGTTATCAACTATTTTTACGATCGTTTTCCCACCTAAATAATAACATTTATCAGAAAGTGTATTTTTTAAATGTTCATATTTTCACCTAAACTTGATGTCTGGAATTTTTTTGAAAATAACGTAAAAAATTTACTTCCTCCCACTTCTCCCCAAAAAAATGCTTCCCTCTTTATTATGACCATATATATATATTAAATGAGTAGTTTTAAAAGGTGAAAAGTTATGTTATTGATTTGTAATGAGTGGAAAGTTTTGTGGTTGAGTTGTAAAAAGTGAAGAGTTTTATGTTGATTTGTAAAAAATATAAAAAAATACTATCCTTAAATTTTGTAGTTATTAAAAGGTGAAAAGTTATGTGATTGATTTGTATCAAGTGATAAGTTTTGTGATTGATTTTGTAAAAAAATGAAAAGTTTTGTGTTGTTTTGTAAAAAATGAAAAGTGTGGTTGATTTGTAATAAGTGAAAAGTTTTGTGGTTGATTTGTAAAAAGAGAAAAAATTTGTGTTGATTTGTAAAAACTGAAAAGTATACTATTCTTAGCTTTTGTAGTTATTGAAAAGTAAAAAAGTTGTGTGGTTAATTTGTAATAAGTGAAAAGTTTTGTGGTTAATTTTCAAAAAGTGAAAATTTTCGTGTTGATTTGTAAAAAGTTTCGTGTTGCGTAGAAAACCCATCAATAGTACAACTTGATGAACAAGATATCAGAGACAAATTTCTTAAAGAACAACTTATTAGCTTACAATAAGCAGAAACCAGATCACAATTCACTGATAATCCTTGGTACACCACAATTCACCGATAATTTTACAGAGACGTCAAACAATTTTACTAGAAAGCTCGTACTTATTCAAATCTGTCAAGATTAAATCATCAAAATATGTGTCGACGGAAAACATGCAATGGGAATCCTCCACCAATGTAACCACAGACCAACATGAGATCATCACGGAGCCAACTTAACCGCAAGGTAAATCTATGATTTTGGCTTTTATTGGCTGATTATACTCAAGATCTCGTAAAACGCTTTGATTCTTTTCAAAGGCAAGGAATCATCTTTACAAGGAATGAGATGCAACGTACAAATATCCAGGCATGTGAGAGCTTTGGCATATGGGGATTAGATTTCATGGTACCATTCCCTAAGTTTATTGGGAAGGATTACGCCCTAGTAGAAGTTGATTACGTCTCCATATGGGAATAAGTTCAAGCATTTCAAACAAATGATGCCAAAGTTATCACGAATTTCCTTAAATGGCTATTTTTCCGATTCAGAACTCCTTAAGCAATCATAAGTAATAGAGGCTCACATGAAATGCCCTTGACCAAAACAAAAATTTCTTTTAAAGGAAGGCATTGTGCGCGACATGCATATGAGTGCGCGCACTCAAATGCATTCTGACCTGACCCACTTTCAAGATATAGTGCGCAGCGCACACTATTGTAGTGTGGCGCGCACTTGAGACGACCCGTCCTAATCCATAAGGACGAATACAATACATATAGTTACATTGCGAGGTTTTTGACCTCTATATGATACATTTTACAAATATTGCATTCGTTTTTAAAAGATAAACTTTCATTACATCGAAAGTTGACAGGCATGCATACCAATTCATAATATCCAAACTATAAATGACCTAATCTGTCATTTACTTAATAATAATCTTTATTGAACTCAGCGACTTGAATGCAACGTCTTTTGAAATATGCCATGAATGACTCCAAGTAATATCTTTAAAATGAGCAAATGCACAGCGAAAGATTTCTTTAATACCTGAGAATAAACATGCTTTCAAGTGTCAAGCAAAAGGTTGGTGAGTTCATTAGTTTGTCATAAACAATCATTTCTATTATTTTAATAGACCACAAGATTTTCATTTTCATTTCTCATAAACATCATGCATCTGCATAAAAATCATTCATATGGATTGAACACCTGGTAACCGACCTTAACAGGATGCATATAGAATATCCCCATCATTCCGGGACTCTCATCGGACATGATAAATCGAAGTACTAAAGCAGTTCAAATTCTCTGACTGTGGCTTGTTAGTGCCCATAGATCTATATTTAGGATTTGCTTCAATTGGTGGCAATTATAATAAACACCAATTCTTAGGCTACCAAGCTAAAAAGGGGCATATTCAGTTCGATATTCCAACCATAGAATGTAGTTTCGATTACTTGTGTCTATTTCGTAAAACATTTATAAAAGCAGCGCATGTATTCTCAGTCCCAAAAATATATATTTGAAAAGCATTTAAAAAGGGAGTAAATGAAACTCACGATACGATATTTTGTAGTAAAAATATGCATACGATGGAACTGAACAATGTAGGGTTGGCCTTGGATTCACGAACCTATTTCATTTGTATATATATTAACACACGTAATTGTAATCGGACAAATATACAAATTATTATTATTATTGATATGATTTTTATATCAATAACTTATATATTTTATTAGTTAATTAAATAACTCTAATTTATATATATAGATATTAATATAGTTAAGTTATATGTATTAAATATCTTTTTATATGAAGATCATTTGTTTGTGAAGTTAATAATTTTGATACTACTAATATTAGTAATAATAATGATACAATATAATATTAATGATAAAAGTAATAAGAATAATATTGTTAATAAGGATAATAGTATTAATAATGATAATGATACTTTGTTGTATTATAATAATTATGATAACAATAATTATAATAATTTTAATGATTCCTTTAACTTAAAATTTTAATCATTTTCATAATAATATCAAAATCTCTATATTTGTAATCTTAATTGTATTACTAAAAATCTGTATATTCATATTCATGGTAATCAAAATCTTCGTATTTAATTTCTAGACTTATTACTGCAGTTTCTAAAATTTTACCATAACAACTTTTATTGTTAACGTCATAATACAATTGTTATTAACACGTTTGTAATCATAGTATTAATAATAACAATAATAATACAATTATAATAATACTAAAAATAATAATATTAATAATGTTAATACTAATAATATTAATAATAATAATAATATAAACTATCTTAATGTTAATAACTTTAACAAACATTTTATTACTAATAATAGTGATAATAATTGGTAATGCAATAACATTAATAAGTAATAATAATAGCATATCAGTAATCAATAATAATAATAATAATAATAATAATAATAATAATAATAATAATAATAATAATAATAATAATAATAATAATAATAATAATAATAATAATAATAATAATAATAATAATAATAATAATAATAATAATAATAATAATAATAAGGGTAATGAATTCTACCTTCCAAAAAGCTTTTTAAAAAGATATGCCCCAGACCGGGCTCGAACCCGAGACCTCTCGCTTACCAACACAACACCTTAACCAACTAACCCGTTCCATTTTTCATGAAATTATATCCTTCTATTTATTTAAAACCCCTACAGTTTTATGTTCTTCATCTTCTTCTTCAATTCATTCCAAATTCGAATTAACCAAAACAATCAAACTTTGTTTCTATAATTGGAACAGAAAACGATTTAAAATCGTGACTTTAAATCAATAGACTCAACAAAACAAAAAAAAAATAATAAAAATGAAAAAAAACAGAAGCCATAGCTCCTGATGTTCGTTGGTTTGAAGAAAAACAATATATTGATTTCGCAAATGGTACGTTTTGAGACCTCAAATCCTTCATGATGTATCTTTTAAATCATTCCTATAATACACTGGGATTGTCAATTAAACCAGAAACAACGTATAAATTGTGAATTCGAAGGAAGAACAAACAGTTGACTTTTTCATTTGAAACCTTTGACTCAAAAATTCGTGTTCGATATTAGGAATTGGAATCTGAGCTTTGATAGGTTGTTTTAGTAAGAGAATTCTAACAAGACTGCATTACAGGATTTTGATATTTGATTCGATTTTTAATTTTGGCCAAAAAGTGACAATTATAGAGGAACCGTCGATTTCTTTAAAAAAAAATATCTGTTATTCGATTGGGATTTGCAGAAGGTGAGATTAAGTATGTGATTAGTTGACTTTGTGCAGTAACAGGAATTGATTAGCAATTGTTTGTATCTTGACTTTCAGGATTCCATGAGTAAACAGAAAAAAAGAAGAAGAATTTAAAGAAAACCTGTTTTTATTCCAAACAGATATATAGTGATATATTACGCGTTTATAATTATGTTTGTTGTTATCTGTATATCCAAATTATCTGTATCTAAATCTGTATACACTTGCATTTTGTATTTATATTTATATATTATACTTAATCTTATTAATTAATACATATAACCATAATAATAATATTCTTAATAATTGTAAATAATAATAATAATTATTTATAACAATATAATAGTAGTAATAATAATATTATTGCTAATAATAATAACTATAAGATTTATAACATTAATATTATTCAAAATAATATTATTAATAATAATATTTATAATAATACTAATATTATTAATGATAATAATAATATTAGTAGTTATAACACTTTATCTTTATCACACTTCATATCTTTATGTCATATATTGAAATTAATAATATTAATAATACTGATTTTTAATATTAATATTATTATTGATAATAATAATATTATTCATATAACACTTATATCTTTAACTTGCAATTACATTTAATATTTTAATATCACAATTTATCAGATATTTCATAATTACTAATTATATAATATATATTTGAATATTTATTCAATATACATATATATATTAATAATGTTTACACATAGAAATCATATTTATATATGGATTCCTTTTAGATTACAATATGATTATTTTGTAACCTATGTTACATCTCATAATTTCACCTTTTCATTAAATCATATGAAAGTTAAATAGTTTATCTTGTTAAAACCCACGAGTTAATTATTGTAAAGCATGTATTGAAAATCAAACAGGAATGTCCACCAATATTTGTCTAGTACTCGATATTTGGCATTTTGTTGTCACTTGTAAATCACCTTACTATTTATTCCGAATACCGTTAAAAAGGAAAGGTTTCCTAAATCAAAGTGGACCTCTCAACAGAGACTCGTAATCATATCACAATGTGTCAGATAACTCAATCATTTGATATTATCTTATAATTCCATCGATAAATATATTGAACAAATATATTCATGTAAAGTATTTTACATTTAAATACTTTGTTAACATTTCAGATTATAATATATACACATAAATATATAATCATATCCATTTAATTAATGGTTTGTGAATCTTCTGAATTTGGTCGAGGTTAAATGAATGTATGAACGCAGTTTAAAATTCTTGAGATTCAACTTAACAACTTTGCTTATCGTGTCAGAATAATATAAAGATAAAGTTTCAATTTGGTCGGAAATTTCCGGGTGTCACAGTACCTACCCGTTAAAAAAATTTCGTCCCGAAATTTGATTAGGATGGTCATGGTTGACAATAAATATGTTTTCATGACGTATACGAGCTGAAAATTAGAGTTTTATCATCAGCGAGTAATTTGGATAAAACAACTCGATTATGTAAAGAGTACGAGCGAAGCTATCACAAAAATATGAAATGAGAAAAGTAAGTTTCGTCATTTCTTTTGACGTAGATGGTTTGATTTCCGAAGTTCAAAAGATTTGGAGAAAATCTTCGCAATAAGATTTGATTGTTCGGCAATTAATGAAATTAGGATCTGCTTTAAATGTGGTCATCTATTTTGATTGCTCTATCGGATATTTTACTATAAATCCCCCCCCCCCCCCTTCGTTTCCTTACAACTCACACCTTCTATTCTTTCTCCTCAATTCATACTTTAAAGCATTCATCAATATGCTTCATCCAGTTCTGATTCTTGGTATACTCCTTACTTTCATATCTATTGTTCTTCTTTTTCATTTGCCACCGGAACTTCTACTATACTCTTGGTTTTATAGTGTTTTTAGTTCTCCCGTGTCTTTATGTTGCTATATGCATCGATATATACGGTTTGTAATTTCCAGGTTGTTATTGGGCTTTATATCTTCCCTTATATTTCAAAGCCCCTGTTTCTGTTTTCTATAATCATCATCATTCACAGTTAATGCTCTCTCCTATTTGCTGTGATTTATACTCCCATTCCTATTTCGGAGCTTCATGCTCTGTTTTCTCTTCTATCCATTAAGCACAGCAGGCAATGGCCCAGAATTTGTAGGTATGGATTTCGGAATGAACGGGGTTATTGTTCTAAGAAGGAAATTGTAATGGCACGATCTTGATTTGTCAAATTACCAGAATACCTCGAAAAAGACCGAATCATCAAGGAAATATTTTCTTGATATATTTAGAGTTTAAGTAGAATACAAGAGTCGTGTAACATGGCACATGATGACATTATGATATGTGAATCATCACGTTCCATTTAGAAACTCAGCATGACTTACTGTAATATAATCACATTGATCAAATGTCATTATATTATACTAACTCATGCTTCAATTCCCAACACTACTTCATAAACATTCATATTTTAAACTCGAAGGTTTTCAGAATTTAGAAACTAAAACAGTTCCTTTTATGATGTAACACAGATAATGCGAAGAGCTAAATGATTTCGGATAAGAATAGTTATGAAAATATCTTCAAAAATATCGAGGATATTTATAATGAAAGATACGGTGATATCTTAGAATTTCTAATATCAGAGGATGATTAAGAATATTGTCCGCAGGGGTTTAGAGTAACGAGCAAGGTATTTGCTAAGGATTTCAGCAGACACTGAATCATTTGAATTCTTTGAAGGAAGATTTCATCCTTGTGATTTGTCCACAGCCTCCATCATACTTTGCTCAATCCGTTTTTTAGTTCCGAACCTTTTCTTTTTCTGAGCTTTGCCAACACACTATTCTTTATCATCAATCTTTTGACTATTACAGTTGTCTACAGTTTCTGCTACTTCATTCAGCTTTTCCAAAACTTCAGAGAACTAAAATGTAGATTGGGGTGTTTTTCAGAAACTTCACATTCGAAGTATGGAGTTTTAGGAGATAGACGTTATATGTGTATATATATATATATATATATATATATATATATATATATATATATATATATATATATATAACTATTTAAGTAGAAACGCTGCGAGATTTCAAAATACTGATTGCTGATTCCCGGTAATTGGTATGGCAATTCTTGTTACAAGATACGGATGAGTATATGACAGGGTTTTAATGAATAAATATAATGACTTTTCGGAGAGGCTAAAGTCAAAAGGTAATGAAGTTGCTGGTACATCTGCTGATAATGTGGTGGAATATAAAAGGTTCTCCGGTAACAAAAGGGTAATTGTATATGTCAGGGTTATAATAAGACTACTCTGGATGAAAATCGAAGTTGACTTACTGGAGATGTGACAAAACTGACTCATTTGAAAAAGAATCGCAAAATTATTTTTGCTAATAAATACCAAAGGGTCTGACACGGATACGTGTTAAACTATGACTTTGATTTCGAGGGTTTTTTAGGTGCATGACTGTGGTTATCAGGTGGTTAGATCATCATCTCCATTGTTCATTGTTTGAAGTGTCTTCAGGAATTTCGAGGGGTTTAAACACAGATTGTAATCATTAATATACATATGATGTTCTAGGATTTTGAATGATACTAATATTTTTCCAGGTTCTATGAATAGAAATGATGTTCTAACACAGTTTTGAAGTCAAAATATAGCTTTAAAAGATGTACGAATTCTAAGAGTGATGTCTTCTATTAAGTCCTGAATTGGATTTTGATTTGTCAAAATCAGAATATGTAATCAAATTTGGATGAGAATGGTTGTTTTAATTTCTATGAAAGAATGTGAAAGTTGTGAGTATAGTTGATGATTGCGGAATTAGATTCGAAGGATGTAAAATATTAATTGTGAATTTATATATCTATCGGGTATTACCTACCCGTTAAAAAATTTCACAAGTAATGTTTTATACCAGAGAATTTTATTACAGTCTTTATGAAAATATATGTATATTTTCTTCAGACGTAATACAAATTTGATGAGTTAATACTAAATTAAGCTCATTCGATTTTAGGCTGGAATTAGAACTGAATAATCTCTAATATTAGAGATTACATAATCTTCACAGAGTATTTCACTACTGTGTTCAATACTTCATTATTTATTCTTATGGATATTTCCTCGGTGAATGATGTTTTCTAGAAAGTTTCGAGTATAACGAAAGTGTAAAATCAAACTTGTAATTGAATAATACACTTAGTTTATTATGAAACGGAGTTCATTGAGTTGAAACAGAGATTGTGGTTAACGATGGTTAAGTAGTTAATCGAAAGATTATAGCATATTAGTAATATGAATTTAACCGAGTAGTATCTACCCTTTTTCAATTCATACATAATAGCTCAGTACGAAAAGATTTATTTATGGTTTCAAAATTTATATATATAAGATATACATATAAATTCTTCAGTGAAAATGAGTTAATACTTCATAACTCGTTGATACAATACATGCGTTGTTGATTAGTGATGATGTTTGTGGTGATTATGGATCTAGTTGAACTTGTGATGTTGTAGATGCTGCTGATCCTGATGATGTTGACGGCACTGATAGTGCTGGTGATGTTGACGGTACTGTTAATGTTGCTGGTAAAACAAGTTTAGCTTGTAAATTGTGCACCATTCCAGTCAGGGTTTCATTTCATCATTTCGCTCACTCATCTGGTTTACAATTAGAACTAGAATAAATAATCTCTAAAAACTTTTAGAACTACATATTCTCTGCAGAGTATTTCCTCGATGAAGTTATGAATCAATACTTCATCGTTTGTTGTTGTTGATACTCCTTGGTACTTACGGTGCGTATGATGTTGATGCTCTAGGTACAGATTATGATGTTGAGGTGTGAGATGCGGATATTGTTGGTGGTGGTAATGATTCTATTGGTGTTGATGGTGGTACTGTTGATGCCGCTGCCGCTGCTGGTGTTTGTAACCTTTGCACCATATTCTCTAAAGCCAGTACCTGAGCGCGGAGCTCGTTGACTTCTTCTATTACACAGGGATGATCGGTTGTTCGAACGAGCGGATGAATAAGATCTAGAATGTGAGATAGTATATAATCGTGACGAGATACTCTGGAAATGGAAGAAAAAATGGTATCTCGGACAGGTTCGTCGGTAAGTGCTTCAGGTTCTTCGCCAAGAGGGCAATGTGGTGGATGGAAGGGATCGCCTTCTTCTTGTCTCCAATGATTAAGTAGACTACGAACCCATCCCCAATTTATCCAGAATAGATGATGGCTAATTGGTTGATTCATTCCGGTCACACTGCTTTCGGAGCTTGAGTGGAATTCCATATCGGAATTCGAGGGACTTGAACTAGTGGCGAGTTCCATTTCGTATGATTGAATAAAGGGTTTTTCGATATAAAATGATTTCCGGCTATCAGATGGTATTCTAATTATATAGAATATCTATATATATAGAACAAAAGATTTCGTAGATTACGGAGGAATTTACGGAATATGTCAGGCAAAGTTTACAGTAACAGATACACTAAGATATGAATTAGCAGATACGCTAAGATATGAATTTTGTCTATACACTATTTATGCAATCAATGCAGTAAGATGTGTCTAGACTAAGAATGATAAGCAAGTAATTTTTGACACGAAATGATAAGCCAAAATTTTGACATGCAGAAACGGTCGAAGTCCAGACTTACTAATGTATCCTAACAACTACTAGTTATACACACTAATGCAAGACCTGATTCGCTAAGACCACCGCTCTGATACCACATGAGATGACCCGTCCTAATCCATAAGGACGAATACAATACATATGGTTAAATTGCGAGGTTTTTGACCTCTATATGATACATTTTACAAACATTGCATTCGTTTTTAAAAGATAAACTTTCATTACATCGAATTCATAATATCCAAACTATAAATGACCTAATCTGTCATTTACTTAATAATAATCTTTATTGAACTCAACGACTTGAATGCAACGTCTTTTGAAATATGCCATGAATGACTCCAAGTAATATCTTTAAAATGAGCAAATGCACAGCGGAAGATTTCTTTAATACCTGAGAATAAAACATGCTTTCAAGTGTCAACCAAAAGGTTGGTGAGTTCATTAGTTTATCATAAACAATCATTTCTATTATTTTAATAGACCACAAGATTTTCATTTCCATTTCTCTTAAACATCATGCATCTGCATAAAAATCATTCATATGGATTGAACACCTGGTAACCGACCTTAACAGGATGCATATAGAATATCCGCATCATTCCAGGACTCTCATCGGACATGATAAATCGAAGTACTAAAGCAGTTCAAATTCTCTGACCGGGGCTTGTTAGTGCCCATAGATCTATCTTTAGGATTCGCGTCAATTGGTGGTAATTATAATAAACACCAATTCTTAGGCTACCAAGCTAAAAAGGGGCATATTCTGTTCGATAATCCAACCATAGAATGTAGTTTCGATTACTTATGTCTATTTCGTAAAACATTTATAAAAGCAGCGCATGTATTCTCAGTCCCAAAAATATATATTGCAAAAGTATTTAAAAAGGGAGCAAATGAAACTCACGATATGATATTTTGTAATAAAAATATGCATACGACGGAACTGAACAATGCAGGGTTGGCCTTGAATTCACGAACCAATATCATTTGTATATATATTAACACACGTAATTGTAATCGAACAAATATACATATTAGTATTATTGATATGATTTTTATATCAATAACTTATATATTTTATTATTTAATTAAATAACTCCAATTTATATATATAGATATTAATATAGTTAAGTTATATGTATTAAATATCTTTTTATATGAAGATCATTTGTTTGTGAAGTTAATAATTTTGATACTACTAATATTAGTAATAATAATGATACTATATAATATAAATGATAAAAGTAATAAGAATAATATTATTAATAAAGATAATGATATTAATAATGATAATGATACTTTGTTGTATTATAATAATTATGATAACAATAATTATAATAATTTTAATGATTCCTTTAACTTAAAATTTTAATCATTTTCATAATAATATCAAAATCTCTATATTTGTAATCTTAATTGTATTACTAAAAATCTTTATATTCATATTCATGGTAATCAAAATCTTCGTATTTAATTTCTAGACTTATTACTGCAGTTTCTAAAATTTTACCATAACAACTTTTATTGTTAACATCATAATACAATTGTTATTAACACGTTTGTAATCATAGTATTAATAATAACAATAATAATACAATTATAATAATACTAAAAATAATAATGTTAATAATGTTAATACTAATAATATTAATAATGATAATAATATAAACTATCTTAATGTTAATAACTTTAACAAACATTTTATTACTAATAATAGTGATAATAATTGGTAATACAATAACATTAATAAGTAATAATAATAGCATATCAATAATCAGTAATAATAATAATAATAATAATAATAATAATAATAATAATAATAATAATAATAATAATAATAATAATAATAATAATAATAATAATAATAATAATAATAATAATAATAATGGTAATGAAATCTACCTTTCAAAAAGCTTTTTAAAAAGGTATGCCCCAGACCGGGCTCGAACCCGAGACCTCTCGCTTACCAACACAACACCTTAACCAACTGATCCGTTCCATTTTTCCTGAAATTATATCCTTCTATTTATTTAAAAACCCTACAGTTTTATGTTCTTCATCTTCTTCTTCAATTCATTCCAAATTCGAATTAACCAAAACAATCAAACTTTGTTTCTATAATTGGAACAGAAAATGATTTAAAATCGTGACTTTAAATCAATAGACTCAACAAAACAAAACAAAAAATAATAAAAATGAAAAAAACAGAAGCCATAGCTCCTGCTGTTCGTCGGTTTGAAGAAAAAAAAATATACTGATTTCGCAAATGGTACATTTTGAGACCTCAAATCCTTCATGAAGTATCTTTTAAATCATTCCTATAATACACTGGAATTGTCAATTGAACCAGAAACAACGTATAAATTGTGAATTCGAAGGAAGAACAAATAGTTGACTTTTTCATTTGAAACCTTTGACTCAAAAATTCGTGTTCGATATTAGGAATTGGAATCTGAGCTTTGATAGGTAGTTTTAGTAAGAGAATTCTAACAAGACTGCATTACGGGATTTTGAAATTTGATTCGATTTTTAATTTTGGCCAAAAAGTGACAACTACAGAGGAACCGTCGGTTTCTTTAAAAAAAAATATATCTGTTATTCGATTGGGATTTGCAGAAGGCGAGATTAAGTAAGTGATTGGTTGACTTTGTGCAGTAACAGGAATTGATTGGCAATTGTTTGTATCTTGACTTTGATCGACAGGATTCCACGAGTAAACAGAAAAAAAGAAGAAGAATTTAAAGAAAACATGTTTTTATTCCAAACAGATATATAGTGATATATTAAGCGTTTATAATTATTTTTATTGTTATCTGTATATCCAAATTATCTGTATCTAAATTTGTATACACTTGCATTTTGTATTTATATTTGTATATTATACTTAATCTTATTAATTAATACATATAACCATAATAATAATATTCTTAATAATTGTAAATAATAATAATAATAATTATTTATAACAATATAATAGTAATAATAATAATATTATTGCTAATAATAATAACTATAAGATTTATAACATTAATATTATTAAAAATAATATTAATAATAATAATATTTATAATAATACTAATATTATTAATGATAATAATAATATTAGTAATTATAACACTTTATCTTTATCACACTTCATATCTTTATGTCATATATTGAAATTAATAATATTAATAATACTGATTTTTAATAATAATATTATTATTGATAATAATAATATTATTCATATAACACTTATATTTTTAACTTGCAATTACATTTAATATTTTAATATCACAATTTATCAGGTATTTCATAATTACTAATTATATAATATATATTTGAATATTTATTCAATATATATATATATATATATATATATATATATATATATATATATATATATATATATATTAATAATTTTTACACATAGAAATCATATTTATATATGGATTCCTTTTAGATTACAATATAATTATTTTGTAACCTATCTTACATTTCATAATTTCACCTTTTCCTTATATCATATGAAAGTTAAATAGTTACCTTTTAAAAGTCACGAGTTAATTATTGTAAAGCATGTATTGGAAATCAAACATGAATGTCCAGCAATATTTGTCTAGTACTCGATATTTGGCATTTTATTCTCACTTGTAAATCACCTTACCATTTATTCCGAATACCGTTAAAAAGGAAAGGTTTCCTAAATCAAAGTGGACCTCTCAACAAAGACTCATAATCATATCACAATGTGTCCGATAACTCAATCATTTGATATTATCTTATAATTCCATCGATAAATATATTGAACAAATATGTTCATGTAAAGTATTTTACATTTAAATACTTTGTTAACATTTCAGATTATAATATATATATATATATATATATATATATATATATATATATATATATATATATATATATATATATATATATATATATATATAAAATCATATCCATTTAATTAATGGTTTGTAAATCGTCTGAATTTGGTCGAGGTTAAATGAATGTATGAACACAGTTTAAAATTCTTGAGATTCAACTTAACAACTTTGCTTATCGTGTCGGATTAATATAAAGTTAAAGTTTAAATTTGGTCGGAAATTTCTGGGCTGTCACAGTGTGATGACCCGGAAATTTCTGACTAAATTTAAACTTAATCTTTAACGTTTCTGACACGATAAGCAAAGTCTATGAAGTTGAATCTCAAAATTTTGAACTATTCAATTACCCTTCGATTGTTCTCAACGATTCGCGAACAATTATATGTAAATAGATACATATGCTATAACTTGAAAACGTAACAAAGTGTTATAAAAATGATACTGTGCATTAACCTTATTGGTTTGATTATCTGTTTAATATTTAGATAAGTTAACTAAAATGTTTAAGATGAACCAGTAAAACACTAATTTGCTACAGTATTTTCGAATTGCTACAGTACCTGAAAAGCTACAGTGTTTTCAAAAATCACTATTTGCTACAGTAAAAAACTTTGCTACAGTACCTTTGCTACAGTAAAACACTATTTTAAAATGTATTTTAACAAATAGCGAGACGATGATTTATAGAAGTAAATGACCAAAACACTTAAATGTATAAGTTATATTTCGTGTGATATAAATTAGGGATAATTTAAGGCTATATTTTGACAAAGGTACGTGTCCCAAAATGTAAATTACAAGTTTTCTCAGCGTACGAAGGGACACTCGAAAAACTGGAACCGGGACATAAGTCGCGTAATGACGTACTACTTATCGGAACAAAAATTACAAATTAACTATGCACGAGAATATAATATAATATATAATTAATTAATTTAAATTATATATTATATATATTATATTATAATATGTCGACAAACTAGAAGTTAAAAGGTTTATGAGCTGGATCTTCAGGCCATGCGATCGCATGGCCATTCCTCTTCAGACCCATGTGATCGCATGGGATGGCTGGACAGGAATGCCTATAAAGCTCGATCAGTTTTTCGGACGATTTCAATCATAAATCTATCTCTCAATCTCTCTGTCTCTTTATATATATATATATATATATATATATATATATATATATATATATATATATATATATATATATATATATATTATTAAGATTAATATTATAAATCTTATTATTATTATTATTGTTATTATTATTATTATTATTATTATTATTATTATTATTATTATTATTATTATTATTATTATTATTATTATTATTATTATAATAATTACATAAAATACTACGACGAGTTTATGAGCGTGTCACTTTCAAAATGGGTTTTCGAGCGGGATAGAGCTAAGAAAATTATGGGTTATAGCTATGGAGGTTATGGGTAATGTACATAGGTATTATTGGCAAATCAAACCTAGTGTTTATCATCTCTGTTGCGTCTACATACTTCCCTGTAATATTGAATCACAATATTGATACGTGAGCATTCATATCTTATCTTTTATCATTATCTTTTATATATTAATTGTGTATCCATGTCTAGTGCTCGAGTATATATGTTTATGCATGCTTGTATGCCAAATTTCTTCGTTAAACAGTTTATGATGAATCACGAATTAAATACATATATTACTGGTAAAAGGTATATGATATGCATGTTTTTGGAAAGCTGGCGAAAAATCAATAACTTTTCATTTAGAAATCACGTAATTTCGATGAACGAATCAAAAGATATGGTCAACTGAATTATGATTGACGTTAATTGAAGTTGCTTTTGAATCTGCAATTAAAATTTAAACAACTTGTTTACGAGATTGATAAAATGAATTTTTGAATATTACCAACCGAGTAAATGACTCCTTATATAAGGTATATCTCGTTTTGTTGAACTATTGTCAAAATTGACTTTTTGAAACGACTTTGGATAACTTTTGTATGTCGATCTCGAGCATTAGGATTGTGATACACTATGACCAGACCTAGCTTGATAGACATTTATTGACCAACATATGTTCTCTAGGTTGAGATCTACGGTTATTTGGTAATCCGAGTTTCAGTCACATTTTGGTGAACGACTTTATATGCTGCTAAAGTGAGTTTCATTTGCTCCCGTTTTAATTGCTTTTGCAATCTATATTTTTGGGCTGAGAATACATGTACTTTATTTTAAACACAATGGATACAAGTACATACTAAATTCTACACCGAGTTTGAACCAAAAATCCCTTAGCTTTGGTAACTAGTAACTGCCGGTTATAAGAACTGGTGGGTGCGAGTAGTTATATATGGATCCATAGGGCTTGACATCCCCGTCTGTTCCAGGTATAGAAACCCTAGCCTGAACTATAAAACAGACGTATGCTATTTGAGTTTAGTACACGTTGGATTGCGTGTATTGTACATGTTGGTTGCATGTATGTTAAAACAGGGGTACTTATTATAACGTTAAAGTTTAGTTACCAGGGTGCTCAATCTTGTAGAATATTTTGATAAACGTTTCTGGATGAAACAACTGAAATCTTGTGATCCACCTTTACATACAGATTATGCGAAACACTAAAACTATGAACTCACCAACCTTTGTGTCGACACTTGTTAGCATGTTTATTCTCAGGTTTCCTAGAAGTCTTCCGTTGTTTGCTTATATGTTAGACACGCTATGTGCATGGAGTCGTACATGGCATATTTTTTCAAGGAAACGTTGCATTCACCAAATCATCACCATGTATCTTATTTTGACTGCATTGTCAACAGAAGTACTATTGTAAACTATTATTTATGGTGATTGTCTATATGTTGAAATCATCAGATGTCGAAAACCTTTGATTTAAATATTCATTTATGGTGTGCCTTTTCAAAAGAATGCAATGTTTACAAAACGTATCATATAGAGGTCAAATACCTCGCAATAAAATAAATGAATGACGTATTGTCCATATGGATTTGGAGCAATCGTCACAGTTGGTATCAGAGCATTGGTCTTAGTAAACCAGGTCTTGCATTAGTGTGTCTAACTGATAGTTGTTAGGATACATTCGTAAGTCTGGACTTCGACTGTGTCTGCATGTCAAAAGTTTTGCCTATCATTTCTTGTCAGAAATTACCTGTCTATCATCTTAAGTCTAAACGTGTCTTATTTCATTGATTGCATAGATAGAGTATAGACAAAATTCATATCTTGGCATATCTATTACAGTAAACTTTGCTGACATCTTCAGTAAAATCCTCCGTAACTTATGGGATTCTGGTATTATAAATACATATGTAAACTATGTATTGAGGAGTACCAAATTTGTCCTATAATCTATTTCAATCCAAAAATCTTTTCCTTGATTACACAAAATGGATCCTGTATCTAGTTCAAATTCCTTAGATTCCGACAGCTATTCCGATATGGATTTCCACTCAAGTTCCGAAAACAGCGTAACCGGAATGGATCAACCAATTAGCCATAATCTATTCTGGATGAATTGGGGATGGGTTCGTAATCTATTTAATCATTGGAGACAAGAAGAAGGTGATCCCTTCCATCCACCACATTCACCTCTTGGCGAAGAACCCGAAGCACTTACCGGCGAACCTGTTCGTAACACCATTTTCACCCTCATTTCCAGAACAGCTCGCAATGACTACGTAATATCCAATATTCTAAATCTTATTCATCCGCTTGTCCGAACCTCCAATCATCCCAGTATAATAGAAGAAGTCAACGAGCTTCGTTCTCGGTTTGTGGCTTTGGAGAATATGGTGCAAGGATTACAAACACCAGCAGCAGCACTAGCAGCATAACCAGTATCACCATCATCAACACCAACAGTACCATTACCACCACCAACAACAACATCCCCATCACACGCCTCAACATCACAATCTGTACCTCGGATATCAACATCATACGCACCATAGGTACCAAGGAGTACCAACAACAATAAACGATGATGTATTGATTCATAACTTCATCGGAAAAATATTCTACAGCGATTAGGTAATCTCTAAAATCTTAGAGATTATTTATCCCAGTTCTAACCGTAAATCAGATGAATAGAGATGATAGAAGGAAGAATAGAAACCCTGACAAGAATAGTGCGTAAGGTACAAGCTAGACTTGTTTTACCAACAACATCAATAGTACCCTTAGCCTCACCAGCACAGTCAGTGCTGTCAACATCGCCTCTAACATCACAAGCTCTGCCAGTTTAAGAAGGCACTGTGGATATTATTACGAGTCAACAATGAGTATATTGTATCAATGAGTTAGAAGTAATAACTCAATCCCTCTAAAGAATTTATATGTATATCTTATATATAAAAATTTTAAAACCATCATAAATCTTTTCGTACTAAGCTAATATGTAAGAATTGAAAAAGGGTAAATACTACTCGGTTAATTCATATTACTAATATGACTATAATGTACATCTTTCGTTAACAACTTAACCTTCGTTAACTACAATCTCTGTTTCAACTCAATGAATTCCATTTCCTAATAAACCAAGTGTATTATTCAATTACATAATTGATTTTATATTTTCATTTTCGATGTACTCGAAACTTTCCAGAAAACATCATCTGTGCCTTATAAGGTTCACAAAAATTCCACGAGTACCAACATCCTTCACCAAGGAATATCAATAAGAATAAATAATGAAGCATTGATTTTATTAGCGAAATACTCCGCAAAGATTATGTAATCTTTAATATTTTAAAGATTAATCATTTCTAAGTCAAGCCGAAAATCAAATGAGCTTAATATGATATTAACTCATTAAATCTGTATTACATCTGAAGAAAATATACATACATATATTTTCATAAAGACGGTAATAAAAATTCTTTTGTACAAAATATTAATTGTGAAAACTTTAACGGGTAGGTAATACTCAGGAAATATATAAGTTCATAATTAATTTGTTATACTGTACATTCTTCAACTTTGATTCAAAAAAAAAAAAAAATAATTATTAACAATACTCACAATGATATACAATCGTTTTCATACAAATTCAATTATATATTCTGATATTGACGGATCAGAATCCAAGTCATAACTCTGAACCGGTGACATCATTCTTAGATCTCTATATCTTTCAAAGCTATACTTTGACTTCAAAACTGTGCAAGATCCTTTAGCATTGTTTTTACCGAAAATAATCTTGCAATCCCTTTTCAAAGTATCCAGTATTATCAATCATTCAACCAGTCAACCTCGACTTTTCAGATTAACCTTATTATAATCTTGACATATACATTCTTGTTACCGGGGAACCTTTCATGTTCCACCACATTAGCAGTAAATTAACAACAACCTCATTGATCCTTGATTTTTCGAAAAATTCTTATACTCATTGAAACCCTATCATGTACTCATCTACATCTTGTAACGGAAATTGCCATACCAACTACCGGGAATTAGCAATTAGTATTTCGGATTTCACAGCAATTCTACGCCAACAGTTATATATATACATATAATGTCTATCTTCTAGACTTACATACTTCGAATATGAAATTTCTGAAAAACATCCCAAACTATGAACTAGTTCTCTGAAATTGGAACAATGCTGATGAAGCAGCAAAAACTGTAAACGACCTTAACAGTCAAAAGTTTGATAATAAAGAATAGTATGGTGGTAAAGCTGAGAAAAAGAGAAGGTTTGGAACTGGAAAACGGATTGAGCGAAGTATGAAGGAGGCTGTGGATAAATCACAAAGACTGAACCTGCCTTCAAAGAATCCAAATGATTCAGTGTCTACTGAAGTCATTAGCAAATACCTTACTCCTTACTCTAAAACCTTTGTGGATAATATTCTTCATCGTCATCTTATCTTAAATATTCTAAGATATCATCGTATCTTCCATTATAAATATCCTCCATATTTCTGAAGATATTTTTTTTCATACCCATTCTTATCTGAAATCTTTCATCTCTTCGTGCTATCTGTGTTACATCATAAAAGAAACTATTTTAGTTTCTAAAATCTAAAAAATTCAAAAAAATGGATGTTTTGAAATAATGTTGGGAACTGAAGCATGAGTTAGTATAATATAATGACACTTGATCAACGTGATTATATTACAGTAAGTCATGCTGAGTTTCTAATGGAACGTGATAAAGGTTCACAGATCCCACCCTCATCATGAACCATGTTACATAACTCTTTCATTCTATATAATCTCTAAATATATCAAGAAAATATATTTCTTGATGATTTGGTCTTTTCCGGATATTCTGGTAATTTGACAAATCAAGATCGTGCCATTACAATTCCCTTCTTAGAACATTAACTATGTTCATTTCAAAATCCATACCTATGAATTCTGAACCATTATTCGCTTGACTTGAAGGCGGGAAGAGAGAACGAAAGCATGAAGCTTCGAAATATAACGGAGAATATAAAGCCCGATAAAAATACATAAATTACAAACCATGAATATCAATAAGTATTGCAATGTAAAGACACTGGAGAACTAAAAAAACTATAAAGCCAAGAGTATAGTAAAAGTGAATAGATTCCTCTGGCGGCAGATGAAAAATAAGAATGATAGATATGAAAGTGAGGAGTATATCAAGAATCAGAACTGGATGAAGCATTTTCACAATCTATTAAGAAATATTAAATAAGGAAGAAGATTATAGGAGTGGTGAAAATAAATGAAACGGAAGAGGTCAATTTATAGCGAAATATCAGACATAGCAATCGAGGCAGATTACACATTTAATCAAAGAAAATCCCAATTTCCGAAAATTCCAAAAAATCAAATCTTATTTGGATAATGAAGATTTTCTATTCCTTAAATTCCGGAAATCAATCGTTACTACGTCAAGAGTTAAAAACGAATCTCTATTCTCCATTTCACTCTATTACGATAACTTCCCTCATACGCTTCGAGTAATTGGATTGTTTTATCCATATTATTCAACGGTGATAAAAATTCTATTTATCAACTCATATTCGTCATGAAAACATTTTTATTGTTAGCCATGAAGACCTCACTCAAATTTCGGGACGAAATTTCTTTAACGGGGAGGTACTGTGATGACCCGGAAATTTCTGACCAAATTTAAACTTAATCTTTAACGTTTCCGACACGATAAGCAAAGTCTATGAAGTTGAATCTCAAAATTTTGAACTATTCAATTACCCTTCGATTGTTCTCAACGATTCGCGAACAATTATATGTAAATAGATACATATGCTATAACTTGAAAATGTAACAAAGTGTTATGAAAATGATACTGTGCATTAACCTTATTGGTTTGATTATCTGTTTGATATTTAGATAAGTTAACTAAAACGTTTAAGATGAACCAGTAAAACACTAATTTGCTACAGTATTTTCGAATTGCTACAGTACCCGAAAAGCTACAGTGTTTTCAAAAATCACTATTTGCTACAAGGTTTTCGAAAAATGTAACAAAGTGTTATGAATATATTATTATTATTATTATTATTATTATTATTATTATTATTATTATTATTATTATTATTATTATTATTATTATTATTATTATATTATTATTATTATTATTATTATTATTAAGATTAATATTATTAATCTTATTATTATTATTATCATTAGTAATATTACATAAAATACTACGACGAGGATATGAGCGTGTCACTTTCAAAATGGGTTTTCGAGCGGGATAGAGCTAAGGAAATTATGGGTTATAGCTATGAAGGTTATGGGTAATGTACGTAGGTATTATTGGCAAATCAAACCTAGTGTTTATCATCTCTGTTGCGTCTACGTACTTCCCTGCAATATGGAATCACAATATTGATACATGAGCATTCATATCTTATCTTTTATATATTAATTGTTTATCCATGTCTAGTGCTCGAGTATATATGTTTATGCATGCTTGTATGCCAAATTTTGTCATTAAACAGTTTATGATTAATCACGAATTAAATTCATATATTACTGGTAAAAGGTATATGATATGCATGTTTTTGGAAAGCTGGCGAAAAATCAATAACTTTTCATTTAGAAATCACGTAATTTCGATGAACGAATCAAAAGATATGGTCAACTGAATTATGATTGACGTTAATTGAAATTGCTTTTGAATATGCAATTAAGATTTAAACAACTTGTTTACGAGATTGATAAAATGAATTTTTGAATATTGCCAACCGAGTAAATGACTCCTTATATAAGGTATGTCTCGTTTTGTTGAACTATTGTTAAAATTGACTTTTTGAAACGACTTTGGATAACTTTTGTATGTCGATCTCGAGCATTAGGATTGTTATACACTATGACCAGACCTAGCTTGATAGACATTTATTGACCAACATATGATTTCTAAGTTGAGATCGACGGTTATTTGGTAATCCGAGTTTCAGTCACGTTTTGGTGAATGACTTTATATGCTGCTAAAATGAGTTTCATTTGCTCCCTTTTTAATTGCTTTTGCAATCTAATTTTTTGGGCTGAGAATACATGCACTTTATTTTAAACGCAATGGATACAAGTACATACTAAATTCTACACCGAGTTTAAACCAAAAATCCCTTAGCTTTGGTAACTAGTAACTTCCGGTTATAAGAACTGGTGGGCACGAGTAGTTGTATATGGATCCATAGGGCTTGACATCCCTGTCTGTTCCAGGTATAGAAACCCTAGCCTGAACTATAAAACAGACGTATGCTATTTGAGTTTAGTACATGTTGGATTGCGTGTATTGTACATGTTGATTGCATGTATGTTAAAACAGGGGTACTTATTATAACGTTAAAGTTTAGTTACCAGGGTGCTCAATCTTGTAGAATATTTTGATAAACGTTTCTGGATGAAACAACTAAAATCTTGTGATCCACCTTTATATACAGATTATGTGAAATACTAAAACTATTAACTCACCAACCTTTGTGTTGACACTTGTTAGCATGTTTATTCTCAGATTTCCTAGAAGTCTTCCGCTGTTTGCTTATATGTTAGACAAGCTATGTGCATGGAGTCGTACATGGCATATTTTTTCAAGGAAACGTTGCATTCACCAAATCATCACCATGTATCTTATTTTGACTGCATTGTCAACGGAAGTACTATTGTAAACTATTATTTATGGTGATTGTCTATATGTAGAAATCATCAGATGTCGAAAACCTTTGATTTAAATATTCATTTATGGTGTGCCTTTTCAAAAGAATGCAATGTTTACAAAACGTATCATATAGAGGTTAAATACCTCGCAATGAAATCAATGAATGACGTATTGTCCATATGGATTTGGAGCGATCGTCACAGTTGATATCAGAGCGTTGGTCTTAGTGAACCAGGTCTTGCATTAGTGTGTCTAACTGATAGTTGTTAGGATACATTCGTAAGTCTGGACTTCGACTGTGTCTGCATGTCAAAAGTTTTGCCTATCATTTCTTGTCGGAAATTACCTGTCTATCATCTTAAGTCTAAACGCGTCTTATTGCATTGATTGCATAGATAGAGTATAGACAAAATTCATATCTTGGCATATCTATTACAGTAAACTTTGCCTGACATCTTCCGTAAAGTCCTCCGTAACTTATGGGATTCTGGTATTATAAATACATATGTAAACTATGTATTGAGGAGTACCAAATTAGTCCTATAATCTATTTCATTCCAAAAATCTTTTCCTTGATTACACAAAATGGATCCTGTATCTAGTTCAAATTCCTTAGCTCCTGACAGCTATTCCGATATGGATGTCCACTCAAGTTCCGAAAACAGTGTAACCGGAATGGATCAACCAATTAGCCATCATCTATTCTGGATGAATTGGGGATGGGTTCGTAATCTACTTAATCATTGGAGACAAGAAGAAGGCAATCCCTTCCATCCACCACATTCACCTCATGGCGAAGAACCCGAAGCACTTACCAGCGAACCTGTTCGTAACATCATTTTCACCCTCATTTTCAGAACAGCTCACAACGACTACGTAATATCCAATATTCTAAATCTTATTCATCCGCTTGTCCGAACCGCCAATCATCCCAGTATAATAGAAGAAGTGAACGAGCTTCGCGCTCAGGTAGTGGCTTTGGAGAATATGGTGCAAGGATTACAAACACCAGCAGCATAACCAGCATCCCCATCATCAACAAGAACAGTACCATTACCACCACCAACAACAACATCCCCATCACACGCCGCAACATCACAATCTGTACCTCGGATATCAACATCATATGCACCATAGGTACCAAGGAGTACCAACAACAATAAACGATGAAGTATTGATTCATAACTTCATCGAAAAAATATTTGATGGAATTTAACAAGTTTCATAAACAACATGTTAATATAATTAACTTGATCATTAAATCAATTTAATGAAGCATTAAGTAAAGTTTATGTTAACATGTTAAGCTATAAGGTTAAATTCCATATTAATATCAAGTCATGGATATATACTTACATGTATATATATATTAAGGAGGAAGAAGTATTACCTCCTCAAGTTAATTGAGGGTGTGTTTGAAGAACAAAGTGATGAACAATTTGTGTAAAAGCCCAAGCTTTTGATGCACCAACACTACCCTTAATGTAGTTAGGCTTTAGAACCTTAATGAGCTAGTAAACCTAGCTTGAAACCCACTTGTTTCTTCTACTAAAATCCGGACAGCAGCTGCCCAAATGATGATGACGAATGAAGTCTCAAAATGATGAAACCTCAAGGAGAAATACCCCAAACTTATCACCAACACCTTGAAGTTTAGTTAGGATTTTATTACACTAGGAAATGAGCTTTTATTCAACTCAAAACTCCCTCTCTTTCCCTTAAAAAACTCGGCCAGCTCCATCAGAAAAAGGGAGGAGAGTTTTCTTATTACTTGATATTTTTAATGCATGTAGAAGTCTAGCTTTGGTTCAAGATACAAGCATGCTCTTAAGGACCTGTGCCATCTTAAAATTAACAAAACAAAGCATGGGTGTAGTGTCTTGGGACACTAAAACCGTCCACCCCATGGGTGGTCAAAAGGGTTTTAATTTTTTTATAAAACATGTTATTTATATACATGTAATAAAAACCCATATTATTTGTTGAGTTACTTTCCTTTTATAAACCATTTTATAAAATATAACACGACTTAATTATTTAAAACCTATAAATAATTAAATCCTCATCATATAAATTATCCAAATAATTTATCTCAAGTAATAATATTTTAGAAAACCGATTTTCTAAAATCCAAGTGTCGCGTATTCATTTAATGATCCATTCATTAAGATTAAATACGATTAAGGTGTCGGTAAGCTTATTATTGGGTATGACCCGACTTGGATCATAACATATTAGCCACAATAAATAAATATGTCTCTCGGGCATACGAAAAACCTTCAATCTCCCACTTGCACGAGAAACATAAGAAATTAACGCAAGTGATGGATGCCACCTAACGACCATCCATCACCCCCAATATGTTATGACTTTATGCCATTCAATAACATCATCCCTTTCGAGTTCCCATCTCGAATATGAATAGGTGAATCTTTTCATTATATCCTTTCGTCCTAGATGTCATGTTAAATCCAAGAGATACAGAGTGATCACTCTCTTTTAGATTTAACTTTATCAGGCCTTAGACATCTAACTCTCAACGAATAAGAGGGACAAATTCCATCTTGATTACATACGTCCTAGATATATACTTTGTATTACACCTAAGCTCTTCCTTATGAACTACCATATTTTAGAATAGCGAAGGAAAGAATCAAGGCATAATACTTAGTGAATATCTGAACCAAGTATGTATCTCAGGTCAGAGGATACAATGATATTCGCATTTACTCAAGATTACATGTGATCAATCACAAAGGCTCCATTTAGTAAATCTTGAGGGCGGGTCTTCCAATATTTGTATCCCACAAATATCTATGAACCTTGGTTGCAACCTTGCCCCACATTCATCCCGTGAATGTATACCAATCCAAGTTCATAATACTCTAAACCTCACACTTGTTCCCACAAATGCGATCGACTACGAAATTTAGAATAATTATTTATTCATGGATAAAATATTCAAAATAGGAACATGACTCAAAATAAATTAATACCATAATTATATTAATGAGTTTAAACAATTTTGTTCAGATACAATACTTAAAACAGATCATGACTAATCACTAGAATATCGAAGCCCTAATGCACAAACATGTCCAGTATGTTTCGCTCCATGTAAGAGCTTCGTGAGAGGATCCGCTATATTAAGATCTGTGTGAACTTTGTGAATACATATCTTTCCATTTTCAACTTCATCCCTTATGTAGTTGAATCTTCGCTCAATGTGACGGGTCTTTTGATGAGCACGAGGTTCTTTGATTTGAGCAATCGCACCCTCGTTGTCACAAAAGATCTCAAGAGGGTCCTGAATGGAAGGGACTACTCCTAAGTCGTCGATGAATTTCTTCATGGATGCAGCTTCCTGAGCTGCCAATGAGGCGGCGATGTACTCCGACTCTGTAGTGGATAAAGCAACAACATCCTGTTTTGAACTCTTCCAAGAGACCGCACCTCCATTTAACGTGAAGACATAACCGGACTGTGATCGAGAATCATCTCGATCAGTTTGGAAACTCGTGTCCACGTAACCTTTTACAGCGAGTTCCTCCTCACCAAACCCATATATTAGAAACATATCCTTAGTCCTCCTAAGATATTTTAATATACTTTTGACAGCAATCCAATGACTGTTTCCTGGGTTATTCTGGTATCTACTTGTCAAGCTAAGAGCGCATGACACATCCGGTCTAGTGCATATCATTGCATACATGATTGACCCAATGGCAGACGCATATGGGACTTTCTTCATTCTCTCCTGTTCATCTTTTGTGGTGGGGCACTGAGATGAACTGAGAAGTGTTCCCTTTTGAATAGGCACCAAACCTTTCTTAGAGTTCTCCATCTTGAACCTTTTCAAGATCTTTTCAATGTATGCACTTTGATTCAAACCTATCAGTTTTTTGGATCTATCCCTGCAGATCCCAATCCCCAAAACGTATTGTGCTTCTCCAAGATCCTTGATGGAGAAGCATTTACTTAACCAAGTTTTAACACCTTCCATTGCTGGAATATCGTTCCCAAATAATAATATATCATCTACATATCGTACAAGGAACATGATAGTGCTCCCACTAGCTTTCTTGTATACACAAGCTTCATCAACATTTTTAATGAAGCCAAATTTCTTGGCCTCCTCATTAAAATGATGATTCCACATTCTAGATGCTTGTTTCAATCCGTAGATTGACTTCTTTAACTTGCATACCTTTTTAGGATATTTAGGATCAATAAAACCTTCAGGCTAAACCATATAGACATCTTTCTCAAGATGTCCATTTAGGAAAGCGGTATTGACATCCATTTGCCATATTTTATAATCATAATGAGCAGCAATGGCAAGTAATATCCTAATAGACTTTAGCATTGCCACAGGCAAAAAAGTTTCATCATAGTCAACCCCTTGAGTTTGAGTGAAACCTTTTGCTACAAGTCTAGCTTTATATGTATCCAAGTTTCTATGTATGTCGGTTTTCATTTTGAAAAGCCATTTACAATCAACTAGCCTTGAGCCAAATGGTTGTTCAATAAGTTCCCAAAATTGGTTGTCATACATGGATTGCATCTCAGCGTTCATGGCTTCCTGTCATTTATCCTTATCAATCCTTGATAAAGCATCTTGGTAGTTTGTTGGTTCATCCAAATCAACTACATAGCAACCATCCATGAGAAACCCATATCTCTCAGGAGGATTACTAATCCTACCAGATCTGCGAACGTCTTGTGTATTTTGATCATCCATTTGATCACTCTCAACATTTTCATGTTGAGTGCTAGTGTCAACCAATTGTGCATCATCTACTTGATCTTGAACCTCTTCAAGATCTATCTTCCTTTCACTATTTCCTTCCATTAGGAACTTAGTTTCAAGGAATTCCGCCTTCCGAGCAATAAATACATTCTGCTCGGATGGATCATAGAAATAATATCCCATATCATCCTTGGGATATCCTATGAAGATACACTTCGTGGATCGAGCATTCAACTTATTAGGGACGTAATGCTTAGGGTAAGCTTCACATCTCCATACCTTTAAATATGATAGAGATCGAGGTTTTCCAAATCACATCTCATGAGGAGTTCGTTCCACTTTCTTGGTTGGGGCCATATTTAAAATACGAGCCGCGGAGCATAGACAATAACCCCAAAATGATAGAGGTAACAAGCTTCTAGCCATCATAGATTGAACCATATCCATTAGGGTTCGGTTCCTCCTTTCGGAAACTCCATTTAGTTAGGGTGTTCCAGGAGGAGTGAGTTGCGAGATAATCCCACAACTTCTAAGATGATCTTGGAAAGTATCGCTTAAGTATTCACCTCCTCTATCGGTACGAAGTACCTTGATTGTCTTATTGAGTTGATTTTGTACTTCGTTTTGATACTCTTTGAATGCCTCAAAAGTTTCGTCCTTATGTCTTAACAAGTAGACATATCTGAAACGACTGAAGTCATCAATGAAAGTGATGAAGTATCTTTCACCTTTCCTAGTCATGAGCTTAAAGGGTCCACATACATCCGAATGTATTAATCCCAATAAGTCTTTAGCCCTTTCATAGGTCCCTTTGAAAGGTGCTTTAGTCATTTTGCCTTGTAAACAAGATTCATATACATCAAACGAGTCTAGTTCATTTGATTTCAAAAGGCCATTCTTTTGAAGTGTATGCATTCGATTCTTGTTTATGTGACCAAGGCGACAATGCCATAAGTAGGAATCACTCAAATCCCTTTTGAGTTTCTTGGTGTTTGCATGGTATATTGAGCTATTGTATGATGTGTCATCATGAACCAATTCATAAATACCATTCGAAGGCGAAGCCTTAAAATAGAACACATTATCTAAAGAAACATGGATATCATCATTAATGAAATTAAGATTAAAACCACATTGTTTCAAACGGGATACAGAAATAATGTTTCGAGATAAATCGAGTGCATACAAAACATTTTTCAAAACAAGCTCCAAACCACTTGGTAGCTTTAAAACAAAGTCTCCTTGAGCTTTCACTTGCACCCTTGCTCCATTTCCCATGAAGAGACTTGTTGTTCCCGCATCTTGATCACTTCTTTTGAACCCCTGCAAAGTATTGCAAATATGAGTTCCACATCCTGTGTCTAATACCCATGTATTAGAAGAAGTAATACTAAGCTAAATGTATACCATATATACATTACCTGAGGTTTGCCATGCATCCCTCTTTTCCTTCAACTCCTTAAGGTAGACCGGGCAGTTGCGTTTCCAGTGACCCATTTCACCGCAACCAAAGCACGGATCTTCCTTGAGGTTAGCTGTACCGGTAACCTTTTGCTTCTTGTTGTTGTTGGTTGGGGTAACCATCTTCCCCTTTCCCTTGCCCTTGCCTTGGTAGGCGGGTCCTTTTCTCTTAGCCGCCTTCGGCTTAGAAGTGTTATTGTTTTTGGACCCGCCTTCATTGATCATAAACATGGGTGAAGCCCTTTTACTCATGCTCGTTTCGGCCGTCTTAAGCATGGCGTGTAATTCGCCAATGCTCTTATCCCATCCATTCATATTGTAATTCATTACAAATGTGTCAAACCTTTTTGACAATGAGTTGAGAATAAGGTCCGTGGCTAATTCATTAGACACGTTGCAATTTAGATGGTTCACTCTATCAATAAGGCTCTTCATCTTAAGGACATAAGATGAAACGGATTGGGAGTCGTCCATCCAACATGCATGAAGCACTCGAACCGTTTCGAAGCGCTCGACACGAGCTTGTTGAAGGAACATCTCCTTCAACTGTGTGATCATGTCATATGCACTATGATGCTCAAAATCCTTTTAGAGTTCAAGTATCATAGTCCCAAACATGAGGCAAGAAACTTGCACCGAATCGGTGAAATATTTCTCCCAATAAGCCATGCCTTCCGTATCATCCTCGTCCGGTTTATCGGGAATGGGGTATTCCAACACATACGCCCTATCCTCTAGTTTGAGGACGATTCTTAGATTGCGAAACCAATCCATGAAGTTCGTATGGTTGAGTTTTTCTTTTTCGAGGATTGACCTCAACAATAGGTTGTTAAAGTTTACTGGTGCGTTGGGAATGTTGTTGTTATTGGCGGCCATCTACAAAATTTAACAAAGTTGTTTAAGTATCAATTTTAATTTAACAATCAATACCCTTTAAATCCAATTGATATTTATTAAATTTTAGAATCCAACAGTAAACCAAATTTCGATTAGGTGACCTTTATCCTGTCATTTGATTTAGCTAGGTAGTCATTACATGACAATTGCAATCCTTTTGCAATTTCTAAGTTATGGGATCATGCAATCCTTTTGCATGGAATATTTATCCCATCAATGCCTATTTGTTCCTCATGCTTCGGTAACCCTAAGTTCATGATTCCCAAATCAAGTCGTCCTACTTGTGCTAACGTGTAAATTCAACATACAAGTGGTTAGGTGACCTTTATCCCACAAGTGTGCGAAATTCACCTCAATCATATTAGTTTGCTCATAACGGTTAGGTGACCTTTATCCCATTATGAGTTCCCTAATATTTTTAAGTGTTGCACAAAAGGATGGTGTTTAACTTGTTTACCTTGTTAATTAAGGGATTTTAAGTTTTCTTTAATTCTAGTTTGAGAAAACATTTATGCCATACACCAACATGCATTTAGTGTATGGTACATATGAAAAACTATTTTCATGTCATGTAATTAAGCCAATTACTTGATATAAACCATTTTATATATATGATCCTTATCATGTCTTTAATAACCATTTATTAATGTCCTTTTAGCCATTTTTTAATTTAACCAATTAAATTGTCGTTTTGCATGTCGTTAATAATATTTAATTTAACCAATTAAATTGTCATTTTGCTTGTTGTTAACATGTGATTTACTTGTAGCAACCAAACATACAAACACAATAAATAACCATGCATGCAAAACAAATATGTTCACAATCAAGCCAATATGGTAGACATTTGTTTAGCCGAAAACAAATGCCACCGGTTAAGGGGTTATAACACAAAGTAGGAGATTTTAAATCTCCCACTTAATCTTGCATCCAAATGTTGTGTTCTTCAAGTCTTCATTATCTTCATCATTTTACAAAATATATCCTAATACATTTTGTCTAAAAAAATGAAATTACAACCTAATCTATATTACATACCAAATATATAATAAATTACATAACCAAATTAATAAATATTACAAACTAAATGAATGAATATTACAACCAATTAAATGATCAACAAATCAACCAAACAAACATGCATTCAAACATAAGGTCAAGGCTTGATTGTGAACAACAACATACAACAAATTTGACCAATTTGCAAGTTCCAAACCCATTTGGAACTCTTCTTAAAATCGGCTAACTATACCAACCCTCCCAAACCCGAAATTTTTTGCATTTAATATTCATGCATGTACTTAGAATGCAAATATAGTGGGTTTAAAGGCCATATACAAAGCATAATCCATAGACCTCGGCTCTAGATACCATTGATGGAATTTAACAAGTTTCATAAACATGTTAATATAATTAACTTGATCATTAAACCAATTTAATGTAGTTAAAACAAACGAAAGCATTAAGTAAAGCTCATGTTAACATGTTAAGCTATAAGGTTAAATTCCATATTAATATCAAGTCATGGATATATACTTACATGTATATATATATATATATGATAATGCTAAAAACGAACATATATTTCATAGCATTATTCTTCAAGAAAGACAAGCTTTTAGTTGCAATTGTTCTATTTACAAGTGATATTCGTTTAAATAATAAAAGGTGAAGACAAAAGACAGATTTGACAAATTGAAGACGCAAACGACCAAAAAGCTCAAAAGTACAAAATACAATCAAAGAGGTTCCAATTATTGATAAGAAACGTCTCGAAATTACAAGAGTACAAGATTCAAAACGCAAAGTACAAGATATTAAATTGTACGCAAGGACGTTCGAAAATCCGAAACCGGGACATGAGTCAACTCTCAACGCTCGACGCAACGGACTAAAAATTACAAGTTAACTATGTATATAAATATAATATAATATATAATTAATTATATTAATTATATATATTGTATTTATAAATAAAATCGTCGGCAAGAAAGACTCCAAAAGCTGGTGAGCTGTATTTACAAACTCCGCGACTCGCGGAGTTTGAAGGCCAAAAGGGCCGCGAGTCGCGGAGCCCCAAGTTTTGAAAGTCCCTATAAAAGCAACCGAATTCTGAGCATTTTTCATCATCATATATCATTCTCTCTATCTATATACGTAAAATATATATATATATATATAATATTTTAATTTTAATTTTAATTTTAATCTTAATAATAAGGGTATGTTAGCAAATGTTGTAAGAGTGTAAGTCGAAATTCTGTCCGTGTAACGCTACGCTATTTTTAATCATTGTAAGTTATGTTCAACCTTTTTAATTTAATGTCTCGTAGCTAAGTTATTATTATGCTTATTTAATCCGAAGTAATCATGATGTTGGGCTAAATACTAAAATTGGGTAATTGGGCTTTATACCATAATTGGGGTTTGGATAAAAGAACGACACTTGTGGAAATTAGACTATGAGCTATTAATGGGCTTTATATTTGTTTAACTAAATGATAGTTTGTTAATGTTAATATAAAGATTTACAATTGGGCATCTCTATAAATTACCATATACACTCAATCAGACACGATGGACGGGGTATTTATATGTACGAATAATCGTTCATTTAACCGGACACGGGAATGGATTAATAGCCACTAGAATAATTAAAACAGGGGTGAAATTATGTACAAGGACACTTGGTATAATTGATAACAAAATATTAAAACTTTGGGTTACACTCAGTCGACAACCTGGTGTATTCATTAAACAAAGTATTAAAACCTTGTTACAATTCGAATCCCCAATTAGTTAGAATAGTTAACTTCGGGTATAAGAATAATTTGACGAGGACACTCGAACTTTATATTTATGACTGATGGACTGTTATGGACAAAAACCAGACGGACATATTAAATAATCCAGGACAAAGGACAATTAACCCATGGGCATAAAACTAAAATCAACACGTCAAACATCATGATTACGGAAGTTTAAATAAGCATAATTCTTTTATTTCATATTTAATTTCCTTTATTTTATATTTAATTGCACTTCTAATTATCGCATTTTTATTGTTATTGTATTTAATTGCACTTTTAATTATCGTACTTTTTAATTATCTCAAGTTTATTTTATCGCACTTTTATTATTCGCAATTTCATTATCGTTATTTACTTACGCTTTAATTTAAGTCTTGTATTTAATTTTAATATTTTACATTTGGTTTTAACTGTGACTAAAGTTTTAAAATCGACAAACCGGTCATTAAACGGTAAAAAAACACCCCTTTTATAATAATAATATTACTTATATATATATTTATATTTTTATAAAAGTAAACTAATATAGCGTTAAGCTTTGTTTAAAGATTTCCCTGTGGAACGAACCGGACTTACTAAAAACTACACTACTGTACGATTAGGTACACTACCTATAAGTGTTGTAGCAAGGTTTAAGTATATCCATTCTATAAATAAATAAATATCTTGTGTAAAATTGTATCGTATTTAAAAGTATTTTCCTGCTAAATTTAATACTATTTATACCCCTCTGCTAAAACATCAAGTATTTTTGGCGCCGCTGCCGGGGAATCGCTTAAAAGCCGGAAGCGCAACGCTACATAAAAAAAAAAGATTTTTATTTTACTTTTATTAAAATTCGTTTTTATAAAAGTACGTTTTAAATATTCGAAAATATAAAAAGAAAAACAAAAATATATATATTTTTAAGAGTTTGCTAAAAGTTTTATAAGTTTCTTTATTTTTATTTTAGTTTGTAAAAATATAAGTTTTATTTAATTTATTTTATAAATATATTTTATAAATATAAAGCCGAAAAAATAAAAAAATTTAATATATATAAATCTATTTTTTTTAGATTGTTATAAAGTATTTTATTTTTATCTTAGTTATTAAAGATAAGTTTTATTTAAATTATATAAATATTTTAATTAGATTTTAAAACAGAAAATATAAAAACAGAAAATAGAAAATAAAAAAAAATTTAAAAATAATAAAAACGCGTAAAATTTAAACTGTTCCAGGGTTGAATTTTGGAACCCCGCGACTCGCGGGGTTTGCTGTTTGAAATACCGCGACTCGCGGAGCTTTTTCTGACACGCCTGCCAGAAACCCTAACTGCAATTAATACGGATTAATAATTATTATTATTAATTAATTAAGATTTAGGTTTTAATTAAATTAATATTTAATTTTAATCATTTAGTTATATTAAGTTTTAATTAGTTTTATTTATATATTTAAATTAATACTTTTATAAAATAATATAAAAAAATATAAAAAAATATTTTTATAAAAAAAATTGTACTTTTTACAACTTTTTGTATATTTTTATATTTTGTCCATTTTTAATCGTTTTAGCGTAACTTTTGTATTTTTCGCTCATATTTAGTTTTAAACTTAGTTTTTGCAATTGTTATTTTTACCTCTAGATTTTTAGGCTTTGCCGTAAAATCCCTTAAGTGCTTTTTCTTTAGACTAAGATTTAGATGCTTTAGAATTTTGCGACGCCCTTTTAAGTTTTAGTTTCTTTTTAAGTTATTTCCATTTGGGATTTAGTTTTTCCTGTAAGCTTTAATATTTTTAGACGACTTTTACCTATGTATCAATTATCATTCCAATTAGTAATCTCAATTTGCGATTATAATTTTAAGTTAGTTGTAGTAATAAGGTTAGGTTAGTAAATTATTTTTAAGTTTTATAAGTTTCTTTTATTTTTCCGTCACCTTTTATTTTTCAACCATTTTTCTTTTTTGACCTTTTTCGACGAGCTCTTTTTCTTTCTTATTTCTCGCCATTCTAGTTTTTAGGACATAGATTTTTATTCTACTTCTTATCTAAATTTCTTAAAATTACGAAAATTTATTTTAAGTAGTTAAATTGATAGACATCAAAATTTTCTGGTTCGTAGTAATAGTTGGATTTGTACGTGGACCGGGTTATTGGAGCCAAACAGTCCTCAATTATATTGAGACCAAACGAATCCTGCCCCTCTGCTGCATCTTTTGGCTATTCGAAACGTGGGCAAAATCAGAAAAGTCTATTAATTGGATAACTTATTATAATTTTTCTTTCCTTTTAAAAACTAATAGGATATTCAGTGAATGCACCGAGCAAGACGTTCACCACCTTTTGTACGTTCACCACCTGTAACTAGATCAAGACATTTAGCAAATATTACTGCCGTTGATTTTTCTTTAGAATCGTCATCCAGTCGACCAAGTACTTCAGTTCAAATTTCCGATAATCCATTTTTTGAACCCGACCTCACAATTGAGAATCCGGAGAATATTCAGGGACGATTCGTAGATCCTGAACCACTAAACTTTCCTCCGGAACCACCAATCATTCAAACAGAGATTGTTGAGGAACGAACCATAAAATCAGAATCCTCTAGTGATTCCGATTCAACAAATTCAATTATGGAGAATCTGGAACCTTTAAGTATGGAAGACCGAATGAGAGCTAAACGCACTGGCCAAGGTCACGCAATTACTCATCCAGACATTAATGCGCCAGATTATGAAAATAAAGGACAAATTCTACACATGGTGACTAATCAATGCCAATTTAGTGGTGCGCCGAAGGAAGATCCAAATGAACATCTACGTACCTTTAATAGGATCTGCACACTATTTAAAATCCGAGAAGTGGAGGATGAACAGATATATCTCATGTTATTTCCCTGGACTTTAAAGGGAGAAGCCAAAGATTGGTTGGAATCGTTACCTGAAAGGGCGATTGATACATGGGATGTTTTAGTTGAAAAATTTCTTAAACAATTCTTTCCTGCATCTAAAGCCGTAAGACTTCAAGCAGAAATTGTTACGTTTACACAGAAGCCAAATGAAACTCTATATGAGGCGTGGACAAGATATGGAAAGTTATTAAGAGGATGTCCGCAACATGGTTTAGACACCTGTCAAATAATACAAATATTCTACCAAGGATGCGACATCACTACAAGGAAAGACATAGATATAGCAGCTGGTGGTTCTATTATGAAGAAAACCGAAACTGATGCTTACAAAATTATTGATAACACTGCTTCCCACTCACATGAGTGGCACCAAGAAAAAGATATCGTTAGATCATCTAAAGCAGCTAGAGCCGATTCTAGCCATGACTTAGATTCCATTTCCGCAAAGAAAGATGCTGTCGAGAGACGAATGGAAAAGATGACTAAAGATATTCACTCAATACGAATTAGTTGTGAGCAGTGTGGAGGACCACATTTGACAAAAGATTGTCTCAGTATTGAATTAACAATGGAACAAAGAGAGAATATTTCATACATAAACCAAAGGCCTGGAAATAATTATCAGAATAATTATCAACCGCCAAGACCGATTTACAATCAAAACCAGAATTATAACCGAAATATTCCATACAACAACCAACAAGGTCCTAGCAATCAACAAGTATCTAATAATAATTACAATCAGCAAAGACCTAATTTTCAAAACAAACCACCACAAAAAACCGATGATAAAAAGCCGAATTTAGAAGATATGATGACGAAGCTAGTTGAAACTCAAACGCAGTTTTTCACATCTCAAAAACAAACCAATGAACAAAATGCTCAAGCATTTAGAAATCAACAAGCTTCTATTCAAAATTTGGAACAAGAAGTAAGTAACCTAGCAAGGTTAATAGGTGAAAGAAAACCGGGAAGTCTACCTAGTGATACAAATGCTAACCCCCGAAATGAAACAGCTAAAGTCATTACCACAAGAAGTGGTACAACACTTAAACCACCTGAAATACCTGTAACTTCTGATGAAGCTATTCCTACTCCACAAGAACCACAACCTGATCAAGATAAGGAAAAAGAACCGGTAGTTGAAAAGGTTAATGAAGATAACACTGCTAAGGATAAACCTTATGTTAAACCATACCAACCACCACTTTCTTACCCGAGTAAAATGAAGAAAGAGAAACTTGAAGCCGAGCAATCCAAATTCTTGGATATGTTTAAACAGATAAATGTAAATCTTCCTTTCATTGATGTGATTTCAGGAATGCCTAGATATGCTAAATTCTTGAAAGATCTAATCTCAAATAGAAAGAAAATGGAAGAACTCTCAGCTGTTACCATGAATGCTAATTGTTCAGCAGTGCTGTTGAATAAGATACCAGAAAAACTATCTGATCCAGGAAGTTTCACAATTCCATGTTTTCTGGGTAGTCTTAGTTCAATAGAAGCACTGGCAGACTTAGGTGCTAGTATAAATCTAATGTCGTATTCACTATACGCTAAACTAGACCTTGGAGAATTGAAACCAACCAGAATAAGCATACAACTAGCCGATAGATCAATAAAATATTCTAGAGGGATAATGGAGAACATGCTAGTTAAAGTTGATACTTTAGTATTTCCAGTAGATTTTGTTGTTCTGGACATGGAAGAAGATTCTCAAGTTCCTCTCATATTAGGAAGACCATTCTTAAATACGGCTAAATCAATGATAGACGTGTTCGGTAAGAAATTGACCCTAAGTATAGAGGATGAGAGTGTTACCTTTTCAGTTGATAGAGCAATGCAACAACCGCAATCTGCAGATGATACATGTTATTATATTCAAACTATAGATGTACATGCAGAATTATTAGAAGAATTTCCAAAATTACAAGGAACAGGAGAATGTTCTTTAGGAGAAGGTAATGAACCAATTGATGAAGCTGAAATGTTAGCTACACTTATAGCTAATGGATATGAACCAACAACAGAAGAAATTCAAATGCTAAAAGAAGAAGACAGATATCGATACAAATCATCGATAGAAGAACCTCCGAAATTAGAGTTAAAGCCACTTCCAAACCATTTGGAATACGCTTATTTACATGGTGAATCTGAATTACCTGTAATAATATCGTCTTCTCTTACTGAAAATGAGAAATCACAACTCATTTCTGTGTTGAAAGCTCATAAACCAGCCATTGCATGGAAGATTCATGATATTAAAGGAATAAGTCCTTCGTATTGCACACATAAAATCCTTATGCAAGATGTAGTTAAGAAAGAGATTATTAAACTACTAGATGCAGGTTTGATATATCCAATTTCTGATAGTCCATGGGTAAGCCCAGTTCAATGCATGCCTAAGAAGGGTGGCATGACTGTCATTACAAATGAGAAAAATGAGCTTATTCCTACTAGGACTGTAACAGGATGGCGTGTGTGTATTGATTATAGAAAATTAAATGACGCCAGCAGAAAAGATCACTTTCCCTTACCTTTCATAGATCAAATGTTGGAAAGATTAGCCGGAAACAGTTACTATTGTTTTCTTGATGGTTTTTCCGGATATTTTCAAATTCCAATAGCACCCGAAGATCAAGAGAAAACCACATTCACGTGCCCTTATGGTACTTTTGCTTACAAACGCATGCCATTTGGACTTTGCAACGCCCCAGCAACCTTTCAAAGGTGTATGATGGCGATTTTTCACGACATGATAGAAGAATGCATGGAAGTTTTCATGGATGACTTTTCAGTCTTTGGTGATACATTTGAATCATGTCTAATTAATCTTGAACGAATGCTTATTAGATGCGAACAATCAAATTTAGTACTTAATTGGGAGAAATGCCATTTCATGGTTAAAGAAGGCATCGTTCTTGGTCATAAAATTTCAAAAGAAGGAATTGAAGTGGATAGAGCTAAAGTAGATGTAATTGCTAAACTTCCACATCCCACCAATGTTAGAGGAGTTAGGAGTTTTCTAGGGCATGCCGGTTTTTACCAACGTTTCATAAAAGATTTTTCTAAAATTGCCACTCCTATGAATAAACTCCTAGAAAAGGATGCTCCATTCATCTTTTCAGATGAGTGTATCAAATCTTTTAATATTCTTAAAGAGAAACTCACTAATGCGCCGATCATGATAACACCAAATTGGAATCTACCATTTGAACTAATGTGCGATGCAAGTGATTTTGCAATGGGAGCCGTTTTAGGACAAAGGATTGAAAAACGATTTCAACCTATATATTATGCTAGTAAGACGTTACAAGGAGCAAAAATGAACTATACAACTACTGAAAAAGAACTCCTTGCTATTGTCTTTGCTTTTGACAAATTTCGATCATATCTCGTTCTAGCAAAAATGGTGGTCTATACCGACCATTCTGCTCTTAGATACCTATTTTCAAAACAAGATGCTAAACCAAGATTAATCCATTGGATCTTACTCTTACAAGAGTTTGATAGTGAAATCCGAGATAAAAGAGGAGCAGAAAATCTCGCCGCTGATCATCTTTCTCGTCTTGAAAATCCCGAATTAGAAGTTCTAAATGAATCGACCATACAAGACAACTTTCCTGATGAATATCTATTGAAGATAGATTATAATGAAATTCCATGGTTTGCAGACTATGCAAACTACTTAGTTTGTGGATTCCTTGAAAAAGGATTATCGTACCAAAGACGAAAGAAATTCTCCAGTGATATAAAACACTATTTCTGGGAAGATCCACATCTGTTTAAAAGTTGTCCTGATGGAATAATACGCCGATGTGTATTTGGAGATGAAGCTAGTAAAATATTAAACCATTGTCACACAGGACCAACAGGAGGGCATTATGGGCCTCAACTAACAGCAAGAAAAGTTTATGATGCTGGATTCTATTGGCCTACAATTTACAAAGACGCACACCTTCTTTGCAAATCCTGTGATGCATGTCAAAGGGCCGGAAAAATAAGTCAACGTGATGAAATGCCACAAAATGTTATCCAAGTATGTGAAGTATTTGACATTTGGGGTATTGACTTTATGGGTCCATTTCCAAAATCTCATAATAATCTATATATACTCGTAGCCATTGATTATGTATCTAAATGGGCGGAAGCACAAGCTCTCCCAACTAACGATGCACGAGTTGTAGTCAACTTTTTAAAACGTCTTTTTGCAAGGTTTGGAACACCGAAAGCTTTAATAAGTGATCGGGGTACTCATTTCTGTAATAATCAACTTGAGAAAGTTCTTAAAAGATATGAAGTAACTCATAAAATCTCCACCGCATATCATCCACAAACAAGTGGACAAGTTGAAAATACCAACCGAGCTTTAAAACGTATTCTAGAGAAAACCGTAGGAACAAATCCGAAGGAATGGTCCATTAAATTGGAGGATGCACTCTGGGCTTTTAGAACAGCCTACAAAACTCCAATTGGAACCACACCTTTTAGACTTGTTTATGGAAAAGCATGTCATCTTCTAGTAGAAATTGAACACATAGCATTTTGGGCTTTGAAGACATGTAATCTTGATTTACATGAAGCCGGACGTCTACGATTAAGTCAACTAAACGAATTAGAAGAATTAAGACATGAAGCATACGAAAATTCGTTAATCTATAAGGAAAGAACGAAGAAATGGCATGATAAAAGAATCAGAAGTTTAAAAGAATTTAAAGAAGGAGACAGAGTTCTTCTTTTCAATTCACGATTCAAGCTATTTCCTGGAAAATTGAAATCAAGATGGTCTGGACCATTCATAGTCAAAAGAGTTTTCCCATACGGAACAGTAGAATTGATAAATTCAAATGGGATTGAATTTAAAGTTAATGGTCACAGAGTTAAACATTACATACATGGTCCGATGGAAGTTGACAACGAAGTTAATCACAATTTCGACACCACAGCTAACTAAGTGTGGGGAGAATCAAGTCTTTAAAGGATAATATGTATTTCTGTTAGAGTTAGATTGTCTGTTTTCGTGTAGTTCTCGAAAATGGAACCCGAATGGTCTTTCCCTAGCAGACCCTAAAGAACTAGTCTTCTCCCCCCATTCTGAATTTTTATTTTTTTTTAGGAAATGAAGACTGCCTGTGAACTAAACCATGGTCTAATGCTACACGCTTTGATCACTAAACGTAATAATGACACACTACCGAGTGAAATAGTATCAGTAATCAGAGAAAGAATGGACGGAGTTAGAAAAGAATCCAGATGCAAAGATAATAAGTTACAATTTGGTAAAGGAAAATCAAAATCCGCAGCGAAAAGAAGAGCACGACACCTAGAAAGATGTCACAAATGCGTAAAATGGTCACATGGAGGTAAATGTTCAAATAATCAAACCTATTCAAACACCGAATTTGTTACTTTATGCAGAGACGGACCGTTCATATGTTTAGAAGAAAAGACACTGAATGCTCGAGGTTACGCCTATGTAGCCATGGAAAACCAATTAAACCGACTATCTTATGAATGGGATAGATCATATAACTAAGAAATCTATTTCACAGGTATGTTTGTACAGTTTTTACTTTATTTTTTTTTATTTTTAACCTTTTGATAATAAACGCTAATTTGTTCGCTAAAAAGTATTAAATTGGTATTGAATAAAATTAGGTTTGGCGACCGAAATTATTGATATCATTCAAAAATTTATTACATCACTGCGAAATTTAACGTTTATTCTTAAGGTATAAATATCTTTAATCAATCAACCCAAAATATTTCAAAAATTCGTCATGAGTTAAATTAGGTCTTGGAACCGAAATTACTTTACCGAAAAGAGGGGCGCATATTTTTGATAATATTTGATTGATTAAAGTGGGATAAAAAGCCAAAAAGATTTTTAATTTTATTTTTACCATGTTTTTAAAATTAATATTTAAATCTTAAATTAATATTGTAAACTTTGTAAAAACAATATTTTTAAAATTGTAAATATTTGAAAAATTAATATAAGTTTGGTGTGAATTTATAATATGAATTTTTAAATTAAGTTTGGTGTGAATTTATAATATGAATTTTTAAATTAAGTTTGGTGTGAATTTATAATATGAATTTTTAAATTAAGTTTGGTGTGAATTTTTAAAATATGAATTTTAATTTTATGCATTTCAAATTTTAAGTTTGGTGTGAATTTTTAATATTAATTTTGAATTTTATATTTAAGTTGTGTGAATTTGAAAACAAAAATTTACTTTATCTCATTAAGTTAAAAATATGATTTTTAAAATTTGTCGTAAGTTGAAGACTAGGTCTTTGAACCGAAATTGCTTTACCCAAGGGAGGGACGAGAACTTTTACTATCATTATTTTTAATCTTATTGAATTAAAGTATGCCAAAAACATTAAAAAACTCAAAAATCTTAGCTTTTAAAACAATCGCTACAAAAAGACAAATTTTAAAATTTTGTCGAAGGACGGACTAGGACATCAATCCGAAACGACCTCGTCCTAAATAACAAGGGAAACAAAATTTTAAAAATTAATTACTTAATTGTTTTATAAGTTAAAGATATAAAAAAAAAATATATATATATATATACCAAATTCCGCGACTCGCGGAGTTTGGAGGTTTAATCTCCACGACTCGCGGGAACATCGAATTACAGAAAAAAATATATAAGAGCTGTAACAGCTCAGTTGCACACCTCAAACAAGAAAACTGCGAAAATAACCCTAGAAAATACCCGAAAAATACACCCCAAAATCACAATTTTTAACCGTTAATCATCAAATCTTTTACAAAAATCATGTTGAGAAGGATGCTATCGAGGAATTACTCAAGAAAAACGGTAAATTTCTACACCTAAACACCATTTAATCCGAAAATTAGTGTTCTTGAGCAATTTTTTCCCCAATTTGATTTTGATGCTTTTTAGTGTAATTATGCTTAAATTGTTTATGTATTATGCTTGTATAACCTAGATTGATGCTATTTAACATGATTAGAAGCCTTAAACTTCAAATTTTGAGTAATCTAGGGTTTGTGTTCTTGAGCAATTTGGGGCTTTTTGATATAAACAGGTTATGGCTGATTTTTGTCATGAATTGTTGCTAAATTAAGTAGTGTAACATGTCTAGGTAGTTAAATGATCCAAACTTTGAGCCTAAACATGATTTTGAGAATTAAAGTGGACTTTTTCAAGTCTAAAATTCATGAACTTGATTTTTAAGAGATAATGCCATTTGAAACTTGTTTAATTGCTAGTAATGATTATTTTGACATGTTGTTTGAGTTGAATGCTTATGAACTTGGCGAACATTTTCGTATATGCTTATTTGAAAAAGTGTAGATTTGATGAAAATATGAAAATAAGCTTAAGTTTGATATAAATTGATCATGTCATTGTAATTATTTTGATTGATGATTTTGCTGACACTAATGCATATTTGGATGCACAAAAATTGTGTTTGATGTGTTTTGCAGACTGAAAGGGGTGAATCTTCATCCCAAGCTCATAATGCTCCTGCTGAGAATGCGGAACAACAGGAGGTGGATAACTACTACAAGCAAGATATACCTCATCCATTCATGACCTTTTCTGATATGCACTTGGAAGATTTGCACCCGAACCTGAGATTTGACAGACTTTGGATAGATTATCCAAAATATCAAAGGGGTTTGCATACTCTTCATTCTAAGGTTGTTGAGGTACCTAGGGTCATAGAACGGGGACCCTTAGAAGCTGTAGAATTGGCCGGGCCAATTAGGGAATTACTTGTACAGAGGTATGGTAATTCTACTTTTAATGACTGGGTACGTTTATTCACCATGCATAGACCTGTATATAAAGTATGGTGTGAAGAATTGCTGTGTAGTATAGAGCTGAATGATCGGGTAGCTAGTTTAACCGATCGATCTTTTATTAGATTTTTGTTAGGAGGTTCGATGCGCCACATGTCTTTACTAGACATGGCTCAGGCTTTACGTATATATACGCCTGAGGAGTTAGCATCTGCCGATTATAGAGGGTTGATATTAAATGGTAGAAAGATAGATGAAAATTTTGATACACACGGTGTGTGGAGTCAAATGACAAGCCATCACCGTTTCAAAGGGGGAAATTACTCTTATTTGGATATAGATAGAGCTGAATTAAGAGTGATTCATAGGTTTTTAGCTAATTCGATTACACAAAGAGGTAAGAACAAGGAAAAGGTAAATGAACAGGATTTGTTTTACCATATGTGTATTCGAGACCCACAAAGCGCTGTAAGTATACCGTATTGTGTGGGTTATTATTTATCAGCTATGGTTAGGGGGATGAGACCGCATAGCATAATAGGAGGTGGTATTTTTATTACTTTGATTGCTGAATATCTCGGTGTGGATATAAGTCGGGGGGGATTATTAGTCGAAGAACCAGAACCTCGCGATACTATAGGTTTAAATGTATACCATGGTGCGAAAGTTTTGAAGAGGCGAAATAACGCCGTAGTACAATACCATGGTAGACATCCACAGGTTGAGAGAAACCAACAGCAAGGTAATGTAGGAGGGGGAAATGAGATGCAAGAAATGCAAAGGTTTATAGCTTCACAGGAGTACGAAAATGCTAGACAAAGAGCATTTGAAGATTGGCAAGTTCATCAGAACCAAATCATAGCTCATTGCCAACATATAGGTAGAAACTATATTCCTACACCGAAACCCATATTCCCTCCCTGGTCTATAGAGATGCAACCACCTTATCCTACGTATAACCCTGCCGAAGCATTCTATAGCACCTATGGTTATGCTTGGAACCCCTATTGGTACCAGTATCATCCCTAGTCTACTTAGTTTTTTTTTTATTTTGTAATTTGTAATGATTGATACGTTTAATACTTATGTTAATATTGTAATAGTTTTTATAATTTTCTAACTTTTATTCTTAGATTTTAATAATTTTTGAATGTGGGGTAATATACCAAACTTCAAAAATATGTATATATGTTTGCAGTTTATCTTATGTACACAACAGGGTAAAACAACGCATTTTCAAAGACTGGCATTAAGTTCAGCAAAAGCAACTAATTTTGACGACAAGATGTAAAATATATGTGAAATAACAACAAGACGGAATGAACAAATGATGTGCACCATTTATCATTCAGCAAACAAATGCCAATATATTTGGAAACTTTGGTAAAAATTTAATCATTTTCACACAAATCACCCTCAATAATTTAAATTGTTACTGATTTCTTGCAAATGAGGGCATTGCAAGATCTTAAGTGTGGGAAGGGGTTAAATTCTTTCGGATTTTAAAATTTTTACTTTATACACTTGGTTATCATTAAAAATACTAGTAAAGCAGTAGTTGTATTAGAATCTAGTGCTCTCTGATAATAAAGAACAGCCCTAGTCTTATATACTGACTACCCAATTCTAGTAAAAAAATTTTAAAATTTTCAATTAAATGAACTCAAAATCATGTTTATACATATTTATGAACGATAAAACTAGGTTTTAACACCGAAATTATTGTAACCTCGGAAAGGACATAAATTGAAAAACAAACCAAAATGTTAAAATTCATTTAAAATGGAATAGAGGACGATAAAAAGGAAAATAAAAGCCAAGTGTGGGAAAATTTACCAAGTTATTCAAAACATATATCACATATTTTTGTACAAATAACTGAAAATACTTTTGCTTTGGACTAAACTAAAAAGTTTTTACCTGATTTACTGTAAGAAAGATGGATCTACACGATGAATCAATTCCATCATTAAAAGGAAGTAAAGTCTTCCGAAAAGGAAACGCGCTTCTTGATTTAGGTCAAGAAGTTGTCGTTCAGACCAGCTGTAGGTTGATAAAAAATCTAGAAAAGTCATCACTAAAATCAGCAGGAAATCCACGGACCTCAGCATTAAACAGGGTCGCCAAGTGGTCAGATTTATCCTAACCATGAGAAGGATTTATCTCGTACAATGGGGGGCATCATGCAAATTAGCTGGATAAGACTAATAAATCAGATCTACAGAAAGGATAATCTCCTTAAAAGATCAAAAATCAGCTTTTAAGCATGATATTACTCAATCCTAGAGATTGACCTTAAAGATTGAGAATTCAAACTCATGGAATTCAATGATATCTAAACTCGAGCTTGAACGAGAAAATATTTTGATCAAAATTACAAACCGATTTATTTTCTGAAAACCCTATTTTCAATACGTTCATTACCATTGAACGTAAAATCCTAGGAATTCACCTGGAATTCATTAGGTCACCTGAACCAAATCGGGTGTCAACCGTAAGAACGGTGGTTGCATAGCATGGTCAAAAACAGGACCTTGTGCCAGACCAAAAAATAATAAGGGTAAGCTTTACTATTGCTCCTACCAAGGATAGTAATTGCGTCCGACACGTTATAGACCATAATTAAAAGCATGTCAGGGGACATTGCCTTAACAGTTGCTTGTTCAAAGCTTTCCTTTACAACCGGACGGTAGTTCACCGAAAGGTAATATACGGGACAAGTAAACTGGACGTGTTGCTTTCCAAATACAAGGTTAGCAAGTGGGTGACACAAAACCACAAGTTTTGAGCTAAAATTTTCAAATCTGAAACCCACCAAACCCACAAAAATATTTTGCAAACACCGGTAAAGGGTTATTCTGGAAAACTTATCTAGGGTAAAAACTAGATTTAATTTTCAAAAGATCAAATGTTTTCATAAAGATCCAATTTCCTTAATGGATCTAAATTTTTATAGTCATGTGGGACTGTAAACCATATCGTTACTACCATTGTTTATACCGCCGTATAGAAATCACTGATGTACAAAGTGTGAAGAATAAAGAAGTGATTCTAGTATTTCAAGACGATATTGCTTGAGGACAAGCAACGCTCAAGTGTGGGAATATTTGATAATGCTAAAAACGAACATATATTTCATAGCATTATTCTTCAAGAAAGACAAGCTTTTAGTTGCAATTGTTCTATTTACAAGTGATATTCGTTTAAATAATAAAAGGTGAAGATAAAAGACAGATTCGACAAATTGAAGACGCAAACGACCAAAAAGCTCAAAAGTACAAAATACAATCAAAGAGGTTCCAATTATTGATAAGAAACGTCTCGAAATTACAAGAGTACAAGATTCAAAACGCAAAGTACAAGATATTAAATTGTACGCAAGGACGTTCGAAAATCCGGAACCGGGACATGAGTCAACTCTCAACGCTCGACGCAACGGACTAAAAATTACAAGTTAACTATGTATATAAATATAATATAATATATAATTAATTATATTAATTATATATATATTATATTTATAAATAAAATCGTCGGCAAGAAAGACTCCAAAAGCTGGTGAGCTGTATTTACAAACTCCGCGACTCGCGGAGTTTGAAGGCCAAAAGGGCCGCGAGTCGCGGAGCCCCAAGTTTTGAAAGACCCTATAAAAGCAACCGAATTCTGAGCATTTTTCATCATCATATATCATTCTCTCTATCTATATACGTAAAATATATATATATAATATTTTAATTTTAATTTTAATTTTAATCTTAATAATAAGGGTATGTTAGCAAATGTTGTAAGAGTGTAAGTCGAAATTCTGTCCGTGTAACGCTATGCTATTTTTAATCATTGTAAGTTATGTTCAACCTTTTTAATTTAATGTCTCGTAGCTAAGTTATTATTATGCTTATTTAATCCGAAGTAATCATGATGTTGGGCTAAATACTAAAATTGGGTAATTGGGCTTTGTACCATAATTGGGGTTTGGATAAAAGAACGACACTTGTGGAAATTAGACTATGAGCTATTAATGGGCTTTATATTTGTTTAACTAAATGATAGTTTGTTAATGTTAATATAAAGATTTACAATTGGGCGTCCCTATAAATTACCATATACACTCAATCGGACACGATGGGCGGGGTATTTATATGTACGAATAATCGTTCATTTAACCGAACACGGGAATGGATTAATAGCCACTAGAATAATTAAAACAGGGGTGAAATTATGTACAAGGACATGGTATAATTGATAACAAAATATTAAAACTTTGGGTTACACTCAGTCGACAACCTGGTGTATTCATTAAACAAAGTATTAAAACCTTGTTACAATTCGAATCCTCAATTAGTTGGAATATTTAACTTCGGGTATAAGAATAATTTGACGAGGATACTCGCACTTTATATTTATGACTGATGGACTGTTATGGACAAAAACCAGACGGACATATTAAATAATTCAGGACAAAGGACAATTAACCCATGGGCATAAAACTAAAATCAACACATCAAACATCATGATTACAGAAGTTTAAATAAGCATAATTCTTTTATTTCATATTTAATTTCCTTTATTTTATATTTAATTGCACTTCTAATTATCGCATTTTTATTGTTATTGTATTTAATTGCACTTTTAATTATCGTACTTTTTAATTATCGCAAGTTTATTTTATCGCACTTTTATTATTCGCAATTTCATTATCGTTATTTACTTACGCTTTAAGTTAAGTCTTGTATTTAATTTTAATATTTTACATTTGGTTTTAACTGTGACTAAAGTTTTAAAATCGACAAACCGGTCATTAAACGGTAAAAAAACCCCCCTTTTATAATAATAATATTACTTATATATATATTTATATTTTTATAAAAGTAAACTAATATAGCGTTAAGCTTTGTTTAAAGATTTCCCTGTGAAACGAACCGGACTTACTAAAAACTACACTACTGTACGATTAGGTACACTGCCTATAAGTGTTGTAGCAAGGTTTAAGTATATCCATTCTATAAATAAATAAATATCTTGTGTAAAATTGTATCGTATTTAATAGTATTTTCCTGCTAAATTTAATACTATTTTATACCCCTCTGCTAAAACATCAAAAAGATTTTTAATTTTATTTTTACCATGTTTTTAAAATTAATATTTAAATCTTAAATTAATATTGTAAACTTTTTAAAAACAATATTTTTAAAATTGTAAATATTTGAAAAATTAATATAAGTTTGGTGTGAATTTATAATATGAATTTTTAAATTAAGTTTGGTGTGAATTTATAATATGAATTTTTAAATTAAGTTTGGTGTGAATTTTTAAAATATGAATTTTAATTTTATGCATTTCAAATTTTAAGTTTGGTATGAATTTTTAATATTAATTTTGAATTTTATATTTAAGTTGTGTGAATTTGAAAACAAAAATTTACTTTATCTCATTAAGTTAAAAATATGATTTTTAAAATTCGTCGTAAGTTGAAGACTAGGTCTTTGAACCGAAATTGCTTACCCAAGGGAGGGACGAGAACTTTTACTATCATTATTTTTAATCTTATTGAATTAAAGTATGCCAAAAACATTAAAAAACTCAAAAATCTTAGCTTTTAAAACAATCGCTACAAAAAGACAAATTTTAAAATTTTGTCGAAGGACAGACTAGGACATCAATCCGAAACGACCCCGTCCTAAATAACAAGGGAAACAAAATTTTAAAAATTAATTACTTAATTGTTTTATAAGTTAAAGATATAAAAAAAAATATACCAAACTCCGCGACTCGCGGAGTTTGGAAAACGGTAAATTTCTACACCTAAACACCATTTAATCCGAAAATTAGTGTTCTTGAGCAATTTTTTCCCCAATTTGATTTTGATGCTTTTTAGTGTAATTATGCTTAAATTGTTTATGTATTATGCTTGTATAACCTAGATTGATGCTATTTAACATGATTAGAAGCCTTAAACTTCAAATTTTGAGTAATCTAGGGTTTGTGTTCTTGAGCAATTTGGGGCTTTTTGATATAAACAGGTTATGGCCGATTTTTGTCATGAATTGTTGCTAAATTAAGTAGTGTAACATGTCTAGGTAGTTAAATGATCCAAACTTTGAGCCTAAACATGATTTTGAGAATTAAAGTGGACTTTTTCAAGTCTAAAATTCATGAACTTGATTTTTGAGAGATAATGCCATTTGAAACTTGTTTAATTGCTAGTAATGATTATTTTGACATGTTGTTTGAGTTGAATGCTTATGAACTTGGCGAACATTTTCGTATATGCTTATTTGAAAAAGTGTAGATTTGATGAAAATATGAAAATAAGCTTAAGTTTGATATAAATTGATCATGTCATTGTAATTATTTTGATTGATGATTTTGCTGACACTAATGCATATTTGGATGCACAAAAACTGTGTTTGATGTGTTTTGCAGACTGAAAGGGGTGAATCTTCATCCCAAGCTCGTAATGCTCCTGCTGAGAATGCGGAACAACAGGAGGTGGATAACTACTACAAGCAAGATATACCTCATCCAGTCATGACCTTTTCTGATATGCACTTGGAAGATTTGCACCCGAACCTGAGATTTGACAGACTTTGGATAGATTATCCAAAATATCAAAGGGGTTTGCATACTCTTCATTCTAAGGTTGTTGAGGTACCTAGGGTCATAGAATGGGGACCCTTAGAAGCTGTAGAATTGGCCGGGCCAATTAGGGAATTACTTGTACAGAGGTATGGTAATTCTACTTTTAATGACTGGGTACGTTTATTCACCATGCGTAGACCTGTATATAAAGTATGGTGTGAAGAATTGTTGTGTAGTATAGAGTTGAATGATCGGGTAGCTAGTTTAACCGATCGATCTTTTATTAGATTTTTGTTAGGAGGTTCGATGCGCCACATGTCTTTACTAGACATGGCTCAGGCTTTACGTATATATACGCCTGAGGAGTTAGCATCTGCCGATTGTAGAGGGTTGATACTAAATGGTAGAAAGATAGATGAAAATTTTGATACACACGGTGTGTGGAGTCAAATGACAAGCCATCACCGTTTCAAAGGGGGAAATTACTCTTATTTGGATATAGATAGAGCTGAATTAAGAGTGATTCATAGGTTTTTAGCTAATTCGATTACACAAAGAGGTAAGAACAAGGAAAAGGTAAATGAAAAGGATTTGTTTTACCATATGTGTATTCGAGACCCACAAAGCGCTGTAAGTATACCGTATTGTGTGGGTTATTATTTATCAGCTATTGTTAGGGGGATGAGACCGCATAGCATAATAGGAGGTAGTATTTTTATTACTTTGATTGCTGAATATCTAGGTGTGGATATAAGTCGGGGGGGATTATTAGTCGAAGAACCAGAACCCCGCGATATTATAGGTTTAAATGTATACCATGGTGCGAAAGTTTTGAAGAGGCGAAAAAACGCCGCAGTACAATACCATGGTAGACATCCACAGGTTGAGAGAAACCAACAGCAAGGTAATGTAGGAGGGGGAAATGAGATGCAAGAAATGCAAAGGTTTATAGCTTCACAGGAGTACGAAAATGCTAGACAAAGAGCATTTGAAGATTGGCAAGTTCATTAGAACCAAATCATAGCTCATTGCCAACATATAGGTAGAAACTATATTCCTACACCGAAACCCATATTCCCTCCCTGGTCTATAGAGATGAAACCACCGTATCCTATGTATAACCCTGCCGAAGCATTCTATAGCACCTATGGTTATGCTTGGAACCCCTATTGGTACCAGTATCATCCCTAGTCTACTTAGTTTTTTTTATTTTGTAATTTGTAATGATTGATACGTTTAATACTTATGTTAATATTGTAATAGTTTTTATAATTTTCTAACTTTTATTCTTAGATTTTAATAATTTTTGAATGTGGGGTAATATACCAAACTTCAAAAATATGTATATATATTTGCAGTTTATCTTATGTACACAACAGGGTAAAACAGCGCATTTTCAAAGACTGGCATTAAGTTCAGCAAAAGCAACTAATTTTGACGACAAGATGCAAAATATATGTGAAATAACAACAAGACGGAATGAACAAATGATGTGCACCATTTATCATTCAGCAAACAAACGCCAATATATTTGGAAACTTTGGTAAAAATTTAATCATTTTCACACAAATCACCCTCAATAATTTAAATTGTTACTGATTTCTTGCAAATGAGGGCATTGCAAAATCTTAAGTGTGGGAAGGGGTTAAATTCTTTCGGATTTTAAAATTTTTACTTTATACACTTGGTTACCATTAAAAATACTAGTAAAGCAGTAGTTGTATTAGAATCTAGTGCTCTCTGATAATAAAGAACAACCCTAGTCTTATATACAGACTACCCAATTCTAGTAAAAAATTTTTAAAATTTTCAATTAAATGAACTCAAAATCATGTTTATACATATTTATGAACGATAAAACTAGGTTTTAACATCGAAATTATTGTAACCTCGGAAAGGACATAAATTGAAAAACAAACCAAAATGTTAAAATTCATTTAAAATGGAATAGAGGACGATAAAAGGAAAATAAAAGCCAAGTGTGGGAAAATTTACCAAGTTATTCAAAACATATATCACATATTTTTGTACAAATAACTGAAAATACTTTTGCTTTGGACTAAACTAAAAAGTTTTTACCTGATTTACTGTAAGAAAGATGGATCTACACGATGAATCAATTCCATCATTAAAAGGAAGTAAAGTCTTCCGAAAAGGAAACGCGCTTCTTGATTTAGGTCAAGAAGTTGTCGTTCAGACCAGCTGTAGGTTGACGAAAAATCTAGAAAAGTCATCACTAAAATCAGCAGGAAATCCACGGACCTCAGCATTAAACAGGGTCGCCAAGTGGTCAGATTTATCCTAACCATGAGAAGGATTTATCTCGTACAATGGGGGGGCACCATGCAAATTAGCTGGATAAGACTAATGAATCAGATCCCCAGAAAGGATAATCTCCTTAAAAGATCAAAAATCAGCTTTTAAGCCTGATATTACTCAATCCTAGAGATTGACCTTAAAGATTGAGAATTCAAACTCATGGAATTCAATGATATCTAAACTCGAGCTTGAACGAGAAAATATTTTGATCAAAATTACAAACCGATTTGTTTTCTGAAAACCCTATTTTCAATGCGTTCATTACCATTGAACGTAAAATCCTAGGAATTCACCTGGAATTCATTAGGTCACTTGAACCAAATCGGGTGTCAACCGTAAGAACGGTGGTTGCATAGCATGGTCAAAAACAGGACCTTGTGCCAGACCGAAAAATAATAAGGGTAAGCTTTACTATTGCTCCTACCAAGGATAGTAATTGCATCTGACACGTTATAGACCATAATTAAAAGCATGTCAGGGGACATTGCCTTAACAGTTGCTTGTTCAACGCTTTCCTTTACAACCGGACGGTAGTTTACCGAAAGGTAATATACGGGACAAGTAAACTGGACGTGTTGCTTTCCAAATACAAGGTTAGCAAGTGGGTGACACAAAACCGCAAGTTTTGAGCTAAAATTTTCAAATCTGAAACCCATCAAACCCACAAAAATATTTTGCAAACACCGGTAAAGGGTTATTCCGGAAAACTTATCTAGGGTAAAAACTAGATTTAATTTTCAAAAGATCAAATGTTTTCATAAAGATCCAATTTCCTTAATGGATCTAAATTTTTATAGTAATGTGGGACTGTAAACCATATCGTTACTACCATTGTTTATACCGCCGTATAGAAATCACTGATGTACAAAGTGTGAAGAATAAAGAAGTGATTCTAGTATTTCAAGACGATATTGCTTGAGGACAAGCAACGCTCAAGTGTGGGAATATTTGATAATGCTAAAAACGAACATATATTTCATAGCATTATTCTTCAAGAAAGACAAGCGTTTAGTTGCAATTGTTCTATTTACAAGTGATATTCGTTTAAATAATAAAAGGTGAAGACAAAAGACAGATTCGACAAATTGAAGACGCAAACGACCAAAAAGCTCAAAAGTACAAAATAAAATCAAAGAGGTTCCAATTATTGATAAGAAACGTCTCGAAATTACAAGAGTACAAGATTCAAAATGCAAAGTACAAGATATTAAATTGTACGCAAGGACGTTCGAAAATCCGGAACCGGGACATGAGTCAACTCTCAACGCTCGATGCAACGGACTAAAAATTACAAGTTAACTATGTATATAAATATAATATAATATATAATTAATTATATTAATTATATATATATTATATTTATAAATAAAATCATCGGCAAGAAAGACTCCAAAAGCTGGTGAGCTGTATTTACAAACTCCGCGACTCGCGGAGTTTGAAGGCCAAAAGGGCCGCGAGTCGCGGAGCCCCAAGTTTTGAAAGTCCCTATAAAAGCAACCGAATTCTGAGCATTTTTCATCATCATATATCATTCTCTCTATCTATATACGTAAAATATATATATATATATATATATATAATATTTTAATTTTAATTTTAATTTTAATCTTAATAATAAGGGTATGTTAGCGAATGTTGTAAGAGTGTAAGTCGAAATTCTGTCCGTGTAACGCTACGCTATTTTTAATCATTGTAAGTTATGTTCAACCTTTTTAATTTAATGTCTCGTAGCTAAGTTATTATTATGCTTATTTAATTCGAAGTAATCATGATGTTGGGCTAAATACTAAAATTGGGTAATTGGGCTTTGTACCATAATTGGGGTTTGGATAAAAGAACGACACTTGTGGAAATTAGACTATGAGCTATTAATGGGCTTTATATTTGTTTAACTAAATGATAGTTTGTTAATGTTAATATAAAGATTTACAATTGGGCATCCCTATAAATTACCATATACACTCAATCGGACACGATGGGCGGGGTATTTATATGTACGAATAATCGTTCATTTAACCGGACACGGGAATGGATTAATAGCCACTAGAATAATTAAAACAGGGGTGAAATTATGTACAAGGACACTTGGTATAATTGATAACTAAATATTAAAACTTTGGGTTACACTCAGTCGACAACCTGGTGTATTCATTAAACAAAGTATTAAAACCTTGTTACAATTCGAATCCCCAATTAGTTGGAATATTTAACTTCGGGTATAAGAATAATTTGACGAGGACACTCGCACTTTATATTTATGACTGATGGACTGTTATGGACAAAAACCAGACGGACATATTAAATAATCCAGGACAAAGGACAATTAACCCATGGGCATAAAACTAAAATCAACACGTCAAACATCATGATTACGGAAGTTTAAATAAGCATAATTCTTTTATTTCATATTTAATTTCCTTTATTTTATATTTAATTGCACTTCTAATTATCGCATTTTTATTGTTATTGTATTTAATTGCACTTTTAATTATCGTACTTTTTAATTATCGCAAGTTTATTTTATCGCACTTTTATTATTCGCAATTTCATTATCGTTATTTACTTACGCTTTAATTTAAGTCTTGTATTTAATTTTAATATTTTACATTTGATTTTAACTGTGACTAATGTTTTAAAATCGACAAACCGGTCATTAAACGGTAAAAAAACCCCCCCTTTTATAATAATAATATTACTTATATATATATTTATATTTTTATAAAAGTAAACTAATATAGCGTTAAGCTTTGTTTAAAGATTTCCCTGTGAAACGAACCGGACTTACTAAAAACTACACTACTGTACGATTAGGTACACTGCCTATAAGTGTTGTAGCAAGGTTTAAGTATATCCATTCTATAAATAAATAAATATCTTGTGTAAAATTGTATCGTATTTAATAGTATTTTCCTGCTAAATTTAATACTATTTTATACCCCTCTGCTAAAACATCAATATATATATTAAGGAGGAAGAAATATTACCTCCTCAAGTTAATTGAGGGTGTGTTTGAAGAACAAAGTGATGAACAATTTGTGTAAAAGCCCAAGCTTTTGATGCACCAACACTACCCTTAATGTAGTTAGGCTTTAGAACCTTAATGAGCTAGTAAACCAAGCTTCAAACCCACTTGTTTATTCTACTAAAATTTGGACAACAGCTGCCCAAATGATGATGACGAATGAAGTCTCAAAATGATGAAACCTCAAGGAGAAATACCCCAAACTTATCACCAATACCTTGAAGTTTAGTTAGGATTTTATTACACTAGGAAATGAGCTTTTATTCAACTCAAAACTCCCTCTCTTTCCCTTAAAAACTCGGCCAGCTCCAGCAGAAAAAGGGAGGAGAGTTTTCTTATTACTTGATATTTTTAATGCATGTAGAAGTCTAGCTTTGGTTCAAGATACAAGCATGCTCTTAAGGACTTGTGCCATCTTAAAATTAACAAAACAAAGCATGGGTGTAGTGTCTTGGGACACCAAAACCGTCCACCCCATGGGTGGTCAAAAGGGTTTTAATTTTTTTATAAAACATGTTATTTATATACATGTAATAAAAACCCATGTTATTTGTAAAGTTACTTTCCTTTTATAAACAATTTTATAAAATATAACACAACTTAATTATTTAAAACCTATAAATAATTAAATCCTCATCATATAAATTATCTAAATAATTTATCTCAAGTAATAATATTTTAGAAAACTGATTTTCTAAAATTCAAGTGTCGCGTATTTATTTAATGATCCATTCATTAAGATTAAATACGATTAAGGTGTCGGTAAGCTTGTTATTGGGTATGACCCGACTTGGATCATAACATATTAGCCACATTAATTAAATATGTCTCTCGGGCATACGAAAACCCTTCAATATTCTACGGCGATTAGGTAATCTCTAAAATCTTAGAGATTATTTATCTCAGTTCTAACCGTAAATCAGATGAATAGAGATGATAGAAGGAAGAATAGAAACCATGACAAGAATGGTGCGTAAGGTACAAGCTAGACTTGTTTTACCAACAACGTCAATAGTACCCTTAGCCTCACCAGCACAGTCAGTGCTGTCAACATCGCCTCTAACATCACAAGCTCTGCCAGTTCAAGAAGGCACTGTGGATATTATTACGAGTCAACGAGTATATTGTATCAATGAGTTATGAAGTAATAACTCAATCCCTCTAAAGAATTTATGTGTATATCTTATATATATAAATTTTAAAACCATCATAAATCTTTTCGTACTAAGCTAATATGTAAGAATCGAAAAAGGGTAAATACTACTCGGTTAATTCATATTACTAATATGCTATAATGTACATCTTTCGTTAACAACTTAACCTTCGTTAACTACAATCTCTGTTTCAACTCAATGAATTCCATTTCCTAATAAACCAAGTGTTTTATTCAATTACATAATTGATTTTACATTTTCATTTTTGATGTACTCGAAACTTTCCAGAAAACATCATCTGTGCCTTATAAGGTTCACAAAAATTCCACGAGTACCAACATCCTTCACCAAGGAATATCAATAAGAATAAATAATGAAGTATTGATTCCATTAGCGAAATACTCCGCAAAGATTATATAATCTTTAATATTTTAAAGTTTAATCATTTCTAAGTCAAGCCGAAAATCAAATGAGCTTAATATGATATTAACTCATTAAATCTGTATTACATCTGAAGAAAATATACATACATATATTTTTATAAAGACGGTAATAAAAATTCTTTTGTACAAAATATTAATTGTGAAATCTTTAACGGGTAGGTAATACTCGGGAAATATATAAGTTCACAATTAATATGTTATACTGTAAATTCTTCAACTTTGATTCAAAAAAAAAAAATTAATTATTAACAATACTCACAACGATATACAATCGTTTTTATACAAATTTAATTACATATTCTGATATTGACGGATCAGAATCCAAGTCATAACTCTGAACCGGTGACATCATCCTTAGATCTCTACATTTTTCAAAGCTATACTTTGACTTCAAAACTGTGGAAGATCCTTTAGCGTTGTTTTTACCGAAAATAATCTTGCAATCCCTTTTCAAAGTATCCAGTATTATCAACCATTCAACCAGTCAACCTCGACTTTTCAGATTAGCCTTATTATAATCTTGACATATACATTCTTGTTACCGGGGAACCTTTCATGTTCCACCACATTAGCAGTAAATTTACCAACAACCTCATTGATCCTTGATTTTTCAAAAAATCCTTATACTCATTGAAACCCTATCATGTACTCATCTACATCTTGTAACGGCAATTGCCATACCAACTACCGGGAATTAGCAATCAGTATTTCGGATTTCGCAGCAATTCTACGCCAACAGTTATATATATATACATATAATGTCTATCTTCTAGACTTAAATACTTCGAATGTGAAGTTTCTGAAAAACATCCCAAACTATGAACTAGTTCTCTGAAATTGGAACAATGCTGATGAAGGAGCAAAAACTGTAAACGACCTTAACAGTCAAAAGTTTGATAATAAAGAATAGTATGGTGGTAAAGCTGAGAAAAAGAGAAGGTTTGGAACTGGAAAACGGATTGAGCGAAGTATGAAGGAGGCTGTGGATAAATCACAAAGACTGAACCTGCCTTCAAAGAATTCAAATGATTCAGTGTCTACTGAAGATACCTTACTCCTTACTCTAAAACCTTTGCGGATAATATTCTTCATCATCATCTTATCTTAAATATTCTAAGATATCATCGTATCTTCCATTATAAATATCCTCCATATTTCTGAAGATATTTTTTTTCATACCCATTCTTATCCGAAATCATTCATCTCTTCGCGCTATCTGTGTTACATCATAAAAGAAACTATTTTAGTTTCTAAAATCTAAAAAAATCAAAAAAATGGATGTTTTGAAGTAATGTTGGGAACTGAAGCATGAGTTAGTATAATATAATGACACTTGATCAACGTGATTATATTACAGTAAGTCATGCTGAGTTTCTAATGGAACGTTATAAAGGTTCACAGATCCCACCCTCATCATGAACCATGTTACATAACTCTTTCATTCTATATATTCTCTAAATATATCAAGAAAATATATTTCTTGATGATTTGGTCTTTTTCGGATATTCTGGTAATTTGAAAAATCAAGATCATGCCATTACAATTCCCTTCTTAGAACATTAACTATGTTCATTTCAAAATCCATACCTACGAATTCTGAACCATTATTCGCTTGACTTGAAGGCGGGAAGAGAGAACGAAAGCATGAAGCTTCGAAATATAACGGAGAATATAAAGCCCGATAAAAATACATAAATTACAAACCATGAATATCAATAAGTATTGCAACGTAAAGACACGGGAGAACTAAAAACACTATAAAGCCAAGAGTATAGTAAAAGTGAGTAGATTCCTCCGGCAGCAGATGAAAAAGTAGAATGATAGATATGAAAGTTAGGAGTATATCAAGAATCAGAACTGGATGAAGCATTTTCACAATCTATTAAGAAGTATTAAATAAGGAAGAAGATTATAGGAGTGGTGAAAATAAATGAAACGAAAGAGGTCAATTTATAGCGAATTATCAGACATAGCAATCGAGACAAATTACACATTTAATCAAAGAAAATCCTAATTTCCGCAAATTCTGAAAAATCAAATCTTATTTAGATAATGAAGATTTTCTATTCCTTATATTCCGGAAATCAATCGTTACTATGTCAAGAGTTAAAAACGAATCTCTATTCTCCATTTCACTCTATTACGATAACTTCCCTCATACGCTTCGAGTAATTGGATTGTTTTATCCATATTATTCAACGGTGATAAAAATTCTATTTATCAACTCATATTCGTCATGAAAACATTTTTATTGTTAGCCATGATGACCTCACTCAAATTTCGGGACGAAATTTCTTTAACGGGGAGGTACTGTGATGACCCGGAAATTTCTGACCAAATTTAAACTTAATCTTTAACGTTTCTGATACGATAAGCAAAGTCTATGAAGTTGAATCTCAAAATTTTGAACTATTCAATTACCCTTTGATTGTTCTCAACGATTCGCGAACAATTATATGTAAATAGATACATATCCTATAACTTGAAAACGTAACAAAGTGTTATGAAAATGATACTGTGCATTAACCTTATTGGTTTGATTATCTGTTTGATATTTAGATAAGTTAACTAAAATGTTTAAGATGAACCAGTAAAACACTAATTTGCTACAGTATTTTTGAATTGCTACAGTACCCGAAAAGCTACAGTGTTTTCAAAAATCACTATTTGCTACAGTAAAACACTATTTTAAAATGTATTTTAACAAATAACGAGACGATTATTTATAGAAGTAAATGACTAAAACACTCAAATGTATAAGTTATATTTCGAGTGATATAAATTAGGAATAATTTAAGGCTATATTTTGACAAAGGTACGTGTCCCAAAATGTAAATTACAAGTTTTCTCAGCGTACGAAGGGACACTCAAAAAACCGTAACCGGGACATAGGTCGCGTAATGACGTACGACTTATCGGAACAAAAATTACAAATTAACTATGCACAAGAATATAATATAATATATAATTAATTAATTTAAATTATATATTATATATATTATATTATAATATGTCAACAAACTAGAAGTTAAAAGGTTTGTGAGCTGGATCTTCAGGCCATGCGATCGCATGGCCATTCCTCTTCAGACCCATGCGATCGCATGGGATGGCTGGACAGGAATGCCTATAAAGCTCGATCAGTTTTTCGGACGAATTCAATCATAAATCTATCTCTCAATCTCTCAATCTCTTTAATATATATATATATATATATATATATATATATATATATATATATATATATATATATATATATATATATATATATATATATATATATATATATATATATATATATATATATATATATATATATATATATATATATATATATATATATATATATATATATATATATATATATATATATATTATTAAGATTAATATTATTAATCTTATTATTATTATTATTAGTAATATTACATAAAATACTACGACGAGGTTATGAGCGTGTCACTTTCAAAATGGGTTTTCGAGCGGGATAGAGCTAAGGAAATTATGGGTTATAGCTATGGAGGTTATGGGTAATGTACGTAGGTATTATTGGCAAATCAAACCTAGTGTTTATCATCTCTGTTGCGTCTACGTACTTCCCTGCAATATTGAATCACAATATTGATACGTGAGCATTCATATCTTGTCTTTTATATATTAATTGTGTATCCATGTCTAGTGCTCGAGTATATATGTTTATGCATGCTTGTATGCCAAATTTCGTCGTTAAATAGTTTATGATGAATCACGAATTAAATACATATATTACTGGTAAAAGGTATATGATATGCATGTTTTTAGAAAGCTGGCGAAAAATCAATGACTTTTCATTTAGAAATCACGTAATTTCGATGAACGAATCAAAAGATATGGTCAACTGAATTATGATTGACGTTAATTGAAATTGCTTTTGAATCTGCAATTAAGATTTAAACAACTTGTTTACGAGATTGATAAAATGAATTTTTGAATATTACCAACCATGTAAATGACTACTTATATAAGGTATGTCTCGTTTTGTTGAACTATTGTCAAAATTGACTTTTTGAAATGACTTTGGATAACTTTTGTATGTCAATCTCGAGCATTAGGATTGTGGTACACTATGACCAGACCTAGCTTGATAGACATTTATTGACCAACATATGTTCTCTAGGTTGAGATCTACGGTTATTTGGTAATCCGAGTTTCAGTCACATTTTGGTGAACGACTTTATATGCTGTTAAAGTGAGTTTCATTTGCTCCCTTTTTAATTGCTTTTGCAATCTATATTTTTGGGCTGAGAATACATGCACTTTATTTTAAACTCAATGGATACAAGTACATACTAAATTCTACACCGATTTTGAACCAAAAATCCCTTAGCTTTGGTAACTAGTAACTGCCGGTTATAAGAACTGGTAGGCGCGAGTAGTTGTATATGGATCCATAGGGCTTGACATCCCCGTCTGTTCCAGGTATAGAAACCCTAGCCTGAACTATAAAACAGACGTATGCTATTTGAGTTTAGTACACGTTAGATTTCGTGTATTGTACATGTTGGTTGCATGTATGTTAAAACAGGGGTACTTATTATAACGTTAAAGTTTAGTTACCAGGGTGCTCAATCTTGTAAAATATTTTGATAAACATTTCTGGATGAAACAACTGAAATCTTGTGATCCACCTTTATATACAGATTATGCGAAACACTAAAACTATGAACTCACCAAACTTTGTGTTGACACTTGTTAGCATGTTTATTCTCAGGTTTCCTAGAAGTCTTCCGCTGTTTGCTTATATGTTAGACAAACTATGTGCATGGAGTCGTACATGGCATATTTTTTCAAGGAAACGTTGCATTCACCAAATCATCACCATGTATCTTATTTTGACTGCATTGTCAACGGAAGTACTATTATAAACTATTATTTATGGTGATTGTCTATATGTAGAAATCATCAGATGTCGAAAAACTTTGATTTAAATATTCATTTATGGTGTGCCTTTTCAAAAGAATGCAATGTTTACAAAATGTATCATATAGAGGTCAAATACCTCGCAATGAAATCAATGAATGACGTATTGTCCATATGGATTTGGAGCGATCGTCACACACAGTACCTACCCGTTAAAGAAATTTCGTCCCGAAATTTGATTAGGATGGTCATGGTTGACAATAAATATGTTTTCATGACGTATACGAGCTGAAAATTAGAGCTTTATCATCAGCGAGTAATTTGGATAAAACAACTCGATTATGTAAAGAGTACGAGCGAAGCTATCACAAAAATATGAAATGAGAAAAGTAAGTTTCGTCATATCTTTTGACGTAGATGGTTTGATTTCCGAAGTTCAAAAGATTTGGAGAAAATCTTCGCAATAAGATTTGATTCTTTGGCAATTAATGAAATTAGGATCTGATTTAAATGCGGTAATCTGTTTTGATTGCTCTATCAAATATTTTACTATAAATCTACCCCCTTCGTTTCTTTACAACTCACACCTTCTATTCTTTCTCCTCAATTCATACTTTAAAGCATTCATCAATATGCTTCATCCAGTTCTGATTCTTGATATACTCCTTACTTTCATATCTGTTGTTCTTCTTTTTCATTTTCCACCGGAAGAATCTATTTACTTCTACTATACTCTTAGTTTTATAGTGGTTTTAGTTCTCCCGTGTCTTTATGTTGCTATATGCATCGATATATACGGTTTGTAATTTCCAGGTTGTTATTGGGCTTTATATCTTCCCTTATATTTCAAAGCCCCTGTTTCTGTTTTCTATAATAATCGTCATTCACAGTTAATGCTCTCTCCTATTTGCTGCGATTTATACTCCCATTCCAATTTCGGAGCTTCATGCTCTGTTTTCTCTTCTATCCATTAAGCACAACAGGTAATGGCCCAGAATTCGTAGGTATGGATTTCGGAATGAACAGGATTATTGTTCTAAGAAGGAAATTGTAATGGCACGATCTTGATTTGTCAAATTACCAGAATACCTCGGAAAAGACCGAATCATCATGGAAATATTTTCTTGATATATTTAGAGTTTAAGTAGAATACAAGAGTCGTGTAACATGGCACTTGATGACGTTATGATCTGTGAATCATCACGTCCCATTTAGAAACTCAGCATGACTTACTGTAATATAAGCACGTTGATCAAGTGTCATTATATTATACTAACTCATGCTTCAATTCCCAACACTACTTCAAAAACATTCATATTTTAAACTCGAAGGTTTACAGAATTTAGAAACTAAAACAGTTCCCTTTATGATGTAACACAGATAATGCGAAGAGCTAAATGATTTCGGATAAGAATAGTTATGAAAATATCTTCAGAAATATCGAGGATATTTATAATGAAAGATACGGTGATATCTTAGAATTTCTAATATCAGAGGATGATTAAGAATATTGTCCGCAGGGGTTTAGATTAACGAGCAAGATATTTGCTAAGGATTTCAGCAGACGCTGAATCATTTGAATTCTTTGAAGGTAGATTTCATCCTTGTGATTTGTCCACAGCCTCCATCATACTTTGCTTAATCCGTTTTTCAGTTCCAAACCTTCTCTTTTTCTGAGCTTTACCAACACACTATTCTTTATCATCAGTCTTTTGACTATTACAGTTGTCTACAGTTTCTGCTGCTTCATTCAGCTTTTCCCAAACTTCAGAGAACTAAATCGTAGATTGGGGTGTTTTTCAGAAACTTCACATTCGAAGTATGGAGTTTTAGGAGATAGACGTTATGTGTGTGTGTATATATATATATATATATATATATATATATATATATATATATATATATATATATATATATATATATATATAAAACTATTGAAGTAGAAACGCTGCGAGATTTCAAAATACTGATTGCTGATTCCCGGTAATTGGTATGGCAATTCTTGTTACAAGATACGGATGAGTATATGATAGGGTTTTAATTATTAAATATAATGACTTTTCGAAGAGGCTAAAGTCAAAAGGTAATGAAGTTGCTGGTACATCTGCTGATAATGTGGTGGAATATAAAAGGTTCTCCGATAACAAAAGGGTAATTGTATATGTCAGAGTTATAATAAGACTACTCCGGATGAAAATCGAAGTTGACCTGCTGGAGCTGTGACAAAACTGACTAATTTGAAAAGGAATCGCAAAGTTATTTTTGCTAATAAATACCAAAGGGTTTGACACGGATACGTGTTAAACTATGGCTTTGATTTCGAGGGTTTTTCAGGTGCATGACTGTGGTTATCATGTGGTTGGATCATCATCTCCATTGTTCATTGTTTGAAGTGTCTTCAGGAATTTCGAGGGGTTTAAATACAGATTGTAATCATTAATATACATATGATGTTCTAGGATTTTGAATGATACAAATATTTTTCTGGATTCTATGAATAGAAATGATGTTCTAGCACAGTTTTGAAGTCAAAGTATAGCTATGAAAGATGTAAGAATTCTAAGAGTGATGTCTTCTATTAATTCCTGACTTGGATTTTGATTTGTCAAAATCAGAACATGTAATCAAATTTGGATGAGAATGGTTGTTTTGATTTCTATGAAAGAATGTATATTGTTGTGAAAGTAGTGAGTATAGTTGATGATTGCGGAATCGGATTCGAAGGATGTAAAATATTAATTGTGAATTTATATATCTATCAGGTATTACCTACCCGTTAAAAAATTTCACAAGTATTGTTTTATACCAGAGAATTTTGTTACAGTCTTTATGAAAATATATGTATATTTTCTTCAGATGTAATACAAATTTGATGAGTTAATACTAAATTAAGCTCATTCGATTTTAGGATGGAATTAGAACTGAATAATCTCTAATATTAGAGATTACATAATCTTCACAGAGTATTTCACTACTGTGTTCAATACTTCATTATTTATTCTTATGGATATTTCCTCGGTGAATGATGTTTTCTAGAAAGTTTTGAGTATAACGAAAGTGTAAAATCAAACTTGTAATTGAATAATACATTTAGTTTATTATGAAACGGAGTTCATTGAGTTGAAACAGAGATTGTGGTTAACGATGGTTAAGTAGTTAATCGAAAGATTATAGCATATTAGTAATATGAATTTAACCGAGTAGTATCTACCCTTTTTCAATTCATACATAATAGCTCAGTACGAAAAGATTTATTGTGGTTTCAAAATTTATATATATAAGATATACATATAAATTCTTCAGTGAAAATGAGTTAATACTTCATAACTCGTTGATACAATACATGCGTTGTTGATTAGTGATGATGTTTGTGGTGATTATGGATCTAGTTGAACTTGTGATGTTGTAGATGCTGCTGATGCTGACGATGTTGACGACACGGATAGTGCTGGTGATGTTGACGGTACTGTTAATGTTACTGGTAAAACAAGTTTAGCTTGTAAATTGTGCACTATTCCAGTCAGGGTTTCATTTCATCATTTCGCTCACTCATCTGGTTTACAATTAGAACTAGAATAAATAATCTCTAAAAACTTTTAGAACTACATATTCTCTGCAGAGTATTTCCTCGATGAAGTTATGAATCAATACTTCATCGTTAGTTCTTGTTGATACTTCTTGGTACTTACGGTGCGTATGATGTTGATGCTCTAGGTACAGATTATGATGTTGAGGTGTGGGATGCGGATGTTGTTGGTGGTGGTAATGATTCTGTTGGTGTTGATGGTGGTACTATTGATGCCGGTGCCGCTGCTGGTGTTTGTAACCTATGCACCATATTCTCTAAAGCCAGTACCTGAGCGCGGAGCTCGTTGACTTCTTCTATTACACCGGGATGATCGGTTGTTCGGGCGAGTGGATGAATAAGATCTAGAATGTGAGATAGTATATAATCGTGACGAGATACTCTAGAAATGGCAGAAAAAATGGTATCTCGGACATGTTCACCGGTAAGTGCTTCAGGTTCTTCGCCAAGAGGGTAATGTGGTGGATGGAAGGGATCACCTTCTTCTTGTCTCCAATGATTAAGTAAACTACGAACCCATCCCCAATTCATCCAGAATAGATGATGGCTAATTGGTTGATCCATTCCGGTCACACTGCTTTCGGAGCTTGAGTGGAATTCCATATCGGAATTCGAGGGACTTGAACTAGTGGCGAGTTCCATTTCGTATGATTGAATAAAGGGTTTTTCGATATAAAATGATTTTCGGCTATCAGATGGTATTCTAATTATATAGAATATCTATATATATAGAACAAAAGATTTCCTAGATTACGGAGGAATTTACGGAATATGTCAGGCAAAGTTTACAGTAACAGATACGCTAAGATATGAATTAGCAGATACGCTAAGATATGAATTTTGTCTATACACTATTTATGCAATCAATGCATTAAGATGTGTCTAGACTAAGAATGATAAGCAAGTAATTTTCGACACGAAATGATAAGCAAAACTTTTGACATGCAGACACGGTCGAAGTTCAGACTTACTAATGCATCCTAACAACTACTAGTTAGACACACTAATGCAAGACCTGATTCGCTAACACCACCGCTCTGATACCACATGAGACGACCCGTCCTAATCCATAAGGACAAATACAATACATATGGTTACATTGCGAGGTTTTTGACCTATATATGATACATTTTACAAACATTGCATTCGTTTTTAAAAGATAAACTTTCATTACAGCGAAAGTTGACAGGCATGCATACCAATTCATAATATCCAAACTATAAATGACCTAATATGTTATTTACTTAATAATAATATTTATTAAACTCAACGACTTGAATGCAACGTCTTTTGAAATATGCCATGAATGACTCCAAGTAATATCTTTAAAATGAGCAAATGCACAGCGGAAGATTTCTTTAATACCTGAGAATAAACATGCTTTCAAGTGTCAACCAAAAGGTTGGTGAGTTCATTAGTTTATCATAAACAATCATTTCTATTATTTTAATAGACCACAAGATTTTCATTTCCATTTCTCATAAACAACATGCATCTGCATAAAAATCATTCATATGGATTGAACACCTAGTAACCGACCTTAACAGGATGCATATAGAATATCCCCATCATTCCAGGACTCTCATCGGACATGATAAATCGAAGTATTAAAGCAGTTCAAATTCTCTGACTGGGGCTTGTTAGTGCCCATAGATCTATATTTAGGATTCGCGTCAATTGGTGGAAATTACAATAAACACCAATTCTTAGGCTACCAAGCTAAAGAGGGGCATATTCGGTTCGATATTCCAACCATAGAATGTAGTTTTGATTACTTATGTCTATTTCGTAAAACATTTATAAAAGCAGCGCATGTATTCTCAGTCCCAAAAATATATATTGCAAAAGCATTTAAAAAGGGAGCAAATGAAACTCACGATACGATATTTTGTAGTAAAAATATGCATACGACGGAACTGAACAATGCAGGGTTGGCCTTGAATTCACGAACCTATATCATTTGTATATATATTAACACACGTAATTGTAATCGAACAAATATACATATTATTATTGATATGATTTTTATATCAATAACTTATATATTTTATTATTTAATTAAATAACTTCAATTTATATATATAGATATTAATATAGTTAAGTTATATGTATTAAATATCTTTTTATATGAAGATCATTTGTTTGTGAAGTTAATAATTTTGATACTACTAATATTAGTAATAATAATGATACTATATAATATTAATGATAAAAGTAATAAGAATAATATGGTTAATAAGGATAATGATATTAATAATGATAATGATACTTTGTTTTATTATAATAATTATGATAACAATAATTATAATAATTTTAATGATTCCTTTAACTTAAAATTTTAATCATTTTCATAATAATATCAAAATCTCTATATTTGTAATCTTAATTGTATTACTAAAAATCTTTATATTCATATTCATGGTAATCAAAATCTTCGTATTTAATTTCTAGACTCATTACTGCAGTTTCTAAAATTTTACCATAACAACTTTTATTGTTAACGTCATAATACAATTGTTATTAACACGTTTGTAATCATAGTATTAATAATAACAATAATAATACAATTATAATAATACTAAAAATAATAATGTTAATAATGTTAATACTAATAATATTAATAATGATAATAATATAAACTATCTTAATGTTAATAACTTTAACAAACATTTTATTACTAATAATGGTGATAATAATTGGTAATACAATAACATTAATAAGTAATAATAATAGCATATCAATAATCAATAATAATAATAATAATAATAATAATAATAATAATAATAATAATAATAATAATAATAATAATAATAATAATAATAATAATAATAATAATAATAATAATAATAATAATAATGGTAATGAAATCTACCTTCCAAAAAGCATTTTAAAAAGATATGCCCCATACCGGGCTCGAACCCGAGACCTCTCGCTTACCAACACACCACCTTAACCAACTGATCCGTTCCATTTTTCCTGAAATTATATCCTTCTATTTATTTAAAACCCCTACAGTTTTATGTTCTTCATCTTCTTCTTCAATTCATTCCAAATTCGAATTAACCAAAACAATCAAACTTTGTTTCTATAATTGGAACAGAAAATGATTTAAACTCGTGACTTTAAATCAACAGACTCAACAAAACACAACAAAAAATAATAAAAATGAAAAAAAAAACAGAAGCCATAGCTCCTGCTGTTCGTCAGTTTGAAGAGAAAAAATATATTGATTTCGCAAATGGTACATTTTGAGACCTCAAATCCTTCATGAAGTATCTTTTAAATCGTTCCTATAATACACTGGAATTGTCAATTAAACCAGAAACAACATATAAATCGTGAATTCGAAGGAAGAACAAACAGTTGACCTTTTCATTTGAAACCTTTGACTCAAAAATTCGTGTTCGATATTAGGAATTGGAATCTGAGTTTTGATAGGTAGTTTTAGTAAGAGAATTCTAACAAGACTGCATTACAGGATTTTGATATTTGATTCGATTTTTAATTTTGGCCAAAAAGTGACAATTACAGAGGAACCGTCGATTTCTTAAAAAAAATATCTGTTATTCGATTGGGATTTGCAGAAGGCGAGATTAAGTAAGTGATTAGTTGACTTTGTGCAGTAACAGGAATTGATTGGCAATTATTTGTATCTTGAGTTTGATCGACAGGATTCCACGAGTAAACATAAAAAAAGTAGAAGAATTTAAAGAAAACCTGTTTTTATTCCAAACAGATATATAGTGATATATTACGCGTTTATAATTATGTTTGTTATTATCTGTATATCCAAATTATCTGTATCTAAATCTGTATACACTTGCATTCTGTATTTATATTTATATATTATACTTAATCTTATTAATTAATACATATAACCATAATAATAATATTCTTAATAATTGTAAATAATAATAATAATTATTTATAACAATATAATAGTAATAATAATAATATTATTGCTAATAATAATAACTATAAGATTTATAACATTAACATTATTAAAAATAATATTAATAATACTAATATTTATAATAATACTAATATTATTAATGATAATAATAATATTTGTAATTATAACACTTTATCTTTATCACACTTCATATCTCTATGTCATATATTGAAATTAATAATATTAATAATACTGATTTTTAATATTAATATTAATATTGATAATAATAATATTATTATTCATATAACACTTATATTTTTAACTTGGAATTACATTTAATATTTTAATATCACAATTTATCAGGTAGTTCATAATTACTAATTATATAATATATATTTAAATATTTATTCAATATATATATATATATATATATATATATATATATATATATATATATATATATATATATATATATATATATATATATATATATATATATAATATTTGAATATTTATTCAATATATATATAATATATATTCCGGGTTGTCACAGCACTACTGTTGTGCCATACATTTTCCAGCTTTTACCAAATAGAGCCCTGGCCCGAAAAACACACAAGCACTTTTACCATGTTTAAGCACAAGTAAAACAATAATATCCCTGGATTACTTCAAAACATTAAATATGACATAAATTCACATTCTCATATTAATTCAAAACATTCATAATTATCAATACGTTCGAAATTGAACTTACATACACCCATTGACCCAAACCCTTTATATATAAATGATTTATATCAAAATGTTTTTGACACTACCATATGATCATCAAAATCATCATAATTAAAACATTGACGGTTTACATAAGCGGTTACACATTGCGAAGTCTATAGAGCTTCAAGTATCCACTTACACTAATGCATCTTCAAGCTATCCTCAACCACTTGTTTCCCTCCTAATGCTCCTCGATCCACATGTACCTAAACACATATCACAACTATCGAGTAAGCAAAAACACTTAGCGAGTTTATTAGCACATGCACAAGTAGGTAATGTATAATAAAATATTCATACAAAACTTACAACCATAAAGAGAATACATACGGATTTGTAACAAAGTCATTTGCTTGGCATCCCTCCCAAAACAAACGAGCATGCCAATTGATCCTACAATAGTCTATCCCACATTAACTAGCCCCTTGCTAGTTTTTCACAACGTGCTAGCCCCTTTGCTAGTCTTTCGTTTCTCAACACACGATTTCACAAGAGCACGAAAATAAATAATTATCCCATAAGTCGGGTGTCGTCTTTAACGACCCGTCAAAGTACACTTGACAACCATCGTTATCTTAGTCCCACAGCTTGATCATAACTCTAAATGAATTTAATAAATAACCTTGCATTCTTTATTTAAAAATGATTTCCTATAAAGGAAACCGACCAAAATAAGTAACTTTAGAAAAACCATACATAAATACTTGATCAAAAGTTAACCAAAACAAAGTCAACAAACACCCACAATTTAATGTATCAAAATATAATGCAAGTTAATGTTTAACAAAAGCTGCCATCATAAATATGCAAACTCTCTAAGCACAGCGGAAGCAATCAATCATGAACCTGAGAATAAAACATACGAGTAACTGTCAACAAAAATATTGAGTGAATTATAGGTTTAATATTGCGAACAATATTTAATTTAAACATATAAAACATTATTCCATTAACCCGTGAGCCACCTGGTAACCACTTAAGCAATTCCACCCTTACCAAACACAATATACACTGAACATGTGTATCTTCAAATAATTACGAAGTACTAATACATTCCGTCTTCAAAAATTGCTAGCGCGAGTAGCACGAAATGGGGTTGTCAAACCCGATAGATCTATCCATAGAATTCGCGTTCACCAGTAGAAACCAGTGATTACAATTACCAGATTAGGGAATATTTTTGTTCAACTCACAATGAATAATTTAATCCAACTTCCACTTGTGTCCAATATGAAAAATAAAATGCATGTATTCTCATCCTAAAAGATTTAAAATAGAAAAATGGGACTATAACTCACCTTAAAGCAAATGAAGTAACCACACAAAAAGCGAACAGCAAACGAAGTAAAGTGATCAAGAATGATCACAATGCCGACCTATAAATAAAGCACGTTGATATAATTAACTAACTTAGGTCAAGTCTTAGTATGATAGCTATAGTACTTGTTGCAAGTAAACATAGAACAACACTCAGTATGCTTCGGTTTGATCAGAACAGCGTAAGGACACGTACTTTATATTTTTAGAAAGTTTCTATTTTAGAAAAGTTTCTATTTTAGGAAAGTTTCTATATTTAGAAAGTTTTCATATTTAGAAAGTTTCTATTTTTGCAAAGTTTTTAAGTTAGGAAAGTTTCCTTGGTCAAATATAGTCAACATTAATTTTTAAAGTATAAGTTATAATAATAATATAAGTTATAATGTTATTTAAAGTCATATATTTATAATTATGTCATAACATAAGTTTAATTAAGTTAAACTGAATTATAAAGTTAACATAAGTTTAAATGATATAATTAATACAACATAAGTATTTAATTAATTAATTAAATATTAGTCATAACATAAGTATTATTAATTAATAATAAATTTATAATCATACCATAAGTATTATTAATTAATAATGAATTATTAATCATATCATAAGTATTTAATTATAATTATTAAACCATAAATATTTAATAATTAAATTATAATTAAATAATAACTAAGCCTTAAAATAATTAAATAATTATTTAATCTTTATTATAAGTATCATAATAATAATCTCATAACATAAGTTTAATACTTACCATAAGTGTTTTTCATTAATAATGAAAGTATTATTAATCATAAGATTAATTAAAGTTTCAATAATCAAAATGTAATTAATAAATGATATAATAAATATGTATATCATAAGTCTTAAAGTAAATTAATTACTTTTATATCATAAGTAATTTAATGACAATGAAAATCATTATTTTATATCTTAAGTTAGATGTTATAACCATAAGTTTTAATTAAAAGATCATCGGGTCATAACTTGAGTCCCGGGAGTCGGTTTTCGGTGAGTCTTATATATATCTCTGCCTAACCAAACCACCCGACACATTAGTGCACTCAAGAACACCCCAAGAACAGCCACCAAGTCATGACCATCAGCCCTAATTCAATTTGGAGCTTTAGTCCATTCAAAAACATGTTTTAGTCATAACGGGTGATCCGTGGCTCGGATTTCGATGACCCGAACATGAATGTTCATCCAATTATCAATCCTAACACACTAGTACACCCTAGAGAATCCAAAAATGGTCACAAAGTCGGACCAGACCTGAACACATTCGTTTTTAGGTTTTGATTTCATGAAAACACCATTTTAATCACAATTTAAGTTCCTGGAATCGAAATAACATGAATCTGGAGTCTAAAAGCAATGTCTTGATGAGAGGAACACACATAAACACTTTAATTTAACATTTAGATCAGTTAAGTTTACAGAAATGGTTAAATACTCCGCTGTCCAAAATTATTCAAACCGAAAACATACACAATCGAGCATTCCTACGCATACAATCAACAATCAAACCACATTCAAGTACTATACAATCATAATAATCATTAAAATCAGTAAAATAATGAAAAGATTAAAAAGTTAGTGTTCGGGTTTAAACCCTAATCAAGAATTGATTTATGTAGACGCGTAGCGAACGAGATGAGGAATCCGAATACGTTGAAAGCCCAATGAATCAAGCTTGAATTTTAGATGAATGATGATGAGGTTGGGGATGGTTGTTGACGGCTCAAGAAGGGGGAGGAGGAGAGGATTTTGCAAAATAAATTTTAGGTTTAAAATGGAGAGTAGTGTGTTAAGAAAGTTTAAGTACCACTTAAACATCAAAATGACAAAACAACCCTCCCATGCTCCATGGGAGGCTTCGGCTGAAATCAATAAGGGAGTGGGCTCCCTTTAGCCCACTTTGAAGTATAATGTAATTGCTTGTAGCCCGAACGCCTGATCGGATCCTGAAACGCGAAAACACCGCTACACGATTAATTATTCGGAGAGATAATAAATATGCGATGAATAAAATATATAAATACTATATATAATCATATGATATTAAAATATCATATTTAAAACAATTTGGATTTAAAAATCCCAAAAGCTTGACCGTTGGTTTGAAAACCGAAAAGATTCTCCGGATAGAAATCCACGACACGTAGAAACGTACAATTTAAAATATGAATACAAATATTCATTTAACACATAACAATTAATATATTATTTCCAAAATAATAATATAGATCATAGAAATGACATGGAATGAATGACAATTAACGGACGTTATATAATAAATGGTAAATAATAACAGAAAAAGTAGGGTCGTGACAATACCTTCCCGTTACGGAAATTTCGTCCCGAAATTTAAGCAGGTGCAGGGGTTGACTCGGCATCTGAGAACAAATGCAGGTACTTCTGCTTCATCTGGTCTTTACGCTCCCAAGTGAACTCGGGACCGCGTCTGGCGTTCCATCTAACTCGGACGATAGGAATCCTACTCTGCTTGAGTGTCTTAACCTCTCGATCCATAATTTCAACAGGTTCCTCAATAAAATGAAGTTGTTTATCAACATGAAGCTCCTCAAGAGGAATGGTCTCATTGGCCTCGGCCAAACACTTCTTCAAATTCAATACATGAAAAACGTCATGAACAGCACTGAGTTCTTGTGGCAATTTCAAACGATAAGCCACGGGTCCAACTCTCTCCGTGATCTCAAACGGTCTAACAAAACGAGGATTCAACTTTCCCCTCTTACCAAAATGTACCACACCTTTCCAAGGTGATACCTTCAACATAACACGGTCACCAACTTGAAATTCTATATCCTTCCTTCTCTTATTGGCATAATTCTCTTGCCGACTTCTGGCGGTTCTCAATCTTTCTTTAATCTGTACGATCTTTTCGGTAGTCTCATGAATAATTTCTGGGCCTGTGAGTTGAGCATCCCCAACTTCATTCCAATAGATAGGAGACCTACACTTTCTACCATACAGAGCTTCAAACGGTGCGGCTTTAATACTTGCATGATAGCTATCATTATAATAAAATTCAGCTAGTGGCAAATATCTTTCCCACCCATTACGAAAATCAATAACACACGCTCGTAACATATCTTCTAACGTTTGAATGGTCCTTTCACTCTGACTATCCGTTTGCAGATGATAAGCGGTGTTCATATCCAACTTAGTTCCCAAAGCTTCCTGTAAGGATTGCCAATACCTCGATATAAATTGACTGTCTCGGTCTGAAATAATAGATACATGAACACCATGTCTTGAAACAATTTCCTTCAAATACAAACGAGTGAGCTTCTCCATCGAATCTGTTTCTTTAATCGGCAAGAAGTGAGCTGACTTTGTGAGTCAGTCAACAATCACCCAAATGGTATCATAACCACCCACAGTTCTCGGTAACTTCGTAATAAAGTCCATCGTAATACCTTCCCACTTCCACTCGGGAATCTCAGGTTGCACCAAAAGTCCAGACGGTTTCTGATGTTCAGCTTTAACCTTATCACAGGTCAAACACGTAGCCACATACGTAGCCACATCAGCTTTCAAATTAGGCCACCAATACAGCTCCTTAAGATCATGATACAACTTTCCTGAACCAGGATGAATAGAGTACCTAGACTTATGAGCCTCATCTAAAACAAGTTGTCGTAGATCACCAAACTTCAGAACCCAATGACGTCCCGCAAAGTACCTAGTACCATTGGTTCGTACCTCAATTTTCCTACCCATGCCTCTGACCTTCCCATTACGAAATTTTCCTCATTCAAGGCTTCTTGTTGTGCCTCAAGAATCTGCCTAGCGAGGTTAGTTCGAATTGTCATATTCAAGGTTCTAAACCTACGAGGTTCAACTCTCTCTTTTCGACTCAAAACATCAGCCACGACATTGGCTTTTTCCCGGAATGGCTAAAGGAGTTCACAATCATAATCGTGACGCATAAGTGATGACCTTCTTTCGTTGCATCAAAACACAACCAAAGCCTTAACGCAAGGCATCACAATAAACAACAAAATTTTCATTACCCTCAGGTAGTGACAATATCGGAGCGGAAGTTAACTTCTTCTTCAGGGTTTGGAAAACAGAGTCTTGTTCACTCTTCCACTCGTACTTCTTTCCCTTATGCATTAAAGCAGTCAAAGGTTTCGCTACTCATGAAAAATCTTGAATGAACCTTCTATAATAGCTTGCCAAACCCAGGAACTGACGAATCTGAGTAGGAGTCTTCGGAATTCCCCACTTCTCAATCGCCTCAATCTTAGCCGGATCAACTTGCGTTCCCTTCTTACTAACAACGTGTCCAAGGAATTGAACTTCCTTCAGCCAGAATGCACATTTCGAAAACTTAGCATACAACTCTTCTCTTCTTAACAAATCAAGCACTAAATTCGAATGCTCTTCGTGCTCTTGATCACTCTTGGAATAAATAAGGATATCATCGATGAACACAATAACAGATTTGTCCAGATAGGGTCTACAGACACGGTTCATGAGGTCCATGACACAACAGGTGCGTTGGTTAATCCGAACGGCATAACAAGAAGTTCGTAGTGACCATAATGGGTACGGGAAACGGTTTTCGGAATATCAGTCTCTTTAACGCGTAATTGGTGATAACTAGAACGGAGATCAACTTTAGAATAAACGGACGAACCTTGGGGCTGATCGAACAGATCATCAATTCTCAGAAGAGGATAACAATTCTTAACAGTAAGCTTGTTCAACTCGGGATAGCCAATACACCATCGGAACTAACCATCTTTCTTCTTAACAAACAAAACAAGAGATTCCCAAGGGGATGAACTGGGACGAATGAAATATAGTTGCAACAATGACGGAAGAAATATATGGAGTAGTCACATCAGTGGCATAGATATTTAAGGCAATTCTCTCAAAGGAGATAACGAGGATCATGGACTTCAAAGTAAATTTTCATTACATTTCCAAAAGGAAGACGTACGAAAGGTGTGATATTTCAACGAGAGTGAACTTCCTTGTACAATGAGCGAGGAAATCTAGGATTCATCCATATTCTTAAATTTATGTGCGGATGAAAAGAACGCGAATCATGGGTTATAAAGAATGGTCGACTCCAGATGAGATGAATATCCAAAAATAATTTCGTGCACCTCAAAGTATTGAATCCTAGGATTGATGTTTACGAGGGTGTTGCGGTTAACAACGAATACTAAGAGTAGAAACTCCTCAAACGGTCTTGTGTAATATATATCCATGATACCGGCTATAACAATAGTTAGGGTAGAAACCCACCTAGCGCCTTTTCTACAATAGGGGGACCACCGAGTGCACCCCAGTAAATTGATTTATCGGACCGCGTTTCGGCCATGTCCAACCATAAGAGGGAAAATTTTATGAGCGCAAAGACTCTCCAAGAAATTTTATAAAACCGGCATCCAAGGTGGTGTAAGAGTTTCTATCAATGAACTTAATGGTTAAGTTTCATCCTTAAACGGAGGACGAGAAGAACTGTGATCCAAACACTCTGTAGAGTAATGCGAAAATTTGATAAAATCAATCAAAGGAGTTTTGAAAAAGCTTTAAACGTTTGATGTGACAACATAAATGGAATGAAGGTCTTAGTAAATTTAGAACTATGTACAACGTGTACCATTTTATATAAAAAAATTTGACTTAGTCAAACAGCTCAATACATGAGTGGTTTTAAAATAGTTTTGAAGGTATGATTTAGTATATACTAGCTAAAATAGGTAAGGGTGAATTTATTCATTTGAATCCATACGTACATATATGATTTTATAAATTGTATACATGACAAAATATTTCATTACTTCTATTTGCCCATAAATCTCGTGAGAACTGCCCAATTAAACAAATGTGTAAAACTCCCGATGATAAACAGAGATTCTGTATTTCAGAGGTTACGAGTTGAAGTAAGATCGTGGAAGATCGAGTAAAGGACTTAGATCGTCGTGCGACATTGACCAACAAATGTCACATGGTCATGAAAACCAATGAATTAAATGTCGTTTTAACTACTATCAGGACATAAGTCCTTAGACCAAAACTGTTCACATGCGAAGCTGTCGCTAACAAACGAGGTAAGAAGGATAAAGCACGAGATAGGTAGTGTGGTGGAAACGAGTTTCCCGTATCTCAACAATTAAGAAATGAGTATTTTCCTTACTCATGTAATAACATTGGAATTTCAATTTTATTTGACTCGCTTTCTATTCCTCATGTCACAATATTGGGATTTCTATATGAATTACCGTAATATAATCACGTTGGCCTGACGCCATTATATTTCACTAATTCATAGTTCCATTCCAATATTACTACATAAGGTCAGGACACGTGGTCAACCTCGAATTTCTACACAATTTCTCTAAAACGATTTCTTAAACAATGTGCTTAGGATAGGACAAGAGATGAAAACATCAAAATAATGAATGAGAGTAACTATGACATAAAAATATCTTTGAAGTATCTAGAATCTTTAAATATCAAGAATGACGTTTCCAGTTCGCAACCCAAAGCACAAAGGCACAACGGCACGTAATATAACAAGAATGTTATATACCTAAACATAATAGCTGACATTGAAATGCCGAGCCTTTAGAAATCAAGAATGACATCTCGTGTGATATAACTCAAACGTTATATACATAACCATAATAGATGACATAGAAATGTCGAGAATTTCAAAAGTCAAGAATGACATCCCTTGGTTTCACTATCCAAGTGTTCTTATAAAGATAAACTCGAACGAGTCGGAGAATACGTTTAAGTCGGAATGGGAGTTCCTCCCAGATTCAGAATATAACAGAGATGTATGTATGATAACAATATACATATTATAGAATACAAATAATCACATATAATAATATACTATAGGTCGGGCTGTAGACTAGACTCACTAATGCATCATATTGACTCGGGTAACGACATCAATGCAGCCTAATTCCCTACAACCAAGGCTCTGATACCAACTTTAACGACCCATCAAAGTACACTTGACGACCATCGTTATCTTGGTCCCACAGCTTGATCATAACTCTAAATGAATTTAATAAATAACCTTGCATTCTTTATTTAAAAATGATTTCCTATAAAGGAAACCTACCAAAATATGTAAGTTTAGAAAAACCATACATAAATATTTGATCAAAAGTTGACCAAAACAAAGTCAACAAACACCCACAATTTAATGTATCAAAAAAGAATGCTAGTTAATGTTTAACAAAAGCTGTCATCATAAATATGCAGACTCTCTAAGCACAGCGGAAGCAATCAATCATGAACCTGAGAATAAAACATGCGATTAACTGTCAACAAAAATGTTGAGTGAATTATAGGTTTAATATTGCGAACAATATTTAATTTAAATCGTAAAAATTTATGTTTGAAAACGTAAAGCCTTATTTTGGACCACAAAAAATTATATGCTCGAAAATAGATAAAACATTATTCCATTAACCCTGAGCCACCTGGTAACTACTTAACCAATTCCACCCTTACCAAACACAATATACACTGAACATGTGTATCTTCAAATAATTACGAAGTACTAATACATTCCATCTTCAAAAATTGCTAGCGCGACTAGCACGAAATGGGGTTGTCAAAACCGATAGATCTATCCATAGGATTCGCGTTCGCCAGTAGAAACCAGTGATTACAATTCCCAGATTAGGGAATATTTTTTTTCAACACACAATGAATAATTTAATCCAACTTCCACTTGTGTCCAATATGAAAAATAAAATGCGTGTATTCTCATCCAAAAGATTTAAAATAGAAAAATGGGACTATAACTCACCTTAAAACAAATGAAGTAACCACACAAAAAGCAAACAGCAAACAAAGTAAAGTGATCAAGAATGATCACAACGCCGACCTATAAATAAAGCAGGTCGATATAAATAACTAACTTATGTCAAGTCTTAGTATGATAGCTATAGTACTTGTTGCAAGTAAACATAGAACAACACTCAGTATGCTTCGATTTGATCAGAACAGCGTAAGGACACGTACTTTCTATTTTTAGAAAGTTTCTATTTTAGGAAAGTTTCTATTTTAGGAAAGTTTCTATATTTAGAAGGTTTCCATATTTAGAAAGTTTCTATTTTTGAAAAGTTTTTAAGTTAGGAAAGTTTCCTTAATTAGAAAGTCAACCGAAAGTCAACCCTAAAGTCAACCTTGGTCAAACATAGTCAACATTAATTTTTAGAGTATAAGTTATAATAATAATATAAGTTATAATGTTATTTAAAGTCATATATGTATAATTATGTCATAACATAAGTTTAATTAAATTAAATTGAATTATAAAGTTAACATAAGTTTAAATGATATAATTAATATAACATAAGTATTTAATTAATTAATTAAATATTAGACATAACATAAGTATTATTAATTAATAATAAATTTTTAATCATACCATAAGTATTATTAATTAATAATGAATTATTAATCATATCATAAGTATTTAATTATAATTATTAAACCATAAATATTTAATAATTAAATTATAATTAAATAATAACTAAGCCTTATATTAATTAAATAATTATTTAATCTTTATTATAAGTCTCATAATAATAATCTCATAACATAAGTTTAATACTTACCATAAGTGTTTTTCATTAATAATGAAAGTATTATTAATCATAAGTTTAATTAAAGTTTCAATATTCAAAATGTAATTAATAAATGATATAATAAATATGAATATCATAAGTATTAAATTAAATTAATTACTTTTACATCATAAGTAATTTAATGACAATGAAAATCATTATTTTATATCATAAGTTAGATGTTATAACCATAAGTTTTAATTGAAACTTCATCGGGTCATAACTTGAGTCCTGGGAGTCAATTTTCGGCGAGTCTTATATATATCTCTGCCTAACCAAACCATCTGACACATTAGTGCACTCAAGAAAACCCCAAGAACAGCCACCAAGTCGTGACCATCAGCCCTAACCTGAAAGGACCCGTCCTAATCCACCTGGACGAAGTCATCAACATTTGGTCCCATTGTGATGATCGGCTCCAAGTAATGTCCTTATATTGAGCAAATGCACAGCGGAAGACTTAATTCGTACCTGAGAATAAACATGCTTTAAAGTGTCAACCAAAAGGTTGGTGAGTTCATAGGTTTATCATAACAATCATTTCAATATGTTAATAGACCACAAGATTTCATAATCATAAACATAATACACTCGCAAGTGTATGTAAAGTATTCTAAGTGGTTGAGCACTTGGTAACCATACTTAACATTTAATCAACGTCGCATATTCCCTTTATTATGAAATCTCACTACACCGTACCAAGTGTAGTCACCAAAACGAAATACTGTGCAACCGTTGAATACTGGTCGTCCAGTCCGGTTGGGGTTGTCAGGCCCGATAGATCTATCAACAGGATTCGCGTTTACAATACACATGTAAATAGTAGTTACCAAGCTATAGGGAAATATGCCAGTGGTACAACTCAACGTAGAATATATTTTTAAGTACTTGTGTCTATTTTGTAAACATGTATAAAAGCAGCGCATATATTCTCAGCCCAAAAATATATATTGCAAAAGCAATTAAAAAGGGAGCAAATGAAACTCACTTTTGCCTTGAAGGTATTTAATTCGACTTGGTCTCCGATAGATATCACGAACCTAACCATATATATAATATATCAACATATTTTCTTTTTAAGTAATCGTTACATATATATATACTTTTAATACTTTTAATATTTTCTTAGTCCATAGTTAGCAGTCCGATGTTAGTGGTCCACAATTAGTTGCTTAAATAAAATAAATAAAGACCCCATCATATTCGTATTGATCAGAATTAATCTCGACCCATGGTACTATGTTGTCAAATGACGTGTTGCGTACATAAAGTACCGTGTTGTCAAATGACGTGTTGCGTACAATCATGAGGTCTTATGATTAATCTTCTCGTGTTGTTTACGGGTGGTCCTGAAATATATAAAATCAAATCATAAGTAATTATATATAAAATATCATATTAATTAGAAAAGATATGATTAATTTACTTTTTCTCCAAATATTTTCGTAGCTAAACTAGCTTCGGATACCCAATCTTGTTTTAGTCGTAGTTTCTTCATTACAACTCCGTTTTTGTTGGTTCAACTTGCCACTTCCTTGGAACGAGTCAAATTTTAAGAATATGAACTGAAAATACCTTAGTTTGTATTCGAAATCATAGATTATAGGTCAAACTTTGGTGAAACTTATGGAAGTGATTATTTTCCATCATAAAAACAACATTTAATGATCATTTTTTTAAAAATACTTACACTTTGAGTTAAACGATGAAATTTTTATGTGTTAACATATTCATAAGAAATATCATTTTTTCAGAACATGAACTTCCAATTCAAAGTTCAAGATGGTTTTTAATTATCCAACCCAAAACAGCCCCCGGTTGCACTCCGACGACGTAGATTCAGTTTTTAAGATGTTCTTTGTAAAACCAAGTTATATCTTGTTAGGTTAGCATATCATTATGATATATTAAAGGTCTTGAAGTGTTTTAAAAGTCAAGTTAGAAGGATCTATTTAGTTTGCGAACAAGTTTGAAATCATTCAAACTATGTTCTTGTTGTTAAAATTTTATACCACAAAATAAGATAGCTATATGAATATGAATTGAATAAGATTATGAACAAGATTACTACCTCAAGTTACTTGGACAAAGTTACTGCAAAAGATAAGAAATAATCTTGGAATCAAAGAGTGGTGGAGTTAGATCAAAAGGTTGGAAGTAAACTTCTTCAAATGGGTGGTTATTTTGATATGTTCTTGAAAGAGTTTTCTTATGGTGTTTAAGGCTTGTAATTGAAGCTAAATGATGGGGAAAATGCTTGGAGATGATCAAGTATGAAGTTAGGAGTATTTTGAGAGAGAAATGAGGGTGTAGGTATGATAAAATGGAGTGAAGAAATGGTGTTCATTTATAAAAACGTTTTTAGTTTATAAAGAAAGAAAATGATTCCTAATTTTGTTTTCTTACTAATAATTCATTCTACTTGACAAATTCTAGTTACCTCATATCTAGGGCAGTAATAATTTTGATTAGGATGTTGATTTGATGTGTATATACCAATAGTAAATACGTATAGAAGCTGGGTATGATACAGGTACATATACCCTAGATATACGTATAGAAATCTTGAGGAAACGGAACGAGAATTCAAATATAGCTATCTTTTGTGAATATACTTATATTGTTTTATGTATTTAAGTCCTTAAAAAGTGATTAAATACATTATATATACGATACATGTATAAGCATTATAGATTATAAGTATATATATCAAAGAATGTTACGTATAGTTATCGTTTTGAAAACTTAAGTTAGTAGTTTCAAAATATACTTATAACTCATTGTCATTAGTACACAATGAGATGTTAAACCATCCTTAGATCATGTTAAATATATATAAATACATATATATACACAAACATATAATTATCGTATGTTATATAGTTCGTGATATCATCGGTCATATTGGACGGTCAAACGTTGTGTAAAACTCTTTTCAAAAACACAAATCTCAACAATTTGGATTGCTTATCATGTTGGTATGGTTTAATTTATGTAAATATTAATCTCATAAGTATAATTTGGTCGGAAAATTCCGGGTCATTACAGTACCTACCCGTTAAAGAAATTTCGTCCCCGAAATTTGATAGAAGTTGTTATGGATAACAATAAAAAGGTTTTCATGACAAATATAAGTTGATAATGGAGTTTTATCATCATTGAGTAATGTAGATAAAACGATTCGATTATGCAAAGAATATAAATGAGACTATCGTAAAAGAGTGAGATGAGTAAAATATATTCGTCTTAACCGATGACGTAGTTATGATTGATTTCTGGGATTTAAGGGATTTAAAGAGAATCTTACGTAATAAGATTTAGTTCTTTGGGGATTAAGGAAATCAGGATCTTCTTTGATTATATGCAATAATCTATTTCGATTGCTCTGTCGGATATTTCACTATAAATTCACCCCTTCGTTTCCTTATTTTCCACGACTCACACCTTCTATTCTTTCTCCCTTGATTCTTACTTTAAAGCATTTATCAATATGCTCCATCCAGTCCTGATTCTTGATATACTCCTAACTTTTATATCTGTCATTCTTCTTTTTCATCTACCACCAGAAGAATCTATTTACTTCTACTATACTTTTGTGTTTATAGTGTTTCTAATTCTCTCGTGTCTCTATATTTCTATCTGCATCGATATACACGGTTTGTAATTTCGGGGTTATTATCGAAGTTTATATTCTTCATTATTTTTCGGAGCTTCATGCTTTCGTTTTCTCTTCCCGACTTCGAGTCAAGCGACTAATGGTCCGGAATTCGTAGATATGAAATTCAGAATGAACATAGCTAATGATCTAAGAAGAAAATGGTAATAGAACGATTTTGATTTGTTAAATTACCAGAATACCCTGGAGAAGACCGAGTCATCCAGAAAAATATTCTCTTGATATGTTTAGAGATTAGATAGAATGTAAGAGTCGTGTAAATGGCACATGATGATGGTACTGTGAATCATCTTGCTTCATTAGAAACTCATCATGACTTACTGTAATATAATGACGTTGATCAAGTGTCATTATATTATACTAATCCATGCTTCAGTTCCCAACACTACTTCAAAACATTCATATTTTAAACTCGAAGGTTTCAGAATTTAGAAACTAACACAGTTTCTTTTATGTTACGGATATTACGGAGAGATAAATGATCTCAGATAAGAATAGTTGTGAAAATATCGCCAGAAATATGGAGGATATTTATAATAGAACATACGAGAATATCTTAGAATTTCTAATATCAATGGATGATGAAGAAGATTTGTCTGTGAAGTTTTAGAGTGAGAAATAAGATGTTTGCTAACGATTTCAGCAGGCACAGAATCATTTGGATTCTTTGAAGACAAACTTATTCTTTGTGATTTGTCCACTGCTTTCTTCACAGTTTCACATAATCCGCTTTTCGGTACTAAATTTTCTATCGAGCGTTCCTAACACTCCTTTCTTTATCATCAAACTTTAGGCCATTAAGATCATCTACAACATGCTGCTTCGTCAGCATTTTCAAAGTTAACTGATCTGGGTCATCAGTTATCAAACCGAGGTAGTTTCAGGAGAATTGTGTTTTTAGAATGATTAATCACTGATGGTAATATTGTGGAATATAAAAGGTTCCCCAGTAACAATAAAGAGTACGCATATATATCGCGGTTATAATAAAGTTGTTTCGGATGAAAAGTCGGAGTTGACTTGCTGGAGCTGTGACAAAATTAGCTACTTTGGAAAGGGATTGCAAAACGATCTTCGGTAATAACAATGTCAAAGGAACTAGAATAGATACGTGTCAAACGTTTACTCAGTTTCCGAGGGTTTTTCAGGTGCATAACTATATGCATTAATCTTTTCTTCCATAGATGAAGTGCGGTTTGTTTATCCTCTCGATTGAGGTGTTTTTAAGAATCATGATAGATTTGAACGCCGATTGTAATCATCGAGATACAACGAGGTTTAAGATGAAATCAAGTGGCAATCTTGAAGAAATGTTTAGTTTCATATGTTATAATCAATATTTTAATTCATTTTAATTGTCCAATGTCATTAGTCCACAGTCGATAGTCCACAGTAACAGTCCAATAATTCATATATAGTTTAATATATAATATACGAATTAATTAATACGTGTCATAACCCGTATACGTCTCAGACTCGATCACAACTCAAACTATATATATTATTGTAGAATCAACCTCAACCCTGTATAGAGAACTCGATCATTACTGCATATAGAGTGTCTATGGTGATTCCAAATAATATATATAGATGCGTCGATATGATATGTCAAAACATTGTATACGTGTCCCGATATTTAAAGTGCGTAAAATAATTACAGAAATTAAATGACGATAAATAAAAGTGCGATAATTAAATTGCGATAAATAAACTGCGATAAATAAAATGTAATCAGTTAGCTAGGAACAGTTAGAGTGGATTCTTAACAAAATTTTTCATAGTTAATTTGTTTGTTTCTAACAGATTTTATTTTGTCATATGTTTTCTTCATATGCCACTTGTTGGATTCTGGGAAGTCAAAATCCAAATATGAAATTGAATGAAAATAGTTATTCTGCGATGAACAGATACGTATATCGGTGGTTGTAAGTAGGATAGTAAATGACTATTGAATCAGCTTCGACGAATGTACAATGTAACTTATTAAGATGAAATCTAATTATTCCTCGGGTACCCGTTAAAAAAAAAAATTTCACCATTAATATTTTGTACAAAAGAACTTTTAATTACAATCTTTATGAAAACATATATACATATATATTTTCTTCAAATGAAATCATGAATTTAATGAGTTAATATGATATTAATCTCATTTGCTTTTCGGTTTGAGCTAGAATAAGAAATCTCTAAAACTTTTTGAAACCATATATTCTTTGCAGAATATCAATGAAGTTATGGATCAATACTTCATCGTTCATTATTGTTGGTACTCCTTGGTATCTATGGTGCGTATGATGTTGATGTTTGTGGGACAGATTATGATGTCGAGACGTGTGATGCGGATGTTGTTTGTTAGTGGTGATGATGGTATTGTTGATGTTATTGATGGTGGTGATGATTATGCTGCTGGTGCTGCTGCTGGTGTTTGAAACCTTCGCACCATGTTCTCCAAAGCCGTCACGCGAGCGCGAAGTTCGTTAACTTCTGCAAGTACACCGGGATGATTGGCGGTTGGAGTGTGCGAATGAACAAGATTTGTAATATGGGATAGTATATAATAGTGATGAGATACTCTAGAAATGAGAGAGAAAATGGTGTTTCGAATAGGTTCGTCGGTAAGTACTTCAGGTTCATCGCCAAGAGGGCAATTTGGTGGATGGAATGGATCACCTTCGTCTTGTCTCCAGTGATTTAGTATATTACGAACCCATCCCCAATTTATCCAGAATAGATGATGGGAAACTGGTTGATCCATTCCGGTGACGCTACTTTCGGAACCCGAATGGAAATCCATATCGGCATAACTGTCGGAATCTGAAGAATTCGAACTAGATGCGGAATCCATCTTGTATAATGGGAAAAATGAATTTTTGGTATGGAATAGATTATAGGAGTTAGATTTGGTACTCTTCAATACATAATTTACATATGTATATATAATACCAAAATCCCGTAAATTACGGAGAATCTTTGAAAAGATATCAGTCAAAGTTCGCAATAACATATATGCTAAGATAAGAATTCGTCTATACACTATCAATGCAGTAAATGCAGTAAAACGTGTCTAGACTTATGAATGATAAGCAGGTAATTTCCTAAGGATGATAAACAGATGATTTCTGACTAGAAATGATAAGCAAAACTTTTGACATGTAGACACGGTCGAAGTCCAGACTCATTAATGCATCTTAACAACTACTAGTTAGACACACTAATGCAAGACCTGGTTCGCTATGACCACCGCTCTGATACCAACTGAAAGGACCCGTCCTAATCCACCTGGACGAAGTCATCAACATTTGGTCCCATTGCGATGATCGGCTCCAAGTAATGTCCTTATATTGAGCAAATGCACAGCAAAAGACTTAATTCGTACCTGAGAATAAACATGCTTTAAAGTGTCAACCAAAAGGTTGGTGAGTTCATAGGTTTATCATAACAATCATTTCAATATGTTAATAGACCACAAAATTTCATAATCATAAACATAATACACTCGCAAGCGTATGTAAAGCATTCTAAGTGGTTGAGCACTTGGTAACCATACTTAACATTTAATCAACGTCGCATATTCCCTTTATTATGAAATCTCACTACACCGTACCAAGTGTAGTCACCAAAACGAAGTACTGTGCAACCGTTGAATACTGGTCGTCCAGTCCAGTTGGGGTTGTCAGGCCCGATAGATCTATCAACAGGATTCACGTTTACAATACCCATGTAAATAGTAGTTACCAAGCTACAGGGAAATATGCCAGTGGTACAACTCAACGTAGAATATATTTTTAAGTACTTGTGTCTATTTTGTAAACATGTATAAAAGTAGCGCATGTATTCTCAGCCCAAAAATATATATTGCAAAAGCAATTAAAAATAGAGCAAATGAAACTCACTTTTGCCTTGAAGGTATTTAATTTGACTTGGTCTCCGATAGATATCACGGACCTAAACATATATATAATATATCAACATATTTTCTTTTTAAGTAATCATTACATATATATATACTTTTAATACTTTTAATATTTTCTTAGTCCGTAGTTAGCAGTCCGATGTTAGTGGTCCACAATTAGTTGCTTAAATAAAATAAATAAAGACCCTATCGTATTCGTATTGATCAGAATTAATCTCGAACCATGGTACCATGTTGTCAAATGGCGTGTTGCGTACATAAAGTACCGTGTTGTCAAATGACGTGTTGCGTACAATCATGAGGTCGTATGATTAATCTTCTCGTGTTGTTTACGGGTGGTCCTGAAATATATAAAATCAAATCATAAGTAATTATATATAAAATATCATATTAATTAGAAAAGATATGATTAATTTACTTTTTCTCCAAATATTTTCGTAGCTAAACTTGCTTCGGATACCCAATCTTGTTTTAGTCGTAGTTTCTTCATTACAACTCCATTTTTATTGGTTCAACTTGCCACTTCCTTGGAACGAATCAAATTTTAAGAATATGAACTGAAAATACCTTAGTTTGTATTCGAAATCATAGGTTATAGGTCAAACTTTGGTGAAACTTATGAAAGTGATTATTTTCCATCATAAAAACAACTTTTAATGATCATTTTTTTAAAAATACTTACACTTTGAGTTAAACCATGAAATTTTTATGTGTTAACATATTCATAAGAAATATCATTTTTTCAGAACATGAACTTCCAATTCAAAGTTCAAGATGGTTTTTAATTATCCAACCCAAAACAGCCCCCGGTTGCACTCCGACGACGTAGATTCAGTTTTTAAGATGTTCTTTGTAAAACCAAGTTATATCTTGTTAGGTTAGCATATCATTATGATATATTATAGGTCTTGAAGTGTTTTAAAAGTCAAGTTAGAAGGATCTATTTAGTTTGCGAACAAGTTTGAAATCATTCAAACTATGTTCTTGTTGTTAAAATTTTATACCACAAAATAAGATAGCTATATGAATATGAATTGAATAAGATTATGAACAAGGTTACTACCTCAAGTTACTTGGACAAAGTTACTGCAAAAGATAAGAAATAATCTTGGAATCAAAGAGTGGTGGAGTTAGATCAAAAGGTTGGAAGTAAACTTCTTCAAATGGGTGGTTATTTTGATATGTTCTTGAAAGAGTTTTCTTATGGTGTTTAAGGCTTGTAATTGAAGCTAAATGATGGGGAAAATGCTTGAAGATGATCAAGTATGAAGTTAGGAGTATTTTGAGAGAGAAATGAGGGTGTAGGTATGAGAAAATGGAGTGAAGAAATGGTGTTCATTTATAAAAACGTTTTTAGTTTATAAAGAAAGAAAATGATTCCTAATTTTGTTTTCTTACTAATAATTCATACTACTTGACAAATTCTAGTTACCTCATATCTAGGGCAGTAATAATGTTGATTAGGATGTTGATTTGATGTGTATATACCAATAGTAAATACGTATAGAAGCTGGGTATGATACAGGTACATATACCCTAGATATACGTATAGAACTCTTGAGGAAACGGAACGAGAATTCAAATATAGCTATCTTTTGTGAATATACTTATATTGTTTTATGTATTTAAGTCCTTAAAAAGTGATTAAATACATTATATATACGATACATGTATAAGCATTATAGATTATAAGTATATATATCAAAGAATGTTACGTATAGTTATCATTTTGAAAACTTAAGTTAGTAGTTTCAAAATATACTTATAACTCATTATCATTAGTACACAATGAGATGTTAAACCATCCTTAGATCATGTTAAATATATATAAATACATATATATATACACAAACATATAATTATCGTATGTTATATAGTTCGTGATATCATCGGTTATATTGGACGGTCAAACGTTGTGTAAAACTCTTTTCAAAAACACAAGTCTCAACAATTTGGATTGCTTATCATGTTGGTATGGTTTAATTTATGTAAATATTAATCTCATAAGTATAATTTGGTCGAAAAATTCCGGGTCATTACATAACCCAATTTGGAGCTTTAATCCGTTCAAAAACATGTTTTAGTCATAACGGGTGATCCGTGGCTCGGATTTCGATGACCCGAACATGAATGTTCATCCAATCATCAATCCTAACACACTAGTACACCCTAGAGACTCTAAAAATGGTCACAAAGTCGGACTAAACCTGAACACATTCATTTTTAGGTTTTGATTTCATGAAAACACCATTTTAATCACAATTTAAGTTCCGGGAATCGAAATAACATGAATCCGGAGTCTAAAATCAATGTCTTGATGAGAGGAACATATCTAAACACTTTAATTTAACATTTACATCAGTTAAGTTTACAGAAATGGTTAAATACTCTGCTGTCCAAAATCAATTAAACCGAAAACATACACAATCGAGCATTCCTACGCATACAATCAACAATCCAACCACTTACAAGTACTATACAATCATAATAATCATTAAAATCAGTAAAATACTGAAAAGATCAAAAAGTTAGGGTTAGGGTTTATACCCTAATCAAGAATTGATTTATGTAGACACGTAGAGAACGAGATGAGGAATCCGAATACGTTGAAAGCCCTATGAATCAAGCTCGAATTTTTGATGAATGATGGTGATGTTGGGGATGGTTGTCGATGGCTCATGAAGGGGGAGGAGGAGAGGATTTTTCAAAATAAATTTTAGGTTTAAAATGGAGAGTAGTGTGTTAAGAAAGTTTAAGTACCACTTAAACATCAAAATGACAAAACAACCCTCCCATGCTCCATGGGAGGCTTCGGCTGAAATCAATAAGGGAGTGGGCTCCCTTTAGCCCACTTTGAAGTATATGTAATTGCTTGTGGCCCGAACGCCCTATCGGAGCCCGAAACGCGAAAACACCGCTACACGATTAATTATTCGGAGTGATAACAAATACGCGACGAATAAAATATATAAATACTATATATAATCATATGATATTAAAATATCATATTTAAAATAATTTGGATTTAAAAATCCCAAAAGCTTGACCGTTGGTTTGAAAACCGAAAAGATTCGCCGGATAGAAATTCACGACAGGTAGAAACGTACAATTTAAAATATGAATACAAATATTCATTTAACACATAACAATTAATATATTATTACCAAAATAATAATATAGGTCATAGAAATGACGTGACACGAATAACAATTAACGGACGTTAAATAATAAATGGTAAATGATAACGGAAAAAGTTGGGTCGTGACATCGTCTCTTGCTTGTATGCAATCCGAAAACACACGACCTATTCACACTCATTTTACCCCAATGAATTCACCTTGCAAGGAAGACGCATAAGAAGCAACATGAACAAGTTCTCTTAGCAATCACCTACCCATATACACCATTTCCTTATAAATACATACACATCTACTTGTTTTAATCTCTCCCATTCACCCGGAAACACCACACCCAAAATACGCCATTCAACCCACTCCCCTATATTCCAACTATAAGTGTACCCCGAGTACACTTCCTTAACACATTACCACACCGTTAATCACATCTCTACCCAGTTACCCAATTTGACACATATAAGGTTTTTACCGAGTAAGTTTCATGAAATAATCAACTAATAACCAACACTTTCTTTTTGATTAACTCTTACACAATTCCCTCTGTTCCCATCCCTTTAATCCCTTACATATTCTAGAAATTATATTAATCATGTGAAATAGTCACAACAAAGATTTTACTAGACACGCAAAAGTAGTGTCAACTTTTCACTTACTAAAACCATCAAATAACATTTCACTCTGGATCAACTTTAACAAAATAACATTCACCCATTCTTTAATCACAATTTTAAGACTTCCATTCTTACGAATTAGGGATGGTTGGTCAATAATTTAAGAACTCAACTCTAAATTATCAAACACCCATTTTCAACAGACAAAATACTCAAAAGTCACTTAAACCCCAAAACCCTAGCTGAAATCTTAAAAAAGAGTTAGGGTCCTTACAAAGTTTGAAGTGGAAGATGATTAGCAGCTAAAACACCTCTTCCTGATTTTTTGATGCACATCAATCAAAAGTAAAACACTCTCTTAAGGTTAGATAATTACCCAATTTTAACCATAAACCCTGAACCCCAAATTGATCACCAAGTAGAAATTAGGGTTCTTACAAAATAGGAGATAGCTGATAGATGATGAAAATATACAGCTGCAAATCACTCTTGAATTTATTGATAAACGCTTACAAATCTCATCCACTTTCCACAATCCTTCAATTTCTTCAAAAATGGGTTCTCTATCTCTTAATCCCCAAAAATCGCCATCTCTCTTTCTAGAGTTTCTTGAATGATTTGTGTATAATGAACCTAAAATCGCCAGCTTAAAGTTAAAAATTTGTAATTACACATATAGCCCCTGAATTTTAAAAAAATACAAATTAGACCCTATCTGACCAGCTGTTGCGTGTAGAGCGTACCCATAGTGTGCGGCGCGCACTATGCTGCAGAATTAAGAATGTCACGTAACACTTATTTAACACTCAGTTCACGAAGGTGATGCAATAATATGGAGTTACCTATAAGATGTCCACTACCTATCATCCGTAGACGAATGGACAAGCAGAGGTCACAAACACATCACTTAAAAGAATATTGGAATGCACAGTTAGCCATCATGGGAACAAATGAGTTGAAAAGCTAGACGATGTTTTATGGGCATTTCGCATCGCCTACAAGAATCCTCAAGGCACTACTCCTTATAGGATGATCTACGAAAACCATGCCATATTTCGATAGAACTAATGTAAAAAGCTCTCTAGGCATTGAAGACCTGTAACGTTGGTCCTTCAGAGACTTGAAGACACTGGAAAATGCAAATGAATGAACTCGCCGAGCTAAGAGATCAAAAATACGAAACCTCTTCTCTCTACAAGGAACAAATTAAGATTTTACACGACGCAAAGCTTATTTCAACAAGATTCGCTCCAGGAGATAAGTTCTTATTGTTTAACTCACGGTTCAAAGAATTTTTGGGGATATTCAAATCAAGATGGAGTACACCATTCACCATTATGAAAGTCTTTCCCCATGGAGTTGTGGAGCTAGAAGTGTCCACTTGACCAATCAAAGTTAACGGCCACTGAATCAAAACATATTTAGAAGACCACCCAAAGGAAGAAGAATATTTCTCCTTTTATCCATCATGACTTAAAACACTCAAGTATGTCTGGAAACTCAAGCTATGAGATATCCTAAACAAAGCGCTCTTGGGAGGCACCCCAAGAGTATCTTAAATTATTATTATTTTCTGTATATATTTATTTTTTTATCTATAATTTACTATAAACTATAGTACTAACCCCAAGTATTTCACCATATTATACACCACAAATAAGAAGTGCTCTGAATTTCTCAAGCCTTCTTCGTTGATGTGTATGTGAAATTTCTTAGAATTACATATTTGTTGAACGTGTTAGAAAGATGACAAATACTAGATCATCACATAGATTTCCTTGCAAAAGGAAGAGGACGATAGTCGTGTAATCCACAAAGTGTTCTGGCACGGGACAACATAGACCCACTACGAGCCAGCTTAGGGGCCGTTTGATTACTGCCGCCACCAATGATAGCTATGAAAGCCTGGTACCGTCGTCATTGAGACTCATTGCACGAATAGTCAATCAGGTGGGGTATCAGGTTTGGAAATCAGAGCCAGATACTATCACATTCCATTACGGAGTTACACTAGCTAAGCCACCAGTTGCCTGGGCCTATTTACGGGACCTGAGTAACTTTTATGGTGCGATTGGAGCACTCTTCGATATGCTAGGGATGCTAAATGGTGCATTAAGGCCCTCGTCTTACATATTGGAGTATCACGCCCCATCAGATAGAGTTTCACATCCACCTCCTGCTCCAACACCCGCTCCTTCCTTTGCATATAGGCTATACCACTACCCCTACTGCCTATACCCATGCTGTTATCACTATCATTTCACCTGTTACCGAAGCCCCTGCTCCTATAACTCCCACTATCGATCCAGCAACCGCCTTTTCACCTTGTCAAAATCCCGATCACCATACAGCCTACCATAGCACCAACTGCTCCTACTGTAGAGGTTTTTTCGATCACATCCGACCTCCCGGCACATGATGAAGCTCTCGATTTGAACCAGCACACGGTTCTCGGATGATGCAAGACTGGCGTCACAATACAAAGACCAGATCTGATAAGCAACACGTGAACGAACTCATGATTCATGAGCACACGACATTGTCTGCGCGTAAGGCCTATACAAAGGTAGTGATACAAGTAAGCCCTACACACATCAATATTTACACGTAAGCTCTGTATAAGGGTAGTGATACACGTAAGCCCTGCACATGGCAGTGGGCACATGTATTATCAGTATGCCACATATGCCCGACACAATAACATTAAAAGGCTTGGGCCGAACTCCCAATGCTAGCTAAGCCCAAAATAGAATGACACATCAGCATGATCAGAATCTTGATAACACAAACCCTAGTGTTCACCTATAAATGTGCTACTGTTGTTCCCAAGTAACACATAATGTCACATCACAATCATTGATACATCTCAGTCATTTAATGAGGGATAATACGTTCTCTCTCTAAGTATTCTCTCACTACTCAACTCAACAACTTAGTCGGTATCAAATCTGTTGGTGTTTGGGAGTTCTAATATGAAACACCCGATCATTTTTTTTAAATATACAAAGGAAGACATATGTACAAAACGTGTCCTTACATACATTTAAACATAATTTTTACAAACAACAGGTGACTCGTTACTATCCGATTACAATTAGAAAATACTAGACATCAGAGTTGGCTTCGTCAAACATTTCTTCAACAATTTCCCTCCCTTCTACCTAGTATGCCAAAGAACCAAAACCTACAAAGGAGGAAATATGGGGGATTAACACGAAACTAAATGAATGGAACTACGTAACAGGTCTAGCATACAGTAACAACTTGTACCAAACAACGACAACTAGCAAAATTATATGCGTTATACATGATTACAATGTAAATGAAATAATATGTCATAAAACTATTTATACCATGCTAAGTCAAGCTTAAACAAAAATAATAATATGATAGAAATTCAAAACGTTTAAAAAGAACATTTAAATGAGTAAAATACCATTGTTGTCAACTAGATGATCTCGAATGGAAAGACACCTTATGGAAGTCTTACTCCTTGTTCTCTTTTAGGGAGATCTTAGGAATATCAGCACAATTTGAAACGGAAAATTATGTAACGCCAAACATGAAGGTATTTCGTATGCCCGAGAGACATATTAAATTAACGTGGCTAACATGTTATGATCCAAGTCGGGTCATACCCAATAACAAACTTACCGACACCTTATTCGTATTTAACCTTGGCGATTGGTTCGTTGATTAAATACGCGACACTTGAACTTTAAGAAAATGGTTTTCTTAAATATTACTTGATATGTTTATATATAAGTTATGGAATAACTTATATAACAAGGATTTAATTATTTATAGGTTAAATAATTAATTAAGTTATGTTACATTTTCATAAAATTGGTTTTATAAAATATACATAACAAATAATATACAAGTTTATAATATGTGTTTTATAAAATCATGTTATATAAAAAAGAAAAACTGATTTTGTAAATTCAGTTTTTTTTTATAAATGTATATTATAACATGATCCTTGTGGTGGCATTGGGAGTTGAAGAAGCATGCTATAGATTCTTCATTGAATGGCCCATACTTTTCCTAGTTTTCTACAAGCATGCTCCTTGACTAAATGCTAACCAAGACTTGAAAATACATCAAGTAAAAAGAACAAAAAACTGCATTCTGCAGCTGCCCAAAAACCGTGGGGTTTGAGGCACCAAATAAAGTTCTTCAAGCTCATTTTGCAAGCCAATTTCAAGTGCAAAGAAATCCTAACTAATAGTAAGGGTGTTGGTGCATAGTTTGGGGTATTATCTCTTGAGGTTTCATGCTTTTGGAACTTGCATTCATCATCATTTCTTGAGAGCTGCTGTCCAGAATTTTGGGTACATAAAAGTGGGTTTCAAGCTAGATTAACAAGAGTGTTGAGGTTACAAAGTCTAGCTAACTTAGGGGTGGTGTTGGAGGATCAAAAGCTTGGAGCTTTAACTCACTTGTTCATCATATCCTTGTGTTAAACAACCCTCAACTAGCTTGAGGAGGTAAATGCAAATCTTCTCCTCTTGTTCTTAAATTTGTAGGCATAATTTCAAGACTTGATATTACATGGAATTCAATCACAAATGGTTTAACATATAAACTTGTTTTCTTAATAATTATGCTTCCGCTTGTTACAACTCTAAATGAATTGGTTTCATGATTAAGTTAACATTGAGAAACTTTTTATTATGTTGAATTCCATCAATGGTATCTAGAGCCGGAGTCTATGGATTATGCTTCTTATATATGGTCTTTAAAACCCATCAACTTTGCATTCTACTAACATGCATGAAAGTAAAATGCAAAATTAATGGATTTGGGAGGGTTTCTCATTATGGCCGAATTTGGAGGGTTCCAAAAGTGGTTTTGGGTTTGCTATTTGGTTCATATTTGTTGATATATTGATGTTCACAATCATAGCCAAGACCTTGTGTTTGAATGAATATTTATTTGGTTGATTTGTTAATCTTTCCATGTGGTTGTTATATTCATTCATTTGGTTTGTAAAATTAATTATTTCATTTGGTATGTAATATTAATTTTGGTTATGTAATTTATTTTATATTTGGCATGTAAAATAGATTAGGTTGTATTTTCATTTTCTAGACAAAATGTATTAGGATATATTTTGTAACAAGATGAAGATGCATGAAGATCACAAGGAAGAACACAAGGAGCATGTGGATGCAAAGTTAAGTGGGAGGTTAAAACCTCTTACTTTGTGTTTTACCCATTGACCGGTGGCATTTTGTTTTCGGCTAAACAAAATGTCCACCAAAAGGCTTGATTGTGAACATTTGTTTTGCATGCGTGGTTGTTTTAATCTCTTGTATGATTGTGGATTGTGTATGTTATTACAACAAGTTATTACACAAGTTAACAACAAGCAAAACTACAATTTAATTGGTTAAATTACACATTATTAACAACATGCAAAATGACAATTTAAATGGTTAAATTGAAATGGCAATAGGATTATAATAATTGGTTATTAAAACACATATAAAATGGTTTATATCAATGTAATGTAATTGGCATTATTACATGACATGAAAATGGATTTCAAATGAACCATACACTAAATGCATGTTGGTGTATGGCATAAATGTTTTCTCAAACTAGAATTAATGAAAACTTAAATCCCTTTTACTAACAAGGTAAACAAGTTTAACGCCATCCTATTGTGTGACACTTAAAAGTATTAGGTAACTCATGATGGGATAAAGGTCACCTAACCGTTATGAGCAAACTAATATGATTAAGGTAAATTTTGCATGCTTGTGGGATAAAGGTCACCTAACCACTTGTATGTTAAATTTACAAGTCTATACAAGTAGGACGACTTGATTTGGGAATCATGAACTTAGGGTCACCGAAGCATGAGAAACAAATAGGCGTTGATGGGATAAATATGCCATGCAAAAGGATTGCATGATCCCATACTCTAGAAGTTGCAAATGGATTGCAATTGTCATTTATTGACTACCTAGCTAAATCAAATTGCAGGATAAAGGTCACCTAACCGAAATTTGGTTTACCGTTGGATTCTAGAATTTAATAATTCAATTTGATTTAAAGGGTATTGAATGTTAAATTAAAATCGATACTTAAACGAACTTTGTTAATTTTGTAGATGGCCGCCAATAACAACAACAACATTCCAAACGCACCACTTAACTTAAACCACCTATCATTAAGGTCTCTCTTAGAGAAAGATAAACTCAACCATACTAACTTTATGGATTGGTTCCGCAATCTTCGGATTGTCCTCAAACAAGAGGATAAAATGTATGTGCTTGAGGACCCCATTCCCGATCAACCGGATGAGAATGATGTGGAGGCAATGGCCTCTTACGATAAGTATTGCCACGACTCCCTTCAAGTCTCATGCTTAATGCTTGGGACTATGATACCCGAACTCCAAAAGGATTTCGAGCACCATAGTGCATACGACATGATAACGCAATTGAAGGAGATGTTTCTCCAACAAGCGTGTGTCGAGCGCTTCGAAACGGTTCGGGCGCTTCATGCTTGTCGTATGGACGATACCCAATCAGTTTCATCTTATGTACTCAAGATGAAAAGCCTTATCGATCGTGCTAACCGACTTAACCTAAACATATCCAATGAGTTAGCCACCGATCTTATCCTTAACTCCCTATCAAAAAGGTTTGATCAATTTGTAATTAATTACAATATGAATGGGATGGATAAGAGCATAGGTGAGCTTCACGGTATGCTTAGAACGGCCGAAACTAGCATGGGTAAAAGGGCTTTACCCGTGTTAACAATTGATCAAGGTGGGTCCAAAGGTAAGACCTCTAAGCCAAAGGTGGCTAAGAGAAAAGGACCCGCTTACCAAGGCAAATGGAAGGGGAAGATGGTTACCCCAACCATCAACAAGGCTAAGAAGCAAAAGGTAGCCGAAAAGGCAAACCCCAAGGAAGACCCATGTTTCGGTTGCGGTGAGACAGGTCATTGGAAACGAAACTGTCCGGTCTACCTTAAGGAGTTGAAGGAGAAGAGGGATGCGGGGCAATCCTCAGGTAATATATATATGGTATATATAGAGCTTAGCATTACTTCTTCTAATACATGGGTATTAGACACTGGATGTGGAACTCACATTTGCAATTCTTTGCAGGGGTTCAAAAGAAGTAGCAAGCAAACGGGAACATCAAGTCTCTACATGGGTAATGGAGCCAAAGTGCAAGTGAAGGCTCAAGGAGACTTTGTGTTAAAGCTTCCAAGTGGTTTGGAACTTATTTTGAAAGATGTTTTGTATGCACCCGACTTATGTCGAAACATTATTTCTATTTCCCGTTTGAAACAATGTGGTTTTAATCTTAATTTTGTTAATGATGATATCCATATTTATTTAGATAATATATTCTATTTCAAGGCTTCACCTTCAAATGGAATTTATGAATTGGTTCATGATGACACATCATCTAGTAGCTCAATGTACCATACAAGCACCAAGAAACTCAAAAAGGATTTGAGTGATTCCTACTTATGGCATTGTCGCCTTGGTCACATAAACAAGAACCGAATACATACACTTCAAAAGAATGGACTTTTGAAATCAAATGAAATGGATTCGTTTGAAGTATGCGAATCTTGTTTACAAGGCAAGATGACTAAAGCACCTTTCAAAGGGACCTATGAAAGGGCTAAAGATTTATTGGGATTAATACATTCGGATGTATGTGGACCCTTTAAACCCATGACTAGGAATGGTGAAAGATACTTTGTTACTTTCATTGATGACTTTAGTCGTTTCGGATATGTCTACTTATTAAGACACAAGGACGAAACGTTTGAAGCATTCAAAGAATATCAAAACGAAGTACAAAATCAACTCAATAGGACAATTAAGGTACTTCGTACCGATAGAGGAGGTGAATACCTAAGCGATGCCTTCCAAGATCATCTTAGGAGTTGTGGGATTATCTCACAACTTACTCCACCCGGAACACCCCAACTTAATGGAGTTTCCGAAAGGAGGAACTGAACCCTAATGGATATGGTTCGATCTATGATGGCAAGAAGCTCGTTGCCTCTATCATTTTGGGGTTATTGTCTAAGCTCCGCGGCTCGTATTTTAAATATGGCCCCAACCAAGAAAGTGGAACGAACTCCTCACGAGATGTGGTTTGGTAAACCTCCATCTCTATCATACTTAAAGGTATGGGGATGTGAAGCTTATCCTAAGCATTACATCCCTAATAAGTTGAATGCTCGATCCACGAAGTGTATCTTCATAGGATATCCCAAGGATGATATGGGATACTATTTCTATGATCCATCCGAGCAGAATGTATTTGTTGCTCGGAAGGCGGAATTCCTTGAAACTAAGTTCCTAATGGAAGAAAATAGTGAAAGGAAGATAGATCTTGAAGAGGTTCAAGATCAAGTAGATGATACACAATTGGTTGACACTAGCACTCAACATGAAAATGTTGATAGTGATCAAATGGATGATCAAAATACACAAGGCATTCGTAGATCTGGTAGGATTAGCAATCCTCCTGAGAGATATGGGTTTCTCATAGATGGTTGCTATACGGTTGATTTGGATGAACCGACAAACTACAAAGATGCTTTATCAAGGATTGATAAAGATAAATGGCAGGAAGCCATGAACGCCGAGATGCAATCCATGTATGAAAACCAAGTGTGGGAACTTGTTGAGCAACCTCCTAGCTCTAAGCTAGTTGATTGCAAATGGCTTTTCAAAATGAAAACCGACATACATGGAAACTTGGATACATATAAAGCTAGACTTGTAGCAAAAGGTTTCACTCAAACTCAAGGGGTTGATTATGATGAAACTTTCTCGCCAGTGGCAATGCTAATGTCTATTAGGATATTATTTGCCATTGCTGCTCACTACGACTATGAAATATGGCAAATGGATGTCAAAACCGCTTTCCTAAATGGATATCTTATGGAAGATGTCTATATGGTCTAGCCTGAAGGTTTTGTTAATCCAAAATATCCTAAAAAGGTATGCAAGTTAAAGAAGTCAATCTACGGATTGAAATAAGCATCTAGAATGTGGAATCATCGTTTTAATGAGGAAGCCGAGAAATTTGGCTTCATTAAAAATGGTGATGAAGCTTGTGTATATAAGAAAGCTAGTGGGAGCACTATCATGTTCCTTGTACTATATGTGGATGATATATTATTATTTGGGAATGATATTACCACAATGCAAGGAGTCAAAACTTGGCTAAAGAGTTGCTTCTCCATTAAGGATCTTGGAGATGCACAATACATATTGGGGATAGGGATCTATAGGAATAGATCCAAGAGATTGATAGGTTTAAGTCAAAGTACATACATTGATAAAGTCTTGAAAAGGTTCAAGATGGAAAACTCTAAGAGAGGTTTGGTACCTATTCAAAAGGGAACCGTTCTCAGTTCATCTCAGTGTCCTACCACGAAAGATGAACAAGAGAGAATGAAGAAAGTCCCATACGCATCTGCTATTGGGTCTATCATGTATGCAATGATATGTACTAGACCGGATGTGTCATGCGCTCTAAGCTTGACAAGTAGATACCAGAACAACCCAGGAAATTGTCATTGGATTGCTGTTAAAAGCATATTGAAATACCTTAGGAGGACTAAGGATATGTTTCTAATATATGGGTCTGGTGAGGAGGAACTCGATGTAAAAGGTTACGTGGACGCGAGTTTCCAAACTGATCGAGATGACTCTCGATCACAATCCGGTTATGTCTTCATGTTAAATGGTGGTGCGGTCTCTTGGAAGAGTTCGAAACAGGAGGTTGTTGCGTTATCCACTACAGAGTCGGAGTACATTGCCGCCTCACTGACAGCTCAGGAAGCTGCATGGATGAAGAAATTCATCGACGACTTAGGAGTGGTCCCTTCCATTCAGGACCCTCTTGAGATCTTTTGTGACAACGAGGGTGCGATTGCTCAAATCAAGGAACCTCGTGCTCATCAAAAGACTCGTCACATTGAGCGGAGATTCAACTACATCAGGGATGAGGTTGAAAAGGGAAAGATATGTATTCACAAAGTTCACACAGATCAAAATGTTGCGGATCCACTCACGAAGCTTTTATATGGGCCAAAACATGAGGGACATGTTTGTGCATTAGGGCTTCGATATTCTAGTGATTGGATATGATCTATTTTATGTATTGTACCGGAACGAAATTATTCAAACTCATTAATATAACTATGGTGTTAATTTATTTGAGTTATGTTCCTATTTTGCATATTTCATCCATGAATAAGTAATTATTCTAAATTTCCGTAGTCGATCACATTTGTGGGAACAAGTGTGAGGTTAAGACTATTATGAACTCGGATTGGTATACATTCATAGGTTGAATGTGGGGCAAGGTTGCAACCAAGGTTCATAGATATTTGTGGGAAACAAATATTGGAAGACCCGCTCTCAAGAATTACTGTATAGAGCCTTTGTGGGTGATCACATGTAATCTTGAGTAAAGGCGAATATCATTGTATCCTCTGACCTGAGATACATATTGGGTTCGGATATTCACCAAATACTGTGCCTTGATTCTTTCCTTCGCTATTCTGAAACATGGTAGTACATAAGGAAGAACTCAGGTATATTACAAAGTGTATATCTAGGACGTATGTAGTCAAGATGGAATTTGTCCCTCTTATTCGTTGAGAGTCAGATGTCTAAGGCTTGAAAAGTTAAATCTATAAGAGAGTGATCACTCTGTATCTCTTGGATTTAACATGACATCTAGGACGAAAGGAAATAATGAAAGATTCACCTAATCATATTCGAAATGGGAACTCGAAAGGGATGATGTTATTGAATGGTACAAAGTCATAACATATTAGGGGTGATGGACGGTGTGTTACGCTGTATCCATCACTTGCATTAATTTCTTATGTTTCTCGTGCAAGTGGGAGATTGAAGGTATTTCGTATGCCCGAGAGACATATTAAATTAACGTGGCTAACATGTTATGATCCAAGTCGGGTCATACCCAATAACAAACTTACCGACACCTTATTCGTATTTAACCTTGGCGATTGGTTCGTTGATTAAATACGCGACACTTGAACTTTAAGAAAATGGTTTTCTTAAATATTACTTGATATGTTTATATATAAGTTATGGAATAACTTATATAACAAGGATTTAATTATTTATAGGTTAAATAATTAATTAAGTTATGTTACATTTTCATAAAATTGGTTTTATAAAATATACATAACAAATAATATACAAGTTTATAATATGTGTTTTATAAAATCATGTTATATAAAAAAGAAAAACTGATTTTGTAAATTCAGTTTTTTTTTATAAATGTATATTATAACATGATCCTTGTGGTGGCATTGGGAGTTGAAGAAGCATGCTATAGATTCTTCATTGAATGGCCCATACTTTTCCTAGTTTTCTACAAGCATGCTCCTTGACTAAATGCTAACCAAGACTTGAAAATACATCAAGTAAAAAGAACAAAAAACTGCATTCTGCAGCTGCCCAAAAACCGTGGGGTTTGAGGCACCAAATAAAGTTCTTCAAGCTCATTTTGCAAGCCAATTTCAAGTGCAAAGAAATCCTAACTAATAGTAAGGGTGTTGGTGCATAGTTTGGGGTATTATCTCTTGAGGTTTCATGCTTTTGGAACTTGCATTCATCATCATTTCTTGAGAGCTGCTGTCCAGAATTTTGGGTACATAAAAGTGGGTTTCAAGCTAGATTAACAAGAGTGTTGAGGTTACAAAGTCTAGCTAACTTAGGGGTGGTGTTGGAGGATCAAAAGCTTGGAGCTTTAACTCACTTGTTCATCATATCCTTGTGTTAAACAACCCTCAACTAGCTTGAGGAGGTAAATGCAAATCTTCTCCTCTTGTTCTTAAATTTGTAGGCATAATTTCAAGACTTGATATTACATGGAATTCAATCACAAATGGTTTAACATATAAACTTGTTTTCTTAATAATTATGCTTCCGCTTGTTACAACTCTAAATGAATTGGTTTCATGATTAAGTTAACATTGAGAAACTTGTTATTATGTTGAATTCCATCAAAACATTACTCCATTTGGCGGCGCATATGAATGGGTTAAAATTTGTATTTAGTGATGTGATATTAGTTTCAAAATTATATTTGTTATACATAGTTAGAATGTGAGTGAAATAATATCCCTTAAAACTAACTATACCATGCTAAGTCATGTTTAAACAAAAATAATAATATGATAGAAATTCTAAACGTCTAAAATGAACATTAAAATGAATAAAATATCATTTTCGTAATCTATACGATCTCGAATGGCAAAACACTTTCAGGGAGTCTTGCTCCTTATTCTCTTTTAGGGTGATCATAAGAATTTCAGCATAATATGAAACCGAAAATTATGCGCGGCCAAATGTTACTCCATTTGGCGGCGTATATTAATGAGTTATTATTTGTATTTAGTGAAGTGATATGACTTTTAATATTATATATGTTATACATAATTACAATGTAAGTGAAATAATATGCCTTAAAACTATATATACCATGCTAAGTCATGCTTAAACAAAAATAATAATATGATAGAAATTCAAAATGTTTAAAAAGAACATTAACATGAGTAAAATACCATTTTCGTCATCTAGACGACCTCGAATGGCAAGACACCTTCAGGGAATCTTGCTCCATGTTCTCTTTTAGGATGATCTTAGAAATTTCAGCACAATCCAAAATTGAAAATAATGCACCGCCAAATGTAACTCCATTTGGCGACACATATTAATAAGTTAAAATTTATAATCAGTGGAGTGATATTAATTTCAAAATTATATGCGTTATTTATAATAACAACATGAGTGAAATAATAGGCCTTAAAACTATTTATACCTTTCTAAGTCATGCTTAAACAAAAATAATATTATCATAAAAATTCAAGGGAACATTAAAATGAGTAGAATTCTATTTTTGTAATCTAGAAGACCTCGAATGATAAGAGACCTCCAGAGAGTCTTGCTCCTTATTTTATTTTAGAGCGATCTTATGAATTTCAACACAATCTGAAATCGAAAATTATGTGCCGCCAAATGTTACTCCATTTGTTGGCGCATATTGATGAGTTAAAATTTGTATTTATTGAAGTGATATTAGTTCCAAAATTATATGCATTATAATGGTTACAATGTGAGTTAAAGAGTAGGCCTTAAAACTATTTATACCATGGTAAGTCATGCTTAAACAAAAATAAAAATATGATAGGAATTCAAAACGTCTAAAAAGAACATTAAAATAAGTAAAATACTATTTTCGTCATCTAGACGACCTCGAAAGGCAAGACACCTTCAGTGAGTCTTGCTCATTATTCTCTTATAGGGTGATCTTAGAAATTTCATCACTTCAGATGTCAAAAATTATGCGCCGCCAAATGTTACTCTTTTTGGCGGCGCATATTAATGAATTAACAGTTGTATTTAGTTAAAGTATATTAGTTTCAATATTATATGCGCTATTCATAATTACAATGTGAATGAAATAATAGGCCATAAAACTATTTATACCATGCTAAGTCAAGTTTAAATAAAAATAAAAATATGATAGAAATTCAAAACGTTTAAAAAACATTAAAATGAGTAAAGTATCATTTTCGTCAACTAGATGACCTTGAATGGGAAGACACCTTAAGGGAATCTTACTCCTTATTATCTTTTAGGGTGATCTTAGGAATATCAACACAATATGAAACCGAAACTTATGCGCCACTAAACGTTAATCCATTTGGCAGCACATATTAATGAGTAAAAGATCATTTTCGTAATCTAGATGACCTCGAATGGCAAAACACCTTCAGAGAGTCTTGCTCCTTGTTCTCTTTTAGTGTGATGATAGGGACTTCAGGAAAATCTTAAACCGAAAATTATGCAGCGCCAAATGTTACTCTATTTGGCTACGTATATTAATGAGTTATTATTTGTATTTAGTGAAATGATATGAGTTTCAATATTATATGCGTTATACATAATTACAATGTGAGTGAAATAATATGCCTTAAAACTATATATATCATGCTAATTAATGTTTAAACAAAAATAATAATATGATAGAAATTCAAAATATATAAAAAGAACATTAACATGAGTATAATACAATGATCAAGAAGTAATTCTTGATGAGACTCATTAAGGTTTAGACTTATTTTATTTATATAAAGAAAAACTTCTCCGGTTTTCGAAGTTGTTGGAGAGCAACTGTCTTTCGTACTTTCTTCGTAATCGGTTAAGTTTGAACTGAAATCTACAGAAATTAATACCATAATTAATATTTTGTTTTAGTAATTTTATAAAGGGTTTACTATAATGGCGACTTTAAATCCTATACCGACAAACTCTCTGCTTATCAAGCATATGTGTTTCTCATTAATTTATCTTTTGAAAAAAGTGGCCAGATTGACAACCGAGAGGTAGGATCCCTTTGGATCCAATATAATTGGAGACTGTTCGAAAAATCCAACAACCAAGTCCATGTATAATTGTCTTTCTTGGACACCACTCAAGATTCTCAGAAATCTTGATAGAATCAACGATTACCTTAACAAACAGAAAATTTGGTCCCCGGCAGCGGTGCCAAAAACTTACTACCCCTATGATATGGCCGAAACGGACGGTTTTATTTATGCGGTGTCGTCAGGTCGTAAAACGTCAGAATCAGTTACCAAGAGGGAGTAATGGTTTTATTATTTATGTTTAGCTAGGTTTCCTAGCTATAATTCACCTACTTATCTTCCTTTTAACGAGTAAGTGGTAAGTATAACTTAGGATCGTATTTTTTTATGTTTGCTCAGTAATGTGGGACAAAAGTGCCTAAATAGTTAACCCTAGCGACAAGTAGTGATAGATTAAACTTAACTAAGATAATACAAACTATAAAAATAAAAAGGGATAGGTATGAAGAATAGGATACTGATGGAGAGTTGTTAAAAGAGTTTAACTTCCTAGAATGAACACTAAACCTCAATCAATCAGGCTATGAACCTAATCGATTTATCACTAAGAATTTAGGCTTTAAAGATTCTGGCTAAGACGGATATCCCTACTCCCAACATTAACCTTAGAGGGTATAAACGACCTTATGGATGAAATCCTAGGTATATGAATAAAGTGGTATATCCCTAAAGGAAAGTCTCGGCTTTTCTTAATCCTAGTTGGCTTAACGACAATAACATTCCTCCACTTAATACTAACCTATGCCTTAACATTAACAGATGTGCAATCTTAGATATCCTAAGGTACTGTTAATTAGATTAGAGGTCTCTCCTTTGCGATCACTTACTCAACCCCGGATCATCTTACAACATCTCAAGAACGTTGCTTCTGACGCGAATCATGCTTTTGAGTAAGCCAGTGTTCACTGAACTCTATATTGCCTACTCTAATTACAACCTAAATGGGCAGCTCTTCTTTGACGGGTAAATGGTTAACCGTACGTAGGTCCTATCTCCCTATTATGACGTTAAGCACACATAACTACTTACCTCGTATCCTAGGGTTGATCAGGTCCTGATACTAGGTTATAGCTACGTGCATAAATGGAAAGGGTGGTGCATAAATTAGACTTTTAAGCCATCGAGATTTCAGTATAACAATAGCATAAGTTTCAGATAAGATATTCAACACATAATAAACATTTGCAACGGATAGATAAGCATGCAAGATGAAATCAACTTAAAGTAACAAAGTAACTTTATTAGATTAAGGAAGGCGTTCACCATTTAGAGATGAGATCTGGACCATTACAAGTGCTAACATCCTCTAGACCGCTCCTAGTACAATCTTCGGCATTCGCCTCTGGGTACTTAATTTTTTGCTCGGAGGTGAGAAGGCCTTGAAAGCTTCTAGTGAGAGAAAGTGTATTGTAGTTAGAGAGTGTGAAGCGGTGTGTGAAAAATGGATGACAAGTGCCCTTTAAATAGATTTGAAATTTGCTTCTTGCCATATGGCAAGCCGTATGGCCTGCCCGTATGACAAGGCAACCCGTTTGTGGTGCCCGAATGCATGGCAAGCCGTTTCCAATGTGGCAGGCCGTATGGAAGCCCGGATGGCAAGCCGTATGGCCTGCCCTAGTTTGCTGTTTTCCTTGGATCGTAACTTGGTTTATGGGGTCATAACTTGTCTTTCACCATTTTCGCTCTAGAATCTTTGTTTTAGCTCTGATTCTCCTGATTCTTTTTGCATCGTCTTCGTAATCACTAAATCTACAAATTCAGCCGATAAAGTGATTATTTTACCGATAAATCTTGGAACTTTATTATTTTTGGGCCCTAATATCGAGGTAAAAATGTGACTTTTTAGCCAATATCACTCCTTGTTCTATTTTAGGGTGATCTTAGGAATTTCAGCACAATCTGAAATCGAAAATTATGTGCCACCAAATGTTACTCCATTTGGCGGCGCATATTGTTGAGTTAAAATTTGTATTTATTAAAGTGATATTAGTTCTAAAATTATATGCGTTATACATGGTTACAATGTGAGTGAAAGAATAGCCTAGCCCTTAAAAATATTTATACCATACTAAGTAATGCTTAAACAAAAATAATAATATAATATGAATTCAAAACGTCTCAAAAGAACATTAAAATAAGTAAAATAATTTTTTTCTTCATTTAGACGACCTCGAAAGGAAAGACACCTTCAGCGAGTCTTGCTCCTTATTTTCTTATAGGATGATCTTAGGAATTTCAGCACTTCTGATACTGAAAATTATGCGCCGCCAAATGTTACTCCATTTGGCAGCGCATATTATTGAGTTAACAGTTGTATTTAGTGAAAGTATATTAGTTTCAATATTATATGCGTTACACATAATTACAATGTGAATGAAATAATAGGCCATAAAACTATTTATACCATGCTAAGTCAGGCTTAATCAAAAATAATAATATGATAGAAATTCAAAACGTTTAAATAAAACATTAAAATGAGTAAAATACTGATTTCATCAACTAGACGACCTGGAATAGTAAGACACCTTAAGGGAGTCTTACTCCTTGTTCTTTTTAGGGTGATCTTAGAAATATCAGCACAATCTAAAACTGAAACTTATGCGCCGCCAAACGTTACTCCATTTGGTGGCACATATTAGTGAGTTAAAATCTATATTTAGTGAAGTGATATTAGTTTCAAAATTATATTTGTTATACTAATTAGAATGTGAGTGGAATAATGACCCTTAAAACTAACTATACCATGCAAAGGCATGCTTAAACAAAAATAATAATAAGATAGAAATTCAAAACGTTTAAAAAGAACATTAAAATGAGTAAAATATTATTTTCGTAATTTAGACGACCTCGAAAGGATAAACACCTTCAGGGAATCTTGCTCCTTATTCTCTTTTAGGGTGAACATAGGAATTTCAGCATAATCTGAAACCGAAATTATGCGCCGTCAAATGTTACTCTATTTGGCAGCGTATATTAATGAGTTATTATTTGTATTTAGTGAAGTGATATGAGTTTCAAAATTATGTGTTATACATAATTGAAATGTGAGTGAAATACTAGGCCTTAAAACTATTTATACCATGCTAAATTATGCTTAAACAAAAATAATAATACGATATAAATTCAAAACGTTTAAAAAGAACATTAAAATGAGAAAAATACCATTTTCGTTATTTAGACGACATCAAATGGCAAGACACCTTGAAGGTGTCTTGCTCCATGTTCTCTATTAAGGAGTGTTGGTCCCTTAATAACAACAGGAGTATTGTAGAGGGGGGGGGGGGGGTGAATACAATTTCTTTTAATTATCTTAACAGTTAAACACGATTAGTATTCAAACATGAAGATTAAATAGAGTCACAGGTAATTTTCAACGATTATTCTTTATTGATTGAATCACAAAGAATCACAACTATCCTTGACGGAATGATAGTTGGTTGATACAGATTACCTAGATTATAGCTAAGAGGTAAACTAAAAGCTACTACACGTTTTTGACTCTAGATAAATAAACCCACACCACTAGTTGTTACAATAGTGGATACAACAATTTATAGTAGTCTTATTAACCGTGTAATAGTTCTATTGTCCACTGGTACATAGGATGTCTGTACTTGTGGGGACAACTGCATCAGAGAGCATGCTCTCCTCTTTCCTCTTTGGTAGCTATTTGCAGGAACACCCCAATTTGGTTTGGCACCACTATTTGATTAAACAAATAGAATGTTGTGTTCCCTAGGTGTTAACAAAGTATAACCCATGTCTGCACATGCGTTAAACTTCTGTATTCCCACGTAGTCTTGTAAGGTCACTTGTCAGCCGCCGACGCGTGTCCTTTTCTGTTCAACTTTGTCTTTGACTTCTGTTGAATACTACCATTGATGTATACCACTTGGGAAACTACTATGCTTATAATAGAGCATAGCTGTCTTGTGTAGTAAGCTGCATTCCAGTTGTGCTGGTTCTACATTGTTGAATCACTTAATATTCTTGAATTGCTGAGTACACATCCTGTGCTGATTGAAGAACACTGTCTACCTTGTGCTGGTAGACTGAGCAGCAAACTAAACACTCGACACAACAATATCTGCTGTCTATACATAAACAAACTTGTGCTAACTGCACATAACATTTTAGTGCAAATAAATTATAGTTTTGTCATAATTAAATCCTTAATTATTTTGGGGACTCAACAATCTCCCCCTATTTGATGATGACAAAACCTATGACATATAGAGAAAACACTAAAGCCAGCACCGAGGGACCTAAAGAAAAATAGGCAGTAAATTTGTCCCTTTTTAAGTTTGTTTTTGGGATCTTTTGCTGAGTTATCCATATCTTATAATTTGATATGATTTTGAAGATAAACTCATTTCACTTTCATTACAACAGAGTATATACATTAATTACAAGAACATCATAATGAAAAATGAAATAAACAAAAGATACAATTTAAGCACTAGAGGGCTATCTATCTTTATCTTTATCTAATTCCTCTTCAGATAGCTCCTCTTGTTTGATTCTCCAGGCTTCAGGAAATAGTATAGGTATATCAGCAGGATCAAATACAGGAATATGAGGAGGTAGAATGATGCGATCTCTTCTTTGTGGGCCTTCACCAGTAGATTTCTTCCCTTTAGGTTTGTGAGAAAGTACCTCTTCTACGTTTACTACTGGTGCATTCCCAAATTTTGTAGCTTTGTTGAAGAGATCTTGGAGTTCTGGCTTCAATGACTTTTTAATACCACTTTCAGCTTTACCAATGAAATACTCCAATATCTCCATCCATTCACTGAATCCTAAAGATCGCAACTCATCATAATTTATCCTTTCTTGAACATTATTCTCCCTGCTGATATTGAAAGCTCTTTTTGAGCCTCTGTGCACCTTGATGATCTTGCTGGGATTTGATCTTCTGTTCATCACATCACCATACTTACTCCTATAATAATAATCAGATAGTTCTATGGTTCGGGCAGTTTCCATAGGAGCAACAGCAGGTGCTTTCTCAGCAGCTTCTAGTTCATCAAGGGCCTTATCCTGTTCCTTGATAATGGCTTTAGCTAATTTGAGGGACTCAGCCTCTAGCTTTCTATCAGCAGCCAATTTTTCTTCTATCTCCTGAAGCCTTACGCTCTCAGCGAGTTCAGCATCAGCAGCCTCCCTTCTTTGAATTTCAGCTTGTAAGCCCAACAAATAATCATCGGCAGTAATTTTCAAGGACTTTGCTATTTCAATCATCTTTTTACCTTCTTCAGTTCTAAGGGCAGCACGATACTCCCTTAGATCCATACCCAACTGGCGTGCCTCTTGAAATTGAGCTTTCTCCTCATCAGTAGAGAGCCTTTGACCACTGTTGTTTAGGTATACACCAATTTCAATGCCATAAGTCAAGGAAGTGATGTAGAGTGGCTGATCAAGAGGATGATGCAGCAATCTAACTTGGCATATCCTTTTATTAATAACAGCTTATCTTTGCTCAAGCAATTCTGGTACAGTGATCTCCAGCCTGTAAGCATCTCTTTTATCTGGATTCATTTTAAATAAGTCTGGCTCACCACGGGCAACTGAATCATCTTTCCAAGTTCTGTGTTTACCATGACGTTTTGGGGAAGATGGAGGATACATGATTGATTCACCTATGCTAGAGGAACTCACTGGAAACTGATTAACACAATTATCCTGTGTTCTGTTAAAATAAGTGAGGGTCCGGAGAGAGATTGGTGATTGAACAAATAAGTGATCTCCACTACCCCAGACTGTAAAGTCAGCAGGATTAACCGTATCATCATCTTGATTATCACCCAGCACATCCACCTTTGCTGGGTCTTCAACACTTGTTTCACCCAGCAGCACACTACTGGCTGGGTCTTCATTCACAGCACTCCTTGCTGTGTCTTCAGTACCAGCTAACTGATTAGTATCAGCTGGCACAACTGCCTCAGTATCTTCATCAGCTGCCTCAAATATGGGTCCTTTCCTTAGGGGCTGGTTGTCCCTAGGAGCAGATTTTACCCTTTGTTTGTCAATTGGCATGGGTTCAGCTGATGGTTCTTGTGTTGATACTGGTTCTTGTGGTTGTAGGTAGGGAACAATAGCAAGATGCTCCCCTTGAATATCAACATCTGCTGGCTGTTGTTATGTAGCTGGCTGAGTAGATGATACTGGTCGAGAAGATGAGCTGGTTTCTAACATTGCATCCAGTCATTTCATAAATACATCAGCTCTAACTCCTCCTGACCCAGTAGAAGCTAAGTAATCTTTCATCTCTTCAGGAGTCATCTTCTTTATTCTATTTGCTCGCTCAGCATGCAGCTTGGTTTTCTTTTTATCATACTTGATCATGAACTTAGTATTTCTTTTCAGTGTAGCCCTTTTATATTCTTCAATGCTGATCAGATCATCTTCAATTTCACACTTATCAGGAGTGAGGGTTCGCCTACGCTCCATTTTAAGTCTTTTTATAGCAGCATAGGCCCCAAACTTAGAGTTGAAAGTAGCATCTAATTCCTGCTGTCTCTTCTGATGTCTCTCCATTTTTCTTTTCAATTTACGTTCAATGGTTTGAGAGACAGCAAAAGATTCAACAACAGCCAATTCAGAAACTTCAATGGGCTTACTGCCAGAACCAATATCATCCACTAATGTGGTAGACACACCGGGTTGAGATTCACCAGCTTCCTGTACACCAGCTTCAGTATGAGCGTCACCATCATCACCATCTCTCCTTTGTTGTTTAGGAGCCTTTTCATGCTGATGCTCCCCCTCAAATTGTTTTCTCTTTTTATAATTTTTCTTAGACTTCTTCTCCTCCTTTTTGTCATCAGCAGGGGTAGAAGGGTGAGCAGGGGAGACCTGTGCATCAAGGTCACTATCTGACTGAGGAACAGAGAAAGCAAAATTGTTCCAGTCAGCATCAGTAGGAGAAAGATGGGCACCAGGATCTACGCCATATTGTCTTAGGCAGAGGTTGGAAGTACGAACTTCATTTCGAGCAACACCCATGGCCATGTTTTGGACATCAGCCCTAACACCAACTTGAAGATCAGCCATGCGTTGCATTACCTCCACCATTTGAACATAAGCTGAGGCAGGAATCATAGTAGCCATTTGCCGTTCCTGCGAATCCAATCTCTCTTCTAACACCATGTTTTCTTCATCAAGGAAAAGAATTCTGCGATTAGCAGCATCTAAATCAGCTTGAAGACGGGAAATGTCCTCAGTATACTCATTGTGAGAGATGATTCGCTTCTTTAAATCCTCCTCCTCTTCATGGTGTTTGACAATGGCTTCCACAGCTAGATTTGCAAAGGTACACACTTGTTTGAGTTTGTTCTCAATAGAAGAAGTGGTAACCTCCCCAGCTGTGCGTACTGCTTCAGACACTCTATCAACAATAGCAGATCAATGGTGTTCTGTAGATCCGGTGACTTCAGCTAATGTCTTATAGACAGCCAAAGTGGAGATGGCAGCCACCTCATCAGCATTAAACTTAGTATAGCTGGTTGAGGGGCGATCACTAGCAGCTAACACGGGAGTACCTCCGTGGGGTGGTGGAGGTGGAAGGTTAGAATCTGACTCGTCACCATGATCACCATCATTTTTACCTTCACCCAAAGGTTTAGAACCACTAGTATCCTTGTCAGCATCATTATCAGCATCATCAGTGAGATCCACTGGTTTATCTTTGGAGCCAGCCACATTATGAATGACTGGCTCTTCCTTACCAGTACCTTTATCAGCATCACCATCAGATGAAGAAGATGATGAGGAAGAAGCTGATGAATCAGAAGGTACTGGTGAATCATGAAGTTGTTGCATGATAAACTTACCAGTAGTGGGATCTCTGATGAACTTGAGAGGCCTCCATGTACCAGGCCATGGAGAAGCAGCTGGAGCCATACCAAAATAGTGATAGTATGGCTGCTCATTGATCCGTTCCAAAGTAGCCAGCCTCTCATATACCTCTTCTCTTGCTGGTCGATCAAGCTGAGACAACATTTCAGTCAGCTCTTCCCTAGGTAGTTTACTGGCTGACACCAGAGCACTTTGTGGATCAATAGTCAGCTGATCCACCAGCAAGACAACTCTGGGAGTGATGGATGCTCCCCTATAGATGAAGTTAGGTACAACTTCATCAAGATCTGGTACCTGGCACACATATGGTTGCTGCTCAGCAGAAGCAGTAGCCTGATATGAATCAGTAGTAGCAGTAGCAGAGGTACCAGAATCCATAATGGGTTTCGTAGACCCAGTAGTAGCAGTAGGTGACTGTGCAGTAGGTGAAGAAGTAGCATCTGCAGTATCCACCTTTGGCTCTTTGGAAACATAGCCAACATCTTGAAGAAACGAAGGCCAGGAATCATCATCAGCATGTAAGCCACCACTAGTAACCACTTCATTAGGAACAGCAGTTGTAGTAACAGGGGTAGTGGCAGCATCATCAATATCAAGAACCTCCTTAACAATGTTATCAATAACCTTTTCAAGTACCAGAGGAGGTCTCATTATCATCTCATCAACCACTTCAGAATCAGGGGTTGAAGCAGCAATACCAGAGACAGTAAGAGGAGTAGCAGATATATCAGCAGTAGCTACCTCCTCATTAATAGTAAGATCAGTGAAACCAACAACCACATTGTCTCCAGGAGAGCCAGCAGCAGTAGAGATAACAGTACCGATGTCAGCACCACCAGTAGGCAAATCAGTGGTACCAACACCAGTAGCAGAAGCAGAGAGCTCATTAGTAGAAACATTAACATCCTTTTCTTGATCCCCCTCTGCCTGTTCATCTACCCTGCTAAGAACTAAAACAAAAGAACATTTTATGTTAACAACTATAGAACCAAATAAATTTGACTCAACAATTGCATCTGTTGTTAGACTCTGGGGACAGACTGGTGGTTTAGTCAGCCCTTTGATTGAGACAAAGTTAGGTGTCTGTAAGTGCAGATGTGACTCTGCTGACTCATTGGCAACACATGTTGACCCAGATAGTGTAAGAGTTCTGGCTGGTAATGATGTAGGAGTGAGACTCTTATCATGATCCAAGTAACATATTGGCTGTGCAGTATCCTGAGCTGGTTCAATACGATGAGGACCCAGCTCAAGTTTGCTTTGGGGGTCAGTTATGTGCTCTACTGGTTGTACTATCAGCAGAGGATATAACATTATGTTTAATTTTGAAAAATGTGGAAGTGTCTGGCTAGAAGAGTATGGGTTGCTACTCTTCTTAACACTAGTTTTAAAACCAGTCAGCTTGGGAGCCAAGGTTATACCGTTAACTCTACTTTCATTTTTCAAGTCAGCAGTTAAAGTGTTTTTAATTAAGTTAGAATTTTTTGCTGTTTGGTCTAGAAACGCACCAAGTTCCATAGCCACATCCTTTGCAGGAGCAGCAGTTGAGACTGGTGTAATGTCCCCTGTGGTTTGCTTGGAGCCAACCTTTACACGTTTAGATTTTCCTGTTACCAAGAAATAGATAAGCAACGGATTCCAATACTAGAATTGGGTAGTCAGTATCTAAGACTAGGGCTGTTCTTTATTATTAGAGAGCACTAGATTCTAATACAACTACTGCTTTACCAGTATGTGAGACGGTGGCTGTTCTAGTTGAGGTAGCTGGCTGCTTCCTACGCGTAGCTGGCTTACGCTGAGGACCCTCCCCCTCAGCTGGTGTAGAACCAGAGGCAGTCGATTGGTTAGCTCCACCCCGAGCAGTAAGATACTCGAGCATGCCTGGTGTTAAACCAGTATATGGAGCAGCAGGTGCATCTTTTGGCATACCCCTTTTTTTAGAGGCAGGTCGTATGATTGATCAGCAATCTACTGGTAAGCTTCATCCAGCTCAATTTCAAAAACCAGGCTTAAGAACCTTGGAAAGGGGATTAAATGTGTTCATTTAGGTGCTTGCACCATCTCCCTTAGCCTCAAATAAAGTTTCCCGACATAATCAATGTTCCTGTTGAACAACAAACCATGACCAATTTTAAGCTCAAAATCTGAGCACTGGTCAAAACATCCAGATTTCTGGCTGATGTACGGGTCAGCAGCCCAAAGAAGTTGTACCAAAAAGGTGGCATATGCTTCCTCAAAGGTGTATGAGCAATTGGTTGAGTAAACCCAATGATTTCTAGCACCTCCCTTCTGAATACATCGCTGGTTGGTGAATCGACAAACAGTCCATCTGGTAATTGAAGGGCACGGCAGATGGCTTCAGCGGTGACGGAGCAAGTTAGGGTTTCAGTTACCATGCCTCGAATACATGGAACATTCTGGGGAGTAGTGGCAGTGGTAGCAGTATACCAAAATCTTGCCAAGCAGGTAGCATAAAGGCGTGAAGTACACCGGTGATAGCCCTAGCCAGAGGGGATTGCCGGATGTTTTCAATTAGCGTTTCATAACCCATATTGACTTTTGATTTGGGAATGGAGAGTGAATGAGCAGCATTGCCTCTTGATAGACGAATAGTCGTGTGATCAAGTACATTATTAGCCCTAACCAGAGCTGGATAAAGATTGAATAGTGGTCCTTGAACAACCTGTTCCTCCAGTGCCGATTGTGGTTGTTGATCAGGTTGTTGTGTCGGTTGTTGTTGCTGCTATTGTTCCACAGGCTAGTGTTTAACATGTGGTGATTGAGGTTGGTCTGCCATTGATGATATGTAAATATGAAAAAAAATGAAGTTGTGAAAGTTGGAAGATTTGAAGATTTTGAGAGAAAAGAGTATGTGATTTTGAATAATGAATAATCGAAGGTTATTATGGAAGATAAAACACTCTTTTAACCGTTGTGATTGGATGAAAAAGTGCAGGAGAGAGAAAATGGCAACTGTCATCTGCAGGCGTGTGGGCAGATGTGACAGACTGGCACACTTTTGAGGGGACACAGACTATTGACATGATGTATATACGGCTTGAACACTCATACCTCCCATTCAGCATTAAATGCAGCAGGTTTTAATTCAAGAATTGATTTAAAGACCACAAAATAAGTTTTGTATTAAAAACAAAATACTTTGTTACATTTAATATGTCATGAATTTAATTTAAATCATTGGGAGTAAATGAGTTTCAGATTTAAGGAATCTTTTAATTTGGTGAGCTATTTATTATTTCATTTAAAAAAAAACATTTTGAGTAACCAAAGTATAAAAGACGTTGTTGTACTGATTTGTTTTACATGTAGGCAGTAAGTTAACAAATGTGACTTACTGGTTTGCCCTACATGTTGTAGAGCCAGCACACCAACAAAAATTGTCTTTTATTTAAAGTTCAAGCATACTCAGCTCAGAGATGAGATAGTTAAAACGTTTCTCATCTAAGGGCTTTGTGAATAGATCTGCTAACTACTGGTCTGTTGAAATAAAATGTAGCTCCACATTTCCTTTTTGAACATGATCCCTTATGAAATGATATCGAACGTCAATGTGCTTTATTCTTGAATGCATCATAGGATTGTTGGTGATAGTAATTGCACTTGTGTTGTACAGTAGATTTTAGTCTTTGTAACATGAACACCATAGTCTTTCAGCTGGCTTTGCATCCATAGTACTTGAGTAGTACCACTACCAGCAGAAACGTATCCTGCCTCAGCAGTAGATGTGGACACAGTATTTTGCTTTTTGCTCGTCCACCTGACTAGCCTACCAGCCAGTAATTGCCAACCACCAGTAGTATTTTTCCACTCTATTTTACATCCTGCAAAGTCAGCATCTGAATACCCAATTAGCTCAAAATCCTGGTCTTTGGCATACCAAAGACCACTTTTAGCAGTAGCTTTCAGATACCTAAATATCCTTTTTACTGCTAGCAAGTGTGATTCTTTAGGATCAGCTTGATATCTGGCACAGAGACATGTGGCAAACATAATATCTGGTCTGCTGGCTGTGAGATAAAATAGGGATCCAATCATACCTCTATATTCAGTGATATTGACTGGTTCACCATTGGGATCAGCATCTATTTTAATAGATGCTGTCATTGGGGTCCCTATATCTTTTAAACAGGTCAGACCAAATTTCTTTAACATATCTTTGATATATTTATCCTGACTTATAAAAATTCCATCATCAAGTTGTTTAATTTGCAATCCCAAAAAGTATTGCAAATCTCTTTGTAAGCTCATTTCATATGTCTTTGACATAAGTTTTGAAAAATCTTGACAATGTTTTTCATTTTTAGATTCACAAATAATATCATCCACATATATCTGTACCAGCAAGAGATCACCATCTGTCTCTTTTGAGAACAGAGTGGTATCAATTGTTCGAACTTTAAAACCTATACCAGTGAGATACACATGAAGTGTCTCATACCATGCTCTTAGAGCCTGTTTGAGGCCATAAAGAGCTTTGTGTAGCTTGTAGACATGGTCTGGATATTTACTGCTTACAAAACCATGAGGCTGTTTGACATAAACTTCTTCTTGCAGTTTCCCATTTAGAAATGCAGATTTAACATCCATCTGGAATACCCTAAAGTTCATCTTAGTAGCATATGCCAAGAACAATCTGATAGCTTCCATCCTAGCCACAGGAGCATATGTCTCTCCATAATCCAATCCTTCTTCCTGTTTGAACCCTTGAGCTACCAACCTAGCTTTGTTTCTGATCACAATCCCATCTTTATCCATCTTGTTCTTAAAAACCCACTTGGTACCAATGATCTTCTTAGTTTCATCATCAGGTTTAGGTACCAATGTCCAAACCTTATTCCTATCAAACTGGGAGATCTCTTCTTGTATAGCTCCTGCCCAGCTTGGATCTTTGATTTCTTCATCAGGACATGTAGGTTCAATGGTAGACACCAAATTTACAGGCATACAAAAATTGCTGGTTGCATGCCTTCTTGTTTTAACACCACTAGCCAGATTACCAATAACTTGCTCAATTGGATGCTCTTTTGTCCATCTAGTGTTATGAACAGGTGAGCTTTTCATGGAACACACAGCATCTTGATCATCAGCTGGTTCAAAGGTATGAGCAGCAGTTGGAGACAGCTGTTCATTATTAATGTAACCAGTACCAGCTTGTAATCCTTCAGAACCAGTAGACCTATGATAAAGTTGTAGGACTTTAGTAGAGCCAGTAGGTCTACTTGGTTTAGACACAGATGAAACAGAGTGTTCCATCTCATCATCAGAGAACCCAGCAACATGGATTGGTGAAGGATTTGCAGCTGGTTCTTCTTCATCATCAAGAGCTTGCTGAGTAGGCTCTTCAAACAATAACTCTTCATCTTCTTGACTAAGAGATGAAGCTGGAGCAGTCTCATCAAATGTAAAATTAATTGATTCTTCAAAACAACCCCTTCTTTTATTGAAAACCCTACATGCCTTTGACATGTTGGAATATCCCAAGAATATACCTTCATCAGCCTTAGTATCAAACTTGCCTAGCTGATCCCTATTGTTTAGAATGAAACAGGGAGTGCCAAATACATGAAGAAATGAAATTGAGGGTCTTCTTCCTTTGAGAACTTCATAAGCAGTTTTTCTGATGTCTTTTCACTATTAAAGATCTATTCTGGGTAAAATATGCAGTGTTCACAGCTTCTGCCCAATATGAATTTTTCAACCCAGGCTCAGCTAGCATAGATCTTGCTGCTTTAATGAGAATTTTGTTTCTTCTTTCTGCAACCATTTTGTTGAGGTGTTCTCACAGCAGAAAAGTTCTGTGAAATACATTTTTTGGCACAAAATTCTTCTAATGTAGCATTTCTGAATTCTGTACCATGATCACTTCTTAGCTGTTTCTCCAGTTGCCCATTTAAAAGCTCCATTCTTTTGATAAAATTGATAATTTCATCAGCAGCTTCACTCTTTTGCTTCAAAAAGAATACCCAGGTGTATCTGGAATATTCATCAACAATAACCAGTGTATACTTCTTCCCACTACAGCTGGCTACATTAACAGGACCAAAGAGATCCATATGAAGTAAATGAAATGGTTTCTCAACAGATGAGATTTGCTTTGATTTGAATGAGGCATGGTGATGTTTTCCCTTTTCACAGCCAGGACACAATCTGTCCTTTACATAAGATATGGTGGGTAGCCCAGACACCAAACTTCTACTGGATAATTTGTGAATATCTTTGAAGTTGAGATGTGAGAGTCTCTTGTGCCATAACCACTTCAGGTTGTCTGCTGCCTTTGAATAGAAACAAGTATCAGTTGTTGTGACTGCTGTGTTCATGTCAATTTGATACATGTTTTCATGACGTTTTGCAGTCAGCAGCGACTTCCCTGTCTTATCAAAAATAGTGCCAATTTTCCTTCTGAATTGGACTATCTTATTCTTACTTGTCAGTTGGCTTATGCTGAGTAAATTATGTTTGAGCCCAACGACATATGCAACATTTGAGAACGTGACATTCCCATTAGTCAAAGTACCAAAACCCTTTGTGTAACCCAACGAATTATCTTCATACGAAACAACTGGACCATCCTTTTCTTGATAGTCCATCAGCAGGGACTTACATCCGGTCATATGTCTCAAACAACCACTATCGAGATACCAGATTTGCTTGTTTTGAATGCCCTGCACAGTAGCTAAGAGATTAGTTCTTTTTGGGAACTCATCCAAGGATGGGTTCTGGAAGGGTCATCTTTGATGATCTCTTCGTGTCTGCTAGTTTGCTTGAAGAAGCAGCAGCAGATGGGGTTAGGGTAAAAGGACACCGGTTGGCTAAGTGAAACTTGCTGCCACATTTGTAGCATTTTCTCACATTTGGTATCGGTGACTGGTCATACACTGAGTAAATGGGTGCAGTAAGATCGGGTCAATTTTTGGTTACTGCCTCAATTAGCTGGTCAAGCTTGACTGTCATAATCTCAGTGATAGACAGCTCATCATTCAAGTCCACTTTTGCTTTTCCCTTAAGGGCAGCTTTCTTCTTGGAACCAGTACCATAGTCATGACGAATTGCTTTGCCTTTATCACTTGACGAGCCAGCGTGGGAAGTTACTGGCTTGTCTGCTGAAGCTGATGAGCTAGAAGAAGTTTTTGCTGCTGCCTTGGACTTGCCAGTATTACATTTAACTGGCTTGTCTACAGCTACTGGTTGACCAGTAAGTTTGTCATCAGCTGGCTCAGCACAATTGGAACTCGAACACGAAGGGGAATCAGTTGGTTTAATTTTTCTTAGATTATTTTCAATGATTTCCCTTTTAATACGTCTTTCTTTTGGAGTCATGTAGTAGATGCTTGAGGGGTCAGTAGTCTCATCAATTGAGGTACTGGCTTCTCTTGCTCTAACTTCATCCTCCAAAATCTCTTTCATGGCAGGTGGTGGGGACACATCAGGTCTAACAAACTTATTTGTCAAGACCTTTTTACCCTTAACTATCTTGGCAAAAGTATTTGGCAACACAGCTTCAGGATCAGTTTCAAGAATTGGGTCCATGAAAGTAACTTCTGCAATAGCAGCAGCAACAGCATAGTCACCAGCAAAGAAAGCTTCAACTTGGGCAGACACCTGCTCGTTAACACACTTTGCTGTGCGTTGAGCAGATGTACACCACGAAGCGACAACCTTTTTAAGATTATCCAGCCGGTTCTTGACTTCTGCTACCTCAACGTGAAGAGACCTTAAAGCAAAGTTTTGTTTTTCAAGTTTGGAAATATCATCTTTCAAGATTTTAATTTCATTATTTTTGCTTTTAAGTTTCTCATTTAAAGATTTGTTGTCAGTTTTCAAAACTTCTTCATGTTTGCTGCCTCTACATAAGTTAACTCTTAGGTAGTCAAACATTTCGACTTTGTCATCATCAGTATAAGTTCGAAAATTATCAACCTTATACATCAATTTAGTTTTCCATTGAGGTGAATCTCTTTTCTGATCAGCTTCCCTCATATCATCCAAAAACTTACTACTGCTATCATCCTCATCAGACTCCTTGATGTAATGACCCGACAAAATCGTCATTGATAGCGCCATTAACTTAGGTCCCGTTGCGTGGTCATAGTCCCTATATGAGACACGTTTGACCAAAAATTATGTCACATGTTATTTCATTTATACATCACTACTTTTGTAAACTTAAACTTGTTGTCGATCCGTTTGGTAAACTAAACTTTGCAAGTCATGCACGTTTCAAAAGAATGCGACATAATTTTTGGTCAAACGTGTCTTATATAGGGACTATGACCACACAACCAGACCTAAGTTAACGGCGCCGTCAATGACGATTTTGTCGGGTCGTTACAGATGGTATCAGAGCGATGGTTGTAGGGAACTAGGATATGCATTAGTGTGTCTGACAGAGTCGTTAGGACGCATTAGTGAATCTAGATTACAACCGAATAGTTAGCCATTGCATTCTGACATACATTTGCTATAGATAGCACTTACTTGACTACTTGTGCATTATACTTGAATCATTCTTAGGCAAACTTCTTAATGGTACCAATTTTTCATCATACGAATCCGTATTCTGCCACTTTCTGGTAATACACGTAAATTCATGATTCATATGCGTAAGGATGGCGATGACTTCATTAGTCACACTTGTTCGGGAACCCTGTCTCCCAGATTATGATTCGCTACCGTTTCAACTTACTATCGGTGTCACACCGGTGTTCCTTACTATCTACCACTTCTTGTTACTACCATCACTACTCGAGGTGAGTATCGTCATCACCATTTATTACTACGGTTGCGTACTATTCGTTATCATGATTCGTTACACTTCTCGTACAGGAATACATTATTGTTTGACTTGAACTGCATTGACGTGAACAATCATTTATACACTTCCCTCGGGGAACGCTTCTTTAGAGTTGCACTAATTCTTTTGATTCAATACAAGTCACGTTAGAGACGTCGTTACACTTTGTTCATTTTAAAACTTCACGATTACACGAACTTGAATCTATGGAGTGATGTGGGAATGGAGGTATGAGTTAGCGTAATATAACGACACTCGATCAACGTGGTTATATTACGGTAAGTCATACCAAAGTTCTAATGACTCGTGATGGTGATTGGACTCGATCAACCTAATCACCACCATGTGCCATGTACATGATTTCATTTTTCTTGTTTGAACATCCGAAAACTCCGAGAATACTGATAACAACCATACCCGGGACACATCTTCGATTATTGTTGAACAATATTTATGCTTCCAAATGAATGGCAAATTCTTTCAACATCAGACGTATGTTACACGTGTATACTATCTCGTTATCGCACAGTTCTATCGACGAACTACAACATGCTTGATATGCTCACATCGAGGCGGAAACTTCTCTCGCTTTACACTCGTACTTCCGTATAAGGAAATCTTCTATCTAAATTCTCAATGGAGAGAGAGACTCTTCACATTATACTAGTATTCGCCACGAGGGGGAATATTCCTAACGAACGTTTTTAGAAACCGATAATTCTTCCGCGGCGCGAAATTCTTGAGAAACAGAAACTTGTTCCAGCAAACGTTTTCACGTCCTAACAAACTCTTTCAAATATACCTTAAAGGAATGTACCTCGTTTCGGATCGAGATGCTCGTTTCACTTCTAAACTTACAAAAAGCCTCAGGACCACGTTTAAACATGAGTACCGCGTATCATCCACAAACCGACGGACCAAGAAAACACATGATTCAAACCTTGGAAACCAGAATACGAGTTTGCGTTATCAACTTCAAATTTACTTGATAAAAGTTTTTGCTTTAACAAAATTCTCTTACAACGATGGTTATCATTCAAGTCTTAACGTCACACCTTTTGAAATCTTATATGACCAGAAACGTCATTCTCCTTTTGTAGAACCAAGTAAATGATAATCAAGTCACCGAACCTGGACTCATTCATGGAGTAACCGTTAAGATCGTTCCAATCCGAGAAAGGCTCGAGACGGTCCGTAATCGCCAAAGGAGCTATGCCAATGTTAGACGTAAACCTTTCGAATTCCATGTGGGAAACCGCGTAACGTTAAAAGTTGCACCTTGAAAAGGTGTAGTCCGTTTCGGAAACGTAGAAAGCTAAATCCGCGATATTTTTAATCCTTTTGAAATCTTGGGGCATGTTGTGCCCGTTGCTTACCGTTTCGAACTTCCGACTCAAACAAATTCCGTTCATCCTACATTCTGTGTATCAAACTTAAAGGCGTATCTTGTGAAACAAGAACTTGTTATCCTCTTCTATGAACTTACTATCAACGATAAACTTCGCTCCCTAGGAGGACCGGTTGAAACTATAAATCGTGAAACCAAACTTTAAACTAACGTAAAATCCGGACTGTCAAAGTTCGTTGAAATGCCCAAGGAAGTACCTTCACATATTCGTAGAATTTGCTACGCAAGGTTTTGAAGAAGAAACAACAACTACTACTTCCAACTAAATTTCGGGACGAAATTTCTTTTAAGGTGTAGGTAATGTAACATCTCGCGTTTTTCCGTTAAATTTATTTTTAACACTATATTTTTTTTTAAATAATATCTTTCGTTATTTATATTCGTAGATTCCGTTGACAAACGTTCATAATATTCTCGTTATTTAATTATAACATCACTCGTTTACTTGAGCGTTTTTTTTTAATATTCGTTTGGTTAATTCCCGCACCCGCTTTGAAACTTGAGGGACCGAGGTTGCCAAGTGGGCAAAATAGTTGACAAGGTTAACTAGTCAACCCACCTCATCCACCCATTCACTTCCACTCACCTCCTCATCACTTTCTCTCCTTTCTCATCTTCCATTTTTGAACTTAAACACCCAACTCACAAAAATCATCATCTAAATCCGGATCAAGAAGCAAACATCAAAACAAATTACGTATCCGTGATCCTCTCTTCATCCTCTACATTTTGGTACCAATTTCATCTCATTTGGGTAACATTTCTAAAACTCTAGATTTCTCTAAATTCGTGTTTTTGACTTGAAATGGTGTTAGTTAGTGTCTATGGCTCGTGTATAACATGAATATATGTTTTGTTTGCTCGATTCGTTGTTTTGAGTAACTAGTTTGAACATTTGAAATGGGTGTGCTAAATATTTGATTTTGGATGAGTTAATGTTGTCAAATTGTTAAAGTTCATGTTTTAATTGTGTTACTAGTATCACTAGCTTCGTTTTGATGCGTAGGTTGATTAAGAAAACTTCAAACACATGATTATTTATTTTTGTGAATTTTGGTTAGGGTTTGATAGACTTAAAACGAACTTTTTAATGCTTGAATGCCATGAAATGTAAATTGTAAATGTATAGTTGTAACGTATGTTTCATTACCTTCAAAAGGGCATATCATATGTGTGAATTGGATTCCCGAAACTTAAAATGCATTTGATGAACTTGAAACTTTGAAAATAAACCTTTATTGATCACTTGACGAGATTTCGGTTATTGTAATTGATGTTTTTGCTTGGTGAAAGGTAGTTAGTTGTATTCCTTGTCAAAAGAGCTTTCCAACGATATAAGATACGCATTCTAAGTGTTTACGGGTTGTATTTTGGGCTAAAATGAGTTTGGATCAAGACTTGAACTTTTGAAACAGCCCAGGTACCAGGCCACACCCAATGTCGCGGCGCGGCCCTCCTCTGTCGCGGCGCGGCAATGGCCGTGTTTGGGGACTGTTCAACTTTACACGTTTTCGTTTAAATCCAACTATGCTACGCACCTCCGATTAACATGTAACTTGGCCAGCATGCTCAAATATGACTTCTAAGCATAGAAAAATAGTTCGGGACCCGACCCGAACGTGTTGACTTTTTCGTTGACTTTGACTTGACCGAGTTTGACTTTTAGTCAAACTTAACCAAACACTTATGCAATCGTTCAAATCTTATTTTATACTTGATTCTTGCATGAAACTTGACAACGTGATTCACATGCTATATTTAATTGAGTCGTAAAGAGCCATAGGACTAGTTGAACACATTTCGCCCTACCTTGTATCGTAACCGGTTAATTGATACAACTTACTTGTTTAGGTCAAGGCTAAGCAACTATCATGCACACGTTTACTTTGTGAAGTACATTTATACTCGTGCACTCGAGGTGAGATCATAGTCCCACCTTTTCAACAACTTTTATACTTTTAAATCGTGGGCTGAGAAACATATACTTTGTTACATCTTGTACTACTTACTTTTATGTTTTGAACACAAGTCCGATGAAACAAACATTCTACAGCGAGTTTAGAACAAAATCCTCAATTTGATTATCATTAGTTACACTTGCCGGGCGTAAGCGAGAACTTATGTTGTATGGATCCATATGGGTTTGACAAACCCTCATTCAAACGGTTCGCTACCGTTTACGAATGAAATATATTTTCGAGAAACAGTGTATGTTCTAACACTATTGTGATGGGGTTCTATGGGAGGAATGTTAAGCATTGATAATTGGGTGCTCGTGAACAAACTTTTGGAATGTAACTTTTGGATGATCAATTTTATGGAAATACTAAATCTTGTGATTCAAAAATAACGTTTATTACCACATCTATGATTTCACCAACGTTTTTCGTTGACAGTTTTCTATATGTTTCTCAGGTTCATACTTGGCTACTTGATACATGCTTCCTCACACTTTGATTACTTGCTTGGAGTCAAGCATACATGCATACGCTAGCGATAGCACTTTTGGATTCAAACTTAAACATATTGTTTATATGGATACGCTATTTATAGTAACTGTGATTTTAAACTTATTATGTCGCAAGTTATTTCATTTATACATCACTACTTTTGTAAACTTAAACTTGTTGTCGATCCGTTTGGTAAACTAAACTTTGCAAGTCATGCACGTTTCAAAAGAATGCAACATAATTTTTGGTCAAACGTGTCTCATATAGGGACTATGACCATGCAACGGGACCTAAGTTAACGGGTGACGATTTTGTCGGGTCGTTACACTTGACCTCCTTGGCCATTAAACACAGCTTTTTATCTGGAGCATAACCAGCACCATCATCATCAGTATCACTATTAGAGGAAGACGACGAGCTGGTTTCATCCCAATCATGATGCTCAGTGACTAGAACCTTTTCTAGCTTTTTACCCTTCTTATCAGTCTTAGCACTTTCCTTCATCTGAGCTTTCATAGCTTTGTACTTGTTCTTGTACTTGTCAGCTTTTAAGAAAGAGTTAGCATGTGAAGTTTAAGGTTTCCTGGACATGCATTCAGCAGCAAAATGTCCAACCTTCTCACAATTATAACACTCAGATTTAGGACCCTTGACTGACTTGCTGCTATACCTAGCACTTGGTTTCTTACTCCCTTTGTATGACTTGCTAGTTCTATTACGATTGAACCTTTTGAACTGCCTAGCCAGCAAAGCCATACCTTCAGCAAACCATTCTGCATCACTTTCATTATCACTACTTTCTTCAGACCCAGTACCACTATCCACATCACTCTCAGCTATCTCTTCTTATGCCAACAACTTTTGAACCAGTAAAGCCTTTTGAGCTTTCTTTTTAGCAGCAGCAATAAGAGCAGTATCATCTGTTTTAGAAGATTTTGAAGTGGTGGGGGCAGACCTAAAGTTTTCTTTCAAGTTAAGTTCAAATTTAGCCTCTGCCTTCTCATGATTCCAAAGTGAACTGTAGAAAGAAGACATGTTAAAGTTCTTTAGGGTCTGGGTGGTTCTTAACGGGCCAGTAACATATTTCCATTTAGTAGGCAGTGAATCTATGAATTTGTTTACTTGTTCAAATTTAGTATAGGTGACATTCAAAGTGATCAGGTTAGCAATCAAGGAGTTAAACCTAATGAAGGTTTGCTTAAGGGTTTCATTCTTGTAGGCAAAGAACATTTCATATTCTCTTTTTAAAGCAATCAATCTGTTCTGCCTTACTTCTCCCATACCCTCATAGGTAACATCTACATAGTCCAACATAAGCTTGGCATTTTCTTTTCCCTTAATCAGTTTGAACAGTGGGTTAGGCAAGGTTATAGCTAACAAGGTTCTGATTTTAGGGTCAAGTCCAACACGACGTTTATCCTCAGCATCCCATCTAGAAGGGGTGAGAATAACCTCTCTGCCAGGAATAGCAGGAGTGTCAGCTGTAGCTGAAGCACTGCCAATAGTCTCAGTGGGAACAAATGGACCATCCGTGGCAATACTAGGCATAAGTGGGTCAATAGACTCAAGGTGAAGCATGAATCTTGCCTTCCAAGTTTTATACTCATCTTCATCAAATTTGGGTGGTCTATTGGATGAGCCATTTTCAAGGTAAGCTGTATTTGAATATGCAGCCATGAGAGAATTCAGATCCAAGATATTAATTATCAAGACTGAGGCTCTGATACCAGTTGTTGGTCCTTAATAATAACAGGAGTATTGTAGAGGGGGGTGAATACAATTTCTTTTAATTATCTTAATAGTTAAACACGATTAATATTCATACATGAAGATTAAATAGAGTCACAGGTAATTTTCAACGATTATTCTTTATTGATTGAATCACAAAGAATCACAACTATCCTTGGTGGAATGATAGTTGGTTGATACAGATTACCTAGATTATAGCTAAGAGGTTAACTAAAAGCTACTACACGTTTTTGACTCTAGATAAATAAACCCACACCACTAGTTGTTACAATAGTGGATACAACAATTTATAGTAGTCCTATTAACCGTGTAATGGTTCTATTGTCCACTGGTACATAGGATGTCTGTACTTGTGGGGACAACTGCATCAGAGAGCATGCTCTCCTCTTTCCTCTTTGGTAGCTATTTGCAGGAACACCCCAATTCGGTTTGGCACCACTATTTGATTAAACAAATAGAATGTTGTGTTCCCTAGGTGTTAACAAAGTATAACCCATGTCTGCACATGCGTTAAACTTCTGTATTCCCACGTGGTCTTGTAAGGTCACTTGTCAGCTGCCGACGCGTGTCCTTTTCTGTTCAACTTTGTCTTTGACTTCTGTTGAATAGTACCATTGATGTAGACCACTTGGGAAACTACTATGCTTATAATGGAGCATAGCTGTCTTGTGTAGTAATGATGTTAAAGCAGAGGGGTACGAAATAGTTATATTTTTTATTACGAAATACTATTAAATACGATACAATTTTACACAAGTTATTTATTTATTTTTAGAGTGGATATACCTAAACCTTGCTACAACACTATAGGCAGTGTACCTAATCACACAGTAGTGTAGTTTTTAGTAAGTCCGGTTCATTCCACAGGGAGCTAATCAAGTTTAACGCTATATTTTTAAAAACTATATTTGTATATAAATATATATATAAGTAGTATTATTATTATTATTAAAAGGGGATTTTTACCGTTTAATGACCGGTTTATCGATTTTATGTCTTAAGTCACAATTAAAACCTAATGTAAAATATTAAATATAAAAATAACTTAATTTAAAGCGTAAAGTAAATGATAATAATTAAAGTGCGATAAATTAAAGTGCGATAAATAAAATTGCGATAATTAAAAAATACGATAATTAAAAGTGCAATAAATAAAAGTGCGATAAAATATGAAATAAAGGAATTATGCTTATTTAAACTTCCGTAATCATGATGTTCGACGTGTTGATTTTATTTTAATTTATTACCAAGGGTTAATTGTACTTTGTCCTGGATTATTCGATATGTCCATACGGTTTTGTCCATAATAGTCCATCAGTCATAAATATAAAGTGCGAAAGTCTTCGTCAAATTATCCTTATACCCGAAGTCAAATATTCCAACTAATTGGGGATTCGAACTGTAACAAGGTCTTAATACTTTGTTTAATGAATACACCAGGTTATCGACTGCGTGTAATCCAAGGTTTTATTACTTTGTTAACAATTAAACCAATTACCCTTGTATGTAATTCACCCCTATTTCAACAAGTCTATTGATTATTAATCCATCCCCGTGTCCGGTCAAATAAATAATTATTGGTATTTATAGATATCCCGCCCACCGTACCCAGTCAAGCATATGTGGTTATATATAAATACGTCAAATTATAAGTCTATATATTAAATTAACGAGGTATCATTTAGTTAATATAAAGCCCATTAATAGCCCATAGTCTAATTTCCACAAGTGTCATTCTTTTATCCAAACCCCAATTATGGTCCAAAGCCCAATTACCCCGTCTTTAATATTTAGCCCAACATCACGATTACTTCGATTTAAATAAACATAATAATAACTTAGCTACGAGACATTAATTTAAAAAGGTTGAACATAACTTACAATGATTAATAATAGTGCAGCGTTACACTGACATAATTTCGACTTACACACTTACAATATTCGCTAACATAACCTTATTATTATTACTCTTTAATTAAAATTAAATTTAAAATTAAAATTATAAATTATATATATATATATATATATATATATATATATATATATATATATATATATATATATATATATATATATATATATATATATATATATATCGTGAGAGAGAGTGGATAGAAAAAGGTGTGTCTTTGTTCGCTGAATTCGTCGCCTTTTATAGATGTGGCCAGCATTTCAGGGCCATGCGATCGCATGAGCTTCCTTTGCATATGCCATGCTGTAAGACCCTAATCTTCATTGTACAGCAGAATAAATAGAGTATATAAAGTGTGGGAATGATTGTGCAGTTAAACAGAAGACAGAGAGTGATCTGGGCTGGGTGCGCTCAGCGCACACATAGGGGTGCGCGTGGCACACTCCTCACTGTAGTCGGGTTCTGCTTGTTTTAATTAGATATTTTGATGGGCTTTTTGGTAATTTCACTTGTGGACGAGTTAAAGGCCAGTAAGTCAGTTTGTGGAGTATCATTCACTCCATTTTCAACAACCTTATCTTCTTCACTTTAATTTTAGAGAGAGAGTGTGATTTCTTGAGTGAGAAATCTTAAATCCAAGAGGAAGAAGTTGTTCTCGGGCCAAAGTGCGGGTATTAAAGTCGTTCATCTACTCACTAGCTACGTTGTGGTTGTAGTGGTAAGCTCTAATCTTGATTTCCTTGTTTTAAATTGGTGTAAGGGTTAGGGTTTGGGATAGTGATGAACATAAAACCCATATTTGATGATTTTGGGTATTCTTGGGTAAAATTGAGTCATGAAGACTCAATGGTAACTAACCTAGGGTTTCAAAGTGGTAATTGATGTTTATGAGTCCTAATTGGTTAGTTAATTACTAGCACACCTAGCTAATTGGTAAATGGGTGTTAGTTAGGTTAGTAGATGACCCGAAATGGGTGTGTTGACTTCAAATGAGTCAAAGGGGTTAATGATTGACCTAGTTGGGGATTATGGGTATGAATTACCCTAATTTTGTTATAGTTAGTATTGTTGGACCTTAATCACTAGCTTTTAAGTGATTAATGGTGGTCTTGACTCTTAAGGGCGGTTTTGGTAAAAATGGGGCATTTAATGCATTAACTCATTAAATGCACATAAGTGAATTGTTGGTATTTAGTCCAACTAGATTATGTGTTGATTGAAGTACTTATTATATTAGGTACTTTGCTTTGAAGCTTGCGGAAGTATAAAACTGTCACCTAATCGTTAAGGTGAGTGGAATAATTATGTACGTAGGTGTAGAATGTATTCATTTGTTGTAGCGTAAGATGTGAAGTGTCGAAGTGTTAAGACACCACGTTTCACGTGACGAGTGAAGCATCGAGGTGTTAAGATGCCACTCTAAGTAATTGACGAGTGAAGCATCGAGGTATTAAGATGCCACTCGGGGTGAAGCATTGAGGTGTTAAGATGCCACCTAGGAGTGAAGTGTCGAGGTGTTAAGATGCCACTCCGTAAAGTAAAGAGTGAAGCATCGAGGTGTTAAGGTGCCACCCTAGGGTTTAGTGATACGAGGTGCTAAGTACACTAATGGACATTATGAACTCCGATGACCTTTCGCGAGCGCCATTCCCTTGTACGATTGGTTAACCATGGTTATTTGTGTTATAAGCGAAAGCATATTATATTGTTCGAGTTATATATATTTATGCGATTGTTATGCTAGCTTGTGGTATTGGAGGTTGGTAGCCTCGTATTGATGATAAGCGAATTGTGTTGCTAGCATTTATGTGGTATATGTATGAGTGTTTGCAAGTAGGTATATTATATATTTATGTGTATAATTATTGCATTCACTAAGCTTTGCTTACCCTCTCGTTGTTTATCTTTTTATAGGCTCCGACGTTGACAAGGGTAAGGGCATTCGATTGGATTAGAGATCCCGCTTGTTGTTTAGGGGACGCTTTTGGGATGTGATAGCTTTTGGAGTTTGACCGAGACTTGGGTAGTTTAACCCCAAACACCATACTCATAGTGTCGTTTGGAAATTAAACTAATGTGGTCGAAACTCATGATTTGTACGAAACTCGTAAAACGGCCGATGTGGGCCCCGTTTTGTAAAACTCATTTAATGTTTGAATCGTGTGAGTTTTAACTATTATATCATGTTGTGAAAAGTGTTTCGTCTAAATATGTCGGGAAGTGGGAGATCTTTATTTTAATAATTGCAAAACCGGACAGAACTGAAATTGACCTGTGCGCGCCGCGCACCCTGAGGGGGGTGCGCGTGGCGCACTCCACTGTTGTAAAAAAAAAATATTTTTTGGTTTGCGCGTTCGGTTGGTTATTGGTTTGGGTCGTTACACATGCGATCGCATGGAGTCTAGGGACAGCTCACATAACTTTCTTTTCTTGTTTGCCGACGGTTTTAATTATATAATATAATATAATAATATATATATATATATATATATATATATATATATATATATATATATATATATATATATATATATATATATATATAATTTTAAGAATTAATTATATATTATATTACATTCATGTGCATAGTTGACTTGTAATTTTTAGTCCGTTGCGTCGCGCGTTGAGAGTTGACTCTGGTCCCGGTTCTGGATTTTCGAATGTCCTTGTGTACAATTTAATATCTTGTACTTTGCGTTTTGCGGCTCGTACTCTTGTAACTTTTAGACGTTTCTCATCAATAATTTGAACCTCTTGGATTGTACTTTGTACTTTTTAGCTTTTTGGTCATTTGCGTCTTCAATTCGTCGAATCTGTCTTTTGTCTTCAGCTTTTATTATTTAAACGAATATCACTAGTAAATAGAACAATTGCAACTAAAAGCTTGTCTTTCTTGAAGGATAATGCTATGAAGTATATGTTCGTTTTTAGCATTATCAAATATTCCCACACTTGAGTATTGCTTGTCCTCAAGCAATATAGTCTTGAAATAAAAATACTAGAATCACTTCTTTATTCTTCACACTTTATACATCAGTGATTTCTATACGGCGGTATGAACAATGGTAGTAACGATGTGGTTTACAGTCCCACATGACTATGAAAATTAAGATCCTTTAGGAAATTGGATCTTTATGAAAACATTTGATCTTTTTGAAAATTCAATCTAGCTTTTACCCTAGATAAGTTTTCTGGAATAACCCTTCACCGGTGTTTGCAAAATGTTTTTGTGGGTTTTGTGGGTTTTAGATTTGAAAATTTTAGCTCAAAACTTGCGGTTTTGTGTCACTCACTTGCTAACCTTGTATTGGGAAAGCAACACGTCCAGTTTACTTGCTCCGTACATTACCTTTCGATAAACTACCGTCCAGTTGTAAAGGAAAGCGTTGAACAAGCAACTGTTAAGGCAATGTCTAATGACATGCTTTTGATTATGGTCTATACCGTGTCGGATGCAATTACTATCCTTGGTAGGAGCAATAGTAAAGATCACCCTATAATTTTTCGGTCTGGCACAAGGTCCTGTCTTCAACCATGCTATGCAACCACCATTCTTACGGTTGACACCCGATTTGGTTCAGGTGACCTAATGAATTCCCGGTGAATTCCTAGGATTTTACGTTCAATGGTAATGAACGCATTGAAAATGGGTTTTCAGAAAACAAATTGGTTTGTAGTTTGATCAAAATATTTTCTTGTTCAAGCTCGAGTTTAGATATCATCGAATTCCATGAGTTTGTAATCCTCAATCTTTAAGGTCAATCTCAAGGATTGAGTAATATCAGGCTTAAAAGTTGATTTTTTATCTTTAAGGAGATTATCCTTTCTAGGGATCTGATTCATTAGTCTTATAAGCTAATTTGCACGGTGCCCCCCATTGTACGAGACAGATCCTCTCATGGTTAGGATAAGTCTGACCACTTGCGACCCTGTTTGATGCTGAGGTCCGTGGATTTCCAGCTGATTTTCGAGAAAACTTTTCAAGGTTTTTCGTAGTCTCTACAACTGGTCTAGACGACAACTTCCTGACCTAAATCAAGAAGTGCGTGTCTTTTTTCTTGGAAGACTTTACTTCCTTTTAAATTTCATTTGTATTACAATAAACTGGGTAAAACTGATTAATATTGTTCAAAACAAAAGTATCTTCAATTATTTGTACAAAAATATGTAATATATGTTTTAAATAACTTGGTAAATTTTTTCCTCACTTGGCTTTTATTTTTTCCTTTCTTTTCCTTTTTATTTTTCTCTATTCCATTTTAAATGAATTCTAACATTTTGGGTTGTTTCTCAATTTATGTCCTTTCTGAGGTAACAATAATTTCGGTGTTAACACCTAGTTTTATCGGTCATAAATATGTATAAACATGATTTTGAATTCATTTATTTAAAAATTTTTTAAAAATTTTACTAGAATTGGGTAGTCAGTATATAAGACTAGGACTGTTCTTTATTATCAGAGAGCACTAGATTCTAATATAACTACTGTGTTACTAGTATTTTTAATGGTAACCAAGTGTTTAAATTTAAAATTTTAAAAATTCGAAAGAATTTAACCCCTTCCCACACTTAAGATCTTGCAATGCCCTCATTTGCAAGAAATCAGTAACAATTTAAATTATTGAGGGTGACTAGCGTAGAAAAATGATTAAATTTTATCAAAGTTTCCAAACATATTGGCGTTTGTTTGTTGAGTGATAAATGGTGCACATCATTTGTTCATTCCGTCTTGTTGTTACATCACATTTGTTTTTTGTTTTGTCGTCAAAATGAGTAGCTTTTGCTGAACGTAATGACAGTCTTTGAAAGTTCGCTGTTTTACCCTGTTGTGTACATGAAATAAAATACATACAATACAAATACAAACATGCATGGTAATTTGAAATGGGACTTAATATCCCACTTTCAAATTACAAAAATGAAATATTAGTACAAAATAATAAAACTATTAAAAATTACATTAAAAGTATCACAATATTATATGTTTTAAACATAAAAATAAATAAAAATAAAAAAAGATAAAAATCACCAACTGGAGCTGTATCAATCTGGATAGGGGTTCCAGTTCATATCGTCAGTCGGGTTCCACGGTTGGTTATAGGTGTACTGATAGGCTTGGTTGGGGTTGCAGAGAGTAAATGGTGGTCGCATATCGGGCTAGTGTGGCGGATAGTAAGCAGGTCAGGTCGGTACGTAGTTATTTGGTACCTGAGGTGATAGCTGGCTCATGATCTGATGTTGATGATAGTGCCATCTATCATGTTATCGTTGCCTGGAATGCTCGTACACATTCTCAGCGTGCCACTACTTGAACTAACTATGTCTAGCCGCGTTTGTCATTTCTACCCCATCTATACGCTGGTAAACGTCAGTAACAGCTTCCCTAATGACATCCCTAATGTAATCCGGTTCCTCCATTTCCTCATCTGAACCTCTCTCTACCTGTGGATGACGGCCCTCATATGGTGCTGCCTGATTGCGTCGGCTCTTTAATACCTTTTCACCCTGATAGACCCGCAATCCTAAAGTCTCAACCTGTTCCCTACACACCATCCGTGGACCCCCTTGATCCTTATCTACACCCAAATACTCTCCAATGAGAGTAACAAAAATACCTCCTCCTATTATTCCCCCTTCCTGTATTCCTTCCACCATTTTAGACAGATAAAAACCAACATAGTAAGGAATATTAACAAAGCTTCTAGTGTTTCGAATACACTTAAGGTAAAATAAATTGTGTTGAGTCACTTTCTCCTTGTTGTTACCTCTTTGTGTAATCGAATTAGCTAAAAATCTATGTATAATACTAAGCTCGGCTTTGTTAATATCTAAATAGGAGTGTCTTCCTCCCCGCGTAAAAACGTTATAATTTGACATACGCCTCCAGATGGCGTCCGCGTCAAAATTCCTATCTACCCTTTCACCACGATAAAACCAAATTTGTACAATCAGGTAGTAGTAATTCACCAGGAGTGTAAATCTGTAAAGCCCTGGCCATGTCCAGCATGGACATCCTATACATCCTACGGCCAAGTAAAAATCTAAGAAAATTCCTATCGTCTAACCTAACTACATCCACATCAAGTGATATAGTACTCATGAGCTCAACACACCACTCTTTATATACAGGCCTACGAATGGTGAATAAACGTTCCCAATCGGGAAAAGAAGAGCTTCCATACCTTTGGATCAGATGCTGCCTAACTGAGTTAACTAGTTAGACCCTTTCCAAAGGCTCCCAATCGATTACCCTCGGTACTTCTACATTTTTCGGTACCAGTTTAAATTTGTTACTTTGATACGTCGGTTAATCTCTCCAACTTCAATCAAATCTCAAATTGGGATGCAACTGTTCTTCATGAATCATTGGGTGTTCTATTATTGGATGAATCGTAAATTGTACGTAGGCATTAACATATTATTGTTGCGGATCATAATACGGTATGTGTTGATTATTATGATATTGTTGTTCCCGTTGTTGTTCCTGTTCAGGTTCTGGTTCATATTGTGGCTCATATTGCATCTCTGGCTGTGGTTCGTTTTCAGGTTGTCTGGATGATGATGATGCACCGCCAGATTCGGTATATTTCTGCAAAACACATTAAACACAAAATTTGTGCATCCAAATATGCATTAGTGTTAGCAAAATAACAAATTAAAACAATTACAATAACATGTTTAATCCATATTAAACTCATGCTCATTTTCATATTTTTATCAATTCTACACTTTTTCAAATAAGCATATATGAAAATGTTTACAAAGTTCATAAGCACTCTACTCAAATAACATGTTAAAATAACCATTACTAGCAATTAAACAAGTTTCAAATGGCATTTACATCAATTTAATCTAGTTCATGAATTTTAGACTTAAAAGTCCACTTTAATTCTCAAAAATCATGTTTAGGATCAAAGTTTGGATCATTTAGGTACCTAAACATGTTACACTACTAAATTTAGCAATAATTCATGACAAAAATCGGCCATAACCTGTTTATATCAAAAAGCCCCAAATTGCTCAGGAACACAAACCCTAGATTTCTAAAAATTTTGAAGTTTTTGGCTTCAAATCATGTTAAATAGCATCGATCTTGGTTATACATGCATAATATACTAACAATTTAACTCTAATTACATTAGAAATTAACAAAATCAAATTAGGTAAAAATTAGCTCACGAACACTAAAATTCGAATTTTAAAAGTTTTAGGGGTGAAATCTTTACCTTTCTCCTTCCCCATCTGAGAAAAGACATGATTAGAGCAAGAAATTTGGTTGAATTTGGTGAAAAATTGATGATTTTAGGTGTGATTTGGGAGAGTTTTCGTGTGTTTGTGTGTATGTTATTGTGAAGAGCAGAACCAGTCACTACCTTTTTGATTCTGTCCAGAATTCGTGCCTCATGCGATCGCATGAGGTTACAGGGTAAATCCCATGCGATCGCATGGGTCCCTGCTCTCTTTTTTATATAAACCTTATACTTTTTAAAACAAATTATTGATTAAAAATTAAAAATTTTGTTTCTTTTTAGGATGAGGGCGTTTCGGATCGTTGTCCTAGTCCGTCTCTCGACAAAATTTTAAAATTTGTCACTTTTTAAGCGTTGTTTTAAAAGCAAAGATTTTTGGGTTTTTTTTTAGTGTTTTTGGCATACTTTAATTCAATAAGATTAAAAATAATGATAATAAAATTTCTCGTCCCTCCCTTGGGTAAAGCAATTTCGGTTCAACGACCTAGTCTTCAATTCACGACGAATTTTAGAAATCATATTTTTAACTTAATGAAATAAAGTAAATTTTTGTTTTTAAATTCACACCATACTTAAATTTAAGATGCATAAAATTAAAAATTCATATAAATATCATTAATATTTTTATACATTAATTTTACAAACTTATATTAAAAATATTAATTTTTTTAAAATATTTAAAAACTTAAATATATTGATTTTAAAAATTTACATTAATAATTTGATATTTATATATTAATTTTAAAAACAATGAAAAAATTAAAACTAAAAATTTTTTTGGTCTTTTATCCCACTTTAATCAATCAAATATTAACAAAAATATACGCCCCTCTTTTCGGTAAAGTAATTTCGGTTCCATAACCTAGTTTTACTCCTGACGAATTTTTTGAAATATTTTGGGTCGATTGATTAAAGATATTTATACATTAAGAATAAACGGTAAATTTCGCAGTGATGTAATAAATTTTTGTATGATATCAATAATTTCAGTTTCGCATACCTAATTTTATTGAATATCAATTTAATACTTTATAGCGAACTATTCAGCGTTTATTATCAAAAGGTTAAAAGCAATAAATAAAAATAAATAAAAATAAATAAAAACTGTACATACTTACCTATGAGAAAGAATTCTCAGAGACCTGCTTTAGCCGACTCATAGGAGAGTCGTGTGATTTGGTTTTCCATAGATACATAAGCGTAACCTCAATTCTTCAATAACTTTTCTTCTAAACATATGAACGGTCCTTCTCTGCATAGAGTAACAAATTCGGTATTTGAATATGTTTGATTGTTCGAACATTTACCTTCGTGTGATCATTTTCCGCATTTATGACATCTTTCAAGGTGTCGTGCTCTTCTTTTTGTTGCGGATTTTGATTTTCCTTTACCAAAATGTATCTTAAGATGATCTTTCCTGAGTTCTTTCCTCACTTCGTCCATTTTGCCTCTTATGAATGATACCAGTTCACTCGGGAAGATGTTATTATTACGTTTAGTAATCATAGCGTGTAGTAGTAGACCATGGTTCAGATCAAAGGAATTCTTCATCTCGTAAAACCTAAAAAAAATAAAAATTCAGAATGGAGGGAGAAGACTAGTTCTTTAGGGTCTGCTAGGGAAAGACCATTCGGATTCCATTCTCGAAAACTACATGAAAACAGAATATCTATCTCTAACCGAAATATATATTTTCCTTAAAAAGACTTGATTCTCCCCACACTTAATTAGCTGTGGTGTCGAAATTGTGATTAACTTCGTTGTCAAATTCATTGGATCATGTATGTAATGTTTAACTCTGTGACCATTAACTTTAAATTCAATCCCATTTGAATTTATTAACTCTATTGTTCCATATGGGAAAATTCTTTTGACTATGAATGGTCCATACCATCTTGATTTCAATTTTCCAGGAAATAGCTTGAATCGTGAATTGAAAAGAAGAAATCTGTCTCCTTCTTTAAATTCTTTTGAACTTCTGATTCTTTTATCATGCCATTTATTCGTTCTTTCCTTATAGATTAACGAATTTTCATATGCTTCATGTCTTAATTCTTCTAATTCGTTTAATTGACTTAACCGTAGACGTCCGGCTTCATGTAAATCAAGATTACATGTCTTCAAAGCCCAAAATGCTTTGTGCTCAATTTCTACTGGAAGGTGACATGCTTTTCCGTAAACGAGTTTGAAAAGTGTGGTTCCAATTGGAGTTTTGTAGGATGTTCTAAAAGCCCAGAGTGCATCCTCCAATTTCATGGACCATTCCTTCGGATTTGATCCTACGGTTTTCTCTAGAATACATTTTAAAGCTCGGTTGGTATTTTCAACTTGTCCACTTGTTTGTGGATGATAGGCTGTGGAGATTTTATGAGTTACTCCGTATCTTTTGAGAACTTTCTCAAGTTGATTATAACAAAAATGAGTACCCCGATCACTTATTAAAGCTTTCGGTGTTCCAAACCTTGTAAAAAGACGTTTTAAGAAGTTGACTACAACTCGTGCATCGTTAGTTGGGAGAGCTTGTGCTTTCACCCATTTAGATACATAATCAATGGCAACGAGAATGTAGAGATTATTATGAGATTTTGGAAATGGACCCATAAAGTTAATACCCCAAATGTCAAATACTTCACATACTTGAATGACATTTTGTGGCATTTCATCACGTTGACTTATTTTTCCGGCCCTTTGACAAGCATCACATGATTTACAAAGAAGGTGTGCGTCTTTAAAAATTGTAGGCCAATAGAATCCAACATCGTAAACTTTTCTTGCTGTGCGTTGAGGCCCATAATGCCCTCATGTTGGTCCTGTGTGACAATGGTTTAAGATTTTACTAGCTTCATCTCCGAATATGCATCGGTGTATTATTCCATCGGGACAACTTTTAAACAAATGTGGATCTTCCCAGAAATAGTGTTTTATATCACTAAAGAATTTCTTTCGTTTTTGGTACGACAACCATTTTTCAAGGAATCCACATACTAAGTAGTTTGCATAGTCTGCAAACCATGGAATTTTATTATAATCGATCCTTAATAGATATTCATCAGGAAAGTTGTCTTGTATGTCCGATTCATTTAGAACTTCTAATTCGGGATTTTCAAGACGAGAAAGATGATCAGCGGCGAGATTTTCTGCTCCCTTTTTGTCTCGGATTTCAATATCGAACTCTTGTAAGAGTAAGATCCAACGGATTAATCGTGGTTTGACATCTTGTTTTGAAAATAGGTATCTAAGAGCAGAATGGTCGGTATAGACCACCGTTTTAGCTGGAACGAGATATGAACGAAATTTGTCAAAAGCAAAGACTATAGCAAGGAGTTCCTTTTCAGTGGTTGTGTAGTTCGTTTGTGCTCCATGTAACGTCTTACTAGCGTAATAAATAGGTTGAAATCGTTTTTCAATCCTTTGTCCTAAAACGGCTCCCATTGCAAAATCACTTGCATCGCACATAAGTTCAAATGGTAGATTCCAATTTGGAGTTATCATGATTGGCGCATTCGTGAGTTTTTCTTTAAGAATATTAAAAGATTTGATGCATTCATCCGAAAAGATGATTGGAGCATCATTTTCAAGGAGTTTATTCATAGGAGCGGCAATTTTTGAAAAATCTTTTATGAAACGTCGGTAAAAACCGGCATGCCCTAGAAAACTCCTAACTCCTCTAACATTGGTGGGATGTGGAAGTTTAGCAATTACATCTACTTTAGCTCTATCCACTTCAATTCCTTCCTTTGAAATTTTATGACCAAGAACGATGCCTTCTTTAACCATGAAATGGCATTTCTCTTAATTAAGAACTAGATTTGATTGTTCGCATCTAATAAGCATTCGTTCAAGATTAACTACACATGTTTCAAAAGTATCACCGAAGACTGAAAAGTTATCCATGAAAACTTCCATGCATTCTTCTATCATGTCGTAAAAAATTGCCATCATGCACCTTTGAAAGGTTGCAGGGGTGTTGCAAAGTCCAAATGGCATGCATTTGTAAGCAAAAGTACCATAAGGGCACGTGAATGTGGTTTTCTCTTGGTCTTCGGGTGCTATTGGAATTTTAAAGTATCCGGAGAAACCGTCAAGAAAACAATAGTAAATGTTTTCGGCTAACCTTTCCAACATTTGATCAATGAAAGGTAAGGGAAAGTGATCTTTTCTGGTGGCGTCATTTAATTTTCTATAATCAATACAGACTCGCCATCCTGTTACAGTCCTAGTAGGAATAAGCTCATTTTTTTCATTTGTGATGACAGTCATGCCACCCTTCTTAGGTACGCATTGAACTGGGCTTACCCATGGACTATCAGAGATTGGATAAATTAAACCTGCATCTTGCAGTTTAATAATTTCTTTCTTAACAACATCTTGCATATTAGGATTTAGTCTTTGTTGGCATTGCACATAGGTTTTATGACCTTCTTCCATAAGGATTTTATGTGTGCAATACGAAGGACTTATGCCTTTAATGTCATGAATCTTCCATGCAATAGCTGGTTTATGAGATTTTAGCACAGAAATGAGCTGAGATTTTTCATTTTCAGTAAGAGAAGACGATGTTATTACAGGTAATTCAGATTCACCATGTAAATAAGCGTATTCCAAATGATTTGGAAGTGGCTTTAACTCTAATTTCGGTGGTTCTTCTATCGATGATTTATATCGATATCTGTCTTCCTCTTTTAGCATTTGAATTTCTTCTGTTGTTGGTTCATATCCATTAGCCATAAGTGTAGCTAACATTTCAGCTTCATCAATTGGTTCAGTTCCTTCTTCTAAAGAACATTCTCCTGTTCCTTGTAATTCTGGAAATTCTTCTAACAATTCTGCATGTGAATCTATAGTTTGAATATAATAACATGTATCATCTGTAGATTGCGATTGTTGCATGGCTCTATCAATAGAAAAGGTAACACTCTCGTCCTCTATACTTAGGGTCAGTTTCTTACCGAACACGTCTATTATTGCTTTAGCCGTGTTTAAGAATGGTCTTCCTAATATGAGAGGAACTCGAGAATCTTCTTCCATGTCCAGAATAACAAAATCTACTGGAAATACTAAAGTACCAACTTTAACTAGCATGTTCTCCATTATCCCTCTAGGATATTTTACTGATCGATCTGCTAGTTGTATGCTTATTTGTGTTGGTTTAAATTCTCCAAGGTCTAGTTTACTGTATAGTGAATACGGCATTAAATTTATACTAGCACCTAAGTCTGCCAATGCTTGTATTGAACTAAGACTACCCAGAAAACATGGAATTGTGAAACTTCCTGGATCTGATAATTTTTCTGGTATCTTATTTAATAGCACTGCAGAGCAATTAGCATTCATAGTAACAGCCGAAAGTTCTTCCATTTTCTTTCTATTTGTGATTAGATCTTTCAAGAATTTGGCATACCTAGACATTCCTGAAATCACATCAATGAAAGGAAGATTGACATTTATTTGTTTAAACATATCCAAGAATTTGGATTGCTCGGCTTCAAGTCTTTCTTTTCTCATTTTACTCGGGTAAGGAAGTAGTGGTTGATATGGTTTAACATAAGGCTTAGCCTTAACTATGTTATCTTCATTAACCTTTTCAACTACCAGTTCTGTTTCCATATCTTGTCCAGGTTGTTGTTCTTGTGGAGTAGGAATAGAGTCATCAGAAATTACAGGTATTTCAGGTGGGTTAAGTGTAATACCACTTCTCGTGGTAATGGCTTTAGCTGTTTCATTCCGGGGGTTAACATTTGTATCGCTAGGTAGACTTCATGGTTTTCTTTCACCTATCAACCTTGCTAGGTTGCTTACTTCTTGTTCCAGATTTTGAATAGAAGCTTGTTGATTTCTAAATGTTTGAGCATTTTGTTCATTGGTTTGTTTCTGAGATGTGAAAAACTGCGTTTGAGATTCAACTAGCTTTGACATCATATCTTCTAAATTTGGCTTTTTATCCTCCGTTTGTGGTGGTTTAATTGAAAAAATAGGTCTTTGCTGATTGTAAGTATTATTAGATACTTGTTGATTGCTAGGACCTTGTTGATTGTGGTATGGAACATTTCGGTTATAATTCTGATTTTGATTGTAGATTGATCTTGGCGGTTAATAATTATTCTGATAATTATTTCCAGGCCTTTGGTTCATGTATGAAACATTCTCTCTCTGTTCCATTGTTTGTTCAATACTGAGACAATCTTTTGTCAAATGTGGTCCTCGACACTGCTCACAACTAATTCGTATTGAGTGAATATCTTTAGTCATCTTTTCCATTCATCTCTCGACAGCATCTATCTTTGCGGAAATGGAATCGAAGTCATGGCTAGAATCGGCTCTAGCTGCTTTAGATGATCTAACGATATCTTTTTCTTGATGCCACTCATGTGAGTGGGAAGCAGTGTTATCAATAATTTTGTAAGCTTCAGTTGCGGTTTTCTTCATAATGGAACCACCAGCTGCTATATCGATGTCTTTTCTTGTAGTGATGTCGCATCCTTGATAGAATATTTGTACTATTTGATAAGTGTCTAAACCATGTTGTGGACATCCTCTCAATAACTTTCCAAATCTTGTCCACGCCTCATATAGAGTTTCATTTGGCTTTTGTGTGAACGTAACAATTTCTCCTTGAAGTCTAACGACTTTAGATGCCGCAAAGAATTGTTTAAGAAATTTTTCAACTAAAACATCCCATGTATCAATCGCCCCTTCAGGTAACGATTCTAACCAATCTTTGGCTTCTCTCTTTAAAGTCCAGGGAAATAACATGAGATAGATCTGTTCATCCTCAACTTCTCGGATTTTAAATAGAGTGCAGATCCTATTAAAGGTTCGAAGATGTTCGTTTGGATCTTCCTTCGGCGCACCAATAAATTGGCATTGATTAGTTACCATGTGTAGGATTTGTCCTTTGATTTCATAATCTGGCGCATTAATGTCTGGTTGAGTAATTGCGTGACCTTGGCCAGTGCGTTTAGCTCTCATTCGGTCTTCCATACTTAGAGGTTCCAGATTTTCCATGATTGAATTTGTTGAATCTGAATCACTAGAGGATTCTAACTTAATGGTTTCTTCCTCGACAATTTTTGGGTGAGTGATTTGTGGTTCAGGAGGAATGATTGGTGGTTCAGGATCTCTGAATTGTCCCTGAATATCCTCCGGATTCTCAATTGTGAGGTCGGGTTCAAAAAATGGACTATCGAAAATTTGAATTGGAGTACTTGGTCGACTGGATGACGATTCTAAAGAAAAATCAACGGCGACAATATTGGCTAGATGTCTTGATCGAGTTACAGGTGGTGAACGTTTTGCTCGGTGCATTCACTGAATATCCTATTAGTTATAAAAGATAAAAATTATATAAGTTATCAAATTAATAGACTTTTCTGATTTTGCCCACGTTTCGAATAGCTAATAGATGCAGCAGGTAGCCAGGACCCTTTAAATCGGAAGCCCACAACTCGCCACTAACAAATCCAACTATTACTACGAACCAGAAAATTTTGGATGTCTATCAATTTAACCGCTTAAAATAATTTTTCTTTTTGAAATTTTAGAGAAGAAATAGAAAATTCTATGTCCTAAAACTTGAGCGTCGAGAAATAAGAAAGAAAAAGAGCGCGTCGAAAAATGTCAAAAAATAAAAGGTCGAAAAATAAGCGTCGAAAAATAATAAAATGCAGCGTTGAAACTTAAAAGTCTAAAAACTAAATATTAAAACTTATGTCTAAAGGTATTAAAGCTTAAAAGGAATTCTATATCCAAAACGGCAATAACTTAAAAAGGCACTAAAACTTAAAATGGTGTCGCAAAATTCTAAAGCACCTAAATATTAGTTTAAAGAAAAAACACTTAAAGGATTTTACGGCAAAGCCCAAAAATCTAGAAATAAAAATAACTACGGCAAATACTATATCTTAAAACTAGTTACGAACGATAAAAATACAAATATTACAAATAAAAAGATACAAAATATAAAGATAAAACTTAAAGTTATAAAAATACAATTTTACAAAAATATTATTTTTATATTATTATTTTTATAAAAGTATTAATTTATTATATTAATAAAACTAATTATAACTTAAAAGTACAAAATAAATAAAACTAAAACTAATTAATATAATAATTAACCCTAATTAGGATTTACTAATAATAATAATTAAATTATACTCCGTAATTAATGCAGAACCAGGTTCAATCCTTGCGTGTCAGACAATCTCATGTGGTCGCATGAGTTTTAGCCTACGGGTTCATGCGTTCGCATGGCCCAGATATTCAGATCACAAATTGGGCTGCTACAGTGTAGCCCGAATACTTTTTATATATATTTTTTTTATATAAAATATTTTTCTGTTTTTAATCTTTATATAAAATATTTATATAAATTAAATAAAACTTATATTTAAAAACTTAAATAGAAATAAAAATACTTTATAATTTTATATATTTTGAACAACTCTTAAAAATATATATATTGTTTTTCTTTTTATATTTTTGTATTTTTAATATTTAAAATGTATTTTTACAAAAATAAATTAAAACTTAATAAAGGAATTTTTTTTTATATATAGCGTTTCGCTTTCGGGTCCCCGGCAGCGGCGCCAAAAATACTTGATGTTAAAGTAGAGGGGTACGAAATAGTTATATTTTTTATTACGAAATACTATTAAATACGATACAATTTTACACAAGTTATTTATTTATTTATAGAGTGGATATACCTAAACCTTGCTACAACACTATAGGCAGTGTACCTAATCGTACAGTAGTGTAGTTTTTAATAAGTCTGGTCCATTCCACAGGGAGCTAACCAAGTTTAACGCTATATTTTTAAAAACTATATTTGTATATAAATATATATATATATATAAGTAGTATTATTATTATTATAAAAAGGGGGTTTTTACCGTTTAATGACCGGTTTGTCGATTTTATGTCTTAAGTCACAATTAAAACCTAATGTAAAATATTAAATATAAAAATAACTTAATTTAAAGCGTAAAGTAAATGACAATAATTAAAGTGAGATAAATTAAAGTGCGATAAATAAAATTGCGATAATTAAAAAATACGATAATTAAAAGTGCAATAAATAAAAGTGCGATAAAATATGAAATAAAGGAATTATGCTTATTTAAACTTCCGTAATCATGATGTTTGACGTGTTGATTTTATTTTAATTTATTACCATGGGTTAATTTTCCTTTGTCCTGGATTATTCGATATATCCATACGGTTTTGTCCATAATAGTCCATCAGTCATAAATATAAAGTGCGAGAGTCTTCGTCAAATTATCCTTATACCCGAAGTCAAATATTCCAACTAATTGGGGATTCGAACTGTAACAAGGTCTTAATACTTTGTTTAATGAATGCACCAGGTTATCGACTGCGTGTAATCCAAGGTTTTATTATTTTGTTAACAATTACACCAATTACCCTTGTATGTAATTCACCCCTGTTTCAACAAGTCTATTGATTATTAATCCATCCCCGTGTTCGATCAAATGAATAATTATTGGTGTTTATAGATATCCCTCCCACCATACCCAGTCAAGCTTATGTGGTTATATATAAATACGTAAAATTATAAGTCTATATATTAAATTAACGAGGTATCATTTAGTTAATATAAAGCCCATTAATAGCCCATAGTCTAATTTTCACAAGTGTCGTTCTTTTATCCAAACCCCAATTATGGTCCAAAGCCCAATTACCCCGTCTTTAATATTTAGCCCAACATCACGATTACTTCGATTTAAATAAGCATAATAATAACTTAGCTACGACACATTAATTTAACAAGGTTGAACATAACTTACAATGATTAATAATAGCGTAGCATTACATGGACAGAATTTTGACTTACACACTTACAATATTCGCTAACATAACCTTATTATTATTAATCTTTAATTAAAATTAAAATTATAAATTATATATATATATATATATATATATATATATATATATATATATATATATATATCTATATATATATATATCGTGAGAGAGAGTGGATAGAAAAAGGTGTGTTTTTGTTCGTTGAATTCGTCGCCTTTTATAGATGTGGCCAGCATTTCAGGGCCATGTGATCGCATGAGCTTCCTTTGCATATGCCATGCGATCGCATGGAGTCTAGTGACAGCTCACATAACTTTGTTTTCTTATTTGCCGACGGTTTTAATTATATAATATAATATATATAATTTTAAGAATTAATTATATATTATATTATATTCATGTGCATAGTTGACTTGTAATTTTTAGTCCATTGCGTCGCGCGTTGAGAGTTGACTCTGGTCCCGATTCCGGATTTTCGAATGTCCTTGCGTACAATTTAATATCTTGTACTTTGCGTTTTACGGCTCGTACTCTTGTAACTTTTAGACGTTTCTCATCAATAATTTGAACCCTTTGGATTGTACTTTGTACTTTTTAGCTTTTTGGTCGTTTGCGTCTTCAATTCGTCGAATCTGTCTTTTGTCTTCACCTTTTATTATTTAAACGAATATCACTTGTAAATAGAACAATTGCAACTAAAAGCTTGTCTTTCTTGAAGGATAATGCTATGAAATATATGTTCGTTTTTAGCATTATCAAGTAAGCTGCATTCCAGCTGTGATGGTTCTACATTGCTGAATCACTTGATATTCTTGAATTGCTGAGTACACATCTTGTGCTGATTGAAGATCACTGTCTACCTTGTGCTGGTAGACTGAGCAGCAAACTAAACACTAGACACAGCAATATCTGCTATCTATACATAAACAAACTTGTGCTGACTGCACATAACATTTTAGTGCAAATAAATTATAGTTTTGTCATAATTAAATCCTTAATTATTTTGGGGACTCAACATGGAGATATTAGGAATTTTAGCACAATCGAAAACCAAAATTATGCGCTGCCAAATGTTACTCCATTTGGCGGCACATATTAATGAGTTAAAATTTGTATTTAGTGAAGTGATATTAGTTTCAAAATTATACGCGTTAAACATAATTACAATGTGAGTGACATAATAAGCCTTAAAACTATTTATACCATGCTAAGTCATGCTTAAACAAAAATAATAATATGATAGAAACTCAAAACATTTAAAAAGAACATTAAAATATGTAAAATACCATTTTCGTCATCTAGACGACCTCGAATGGCATGGCACCTTCAGGGAGTCTTGCTCCTTGTTCTCTTTTAAGGTGATCTTAGGAACTTCAGTAAAATCTGATACCGAAAATTATGCGCTGACAAATGATACTACATTTGGCGGCGCATATTAATGAGTTACAATTTGTACTTAGTGAAGTGATATTATCTCCAAAATTATATGTTTTATATATAATTACAATGTGATATAAATAATAGGCCTTAAAACTATTTATACCATGTTAAGTCATGCTTTAACAAAAAAAATATGATAGAAATTCAAAACGTAAAAAAAAAGAACATTAAAATGAATAAAATATCATTTTCATTATCTAGACGAACTCTAATGGCAAGACACCTTCAGGGAGTCTTGCTCGTTTTCTCTATTAGGTAATCTTAGGAATTTCAACACAATCTGAAATCGAAAATTATGTGCTGCCAAATGTTACTCCATTTGGCGGCGAATATTAATGAGTTAAAGTTTGTATTTAATGAAGTGATATTAGTTTTAAAATTATATGCGTTATACATAATTACAGTGTGAGAAAAATAATAATCCTTAAAATTTTTTATACCATTCTAATCATGCTTAAACAAAAATAATAGTATGACAGAAATTAAAAACATTTAAAAAACAATAAAATGAATAAAATACCATTTTCGTCATCTAGACGAACTCTATTGGCAAGACACCTTCAGGGAGTCTTGAAACTTGTTCTCTTTTAGGGTAATCTTAGGAATTTCAGCACAATCTCAAACTAAAAAATTATGCGCCGCCCAATATTATTCTATTTGGCGGCGCATATTAATGAGTTAAATTTGTATTTAATGAAGTTATATAAGTTTCAAAATTATATACATTGTGCATAATTACAATCTGAGTGAAATAATAGGCCTAAAAGCTATTTATACAATACTAAGTTATTTTTAAATAAAAATAATAAAATGATAGAAATTCAAAATCTTTAAAAAGAACATTAAAATGAGTAAAATACTATTTTCGTCATCTAGACGACCTCGAATGACAAGACACCTTTAGGGTGTATTGCTCCATGTTCTATTTTAGGATGATCTTAGGAATTTAGCGCAATTTGAAATCGAAAATTATGCGGCGCCAAATGATACTACATTTGGCGGCTCATACTAATGAGTTAAAATTTGTACTTAGTGAAGTGATATTAGTTTCAAAATTATATGCGATATACATAGTTGCAATGTGTGAAAAATAATAATCCTTAAAACTATTTATATCATGCATAGTCATGCTTAAAAAAAATATGATAGAAATTCAAAATTTTTAACAATAACATTAAAATGAGTAAATTAGCATTTTCGTTTGTATTTAACTAGAGGGGGTGAATAGATACTTAGTGCAATTTTTAAACTTTTTCTGATTTAGAACTTGAGATTACTATAGTGTGATTTGATTAGTTTGTTCACAAGTACATTAAATATAAAGATAAGGGATAAGAGAACAAAAATGGAAATTTATAGTGGTTCGGGAATATGTTAACTAATCTTCCTTAATCCACTCCTCAATTCTAATGAATTGAGAGCTAGTTTCACTATGATGCTCCAAACTCGGTGGAGTGTCCGGATACAACACTAGCTCCTCGATAAGCCGCAACTTATGAACCCTTACGTCCCTTTAAAAAATTCACAATCACCAAATGCTCTTACCACAGATCCTAATGCTACCACTAAGTGAAACCTCGCATATCTTTTAGATCCCTTTAAGAAGATAGTTTATAAGTAAACTCACAACTAAGTTTACAATCGCTCTTGCTTGATCACTCTAAATAGATTACAATAATATTTGAATGATATCAGTAAATGTATGGAAATGTAAGTGCAAGATGTGAGTCTTCAAGTGCTCCAAGGTTTGGCTTTTATAGGTAAGAAAAAATAAAACCCGGACAACTGCGGCTCACCTCACGGTCGACCGTGCAGGTCTCTGACTTCTGAATTTGTAGCCATTTGAGATCTTTAACTTTGTCATTTTCCCTTATTGGATGGCTGCAATTAGATGCCAAAAACATCTAAAAATACCTGCATTGCCCCTTTCATCTTGGATGTATTCTTTGAGGTTGACATTGGTTAAAAGAGGAAAGTCACATTCTACTAGAGGTGTGTCATTGATTTCCCTTTAAGGCAAATGCAGAATTTTGATTCCATGAGAACCACAAGCTTCCAAACTTCAAGTCACAAGTGTTCAACCCTTTTGTCAACATTAGTTTTGCAAGTATATGCACTCATTGGCTACTTGCAATCTTCCAAATTAGACTAACTTGTTTTTATATGAAGGCTTTTAGGAGTTTAAACTAAACTCGTATTAAGCATGTAATTAATGCTTAATGGTTAATCAAGGGTAGAGCATCTCTTTAATTGGGACTTAATGACCATCTTAAAATGCTTCATTACTTTTAATTTAGATTTAAAAAGATACTCTTTAAAAAAGAACTTTTAGCCATACTTATGTGTTTATCATTAATCATGAGCTAAACGTGTCATTAAGGTGTCATTAAGTGTGATTAACCAAGATTAGTGTTTTAGTAACCAAAAATCTTTTGAATATGAAGGAGGCAACTACTCTTAGCATGTTTAAATAAGTTTTGTAAATTATAGATGCCCCGAAGTAGTCAAACATTTTTCGATCAAAAATTTGAACAGAAAAAACTGCGGTCGACCCATGGCTGATCGTGGAGTCGACCGTGTACCTTGTTTCGTGAATCCAAGGTACATGGCATCCCACACTCAGACCTACAGTCAACTGTGGTTTTAATCGTGCTTCTTCATTATTCTTTCAAATGACTCTTTTGACTTTACGGTATTGTGTATTGGTCGTTTGCTAGAGATTGTGTAGGCTTGTGAACTTATGTCGTTCTATACATTGTTTAGGCACACAAGACTTGGTGTCATCATCAAAACAAAGTAGTTAAAATTTGAATATTAATATTGGATCACTAACCAACATCGTCATCTAGGAGAACTCTAATGGCAAGACACCTTCAGGGAGTCGTGCTCCTTGTTCTCTTTTAGGGTGATCATAGGAATTTCAGCACAATCTGAAACCAAAAATTATGTGCCACCAAATGTAACTCCATTTGGCGGCACATATTAATGAGCTAACATTTGTATTTAGTGAAGTGATATTAGTTTCACAATTATATACGTTATACATAATTACAATCTGAGTGAAATAAGAAGCCTTAAAGCTATTTATACCATGCTAAGTCATGCTTAAAAAAATTATAAAATGATAAAAATTCAGAACATTAAATATGTATAAAATACCATTTTTGCCATCTAGTCGGCCTCGAATGGCAAGACACCTTCAGGAAGTCTTGCTTCTTGTTCTCTTTAGGGTGATCTTAGGTATTTCAGCACAATCTGAAAATGAAAATTATGCGCCGCCAAATATTACTCCATTTGGCGGTGCATATTAATGAGTTAAAATTTGTACTTGGTGAAGTGATATTAGTTTCAAAATTATATATGTGTTATACATAATTACAATGAAAAATAATAATAATCCTTAAAACTATTTATACCATGCTAAGTAATGCTAAAACAAAAATAATAATCTTATAGAAATTCAAAAAGTTTTAAAAAAACATTAAAATAAATAAACTTTCATTTTTGTTATTTAGACGAACTCTAATGGTAAGAAACCTTCAGGGAGTCCTGCTCTTTGTTCTCTTTTAAGGTGATCTTAGAAATTTCAGCACAATCAGAAACCGAAAATTATGCGCCGCGAAATGTTATTTCATTTGGTGGCACATATTAATGAGTTAAAATTTATATTTAGTGAAGTCATATTAGTTTAAAATTTTTATGTGTTATAACATAATTACAATCTGAGTGAAATAATAATCCTTAAAACTATTTATATCATGCTAAGTCATGCTTAAACAAAATTAAAAATATGATAGAAATTTAAAACGTTTAAGAATAACATTAAAATGAGTAAAATACCATTTTCGTCATCTAGACGACCGCGAATGGCAAGACACCTTCAAGGTGTTTTGCTCCTTGTTCTCTTTTAGAGTGATCTTAAGAATTCCAGCACAATCTGAAATCGAAAATTATGCGCCGCCAAATGTTACTCCATTTGGCGGCTCATATTAATGAGTTAAAATTTGTATTTAGTGAAGTGACATTAGTTTCAAAATAATATGCGTTATAAATAATTACAATGTGAGTTAAATAATAGGCTTTAAAACTATTTATACCATGCTAAGTCATGTTTAAACAATAATAATAACAACAACAACAACAACCATAATAATAATAATAATAATAATAATAATAATAATAATAATAATAATAATAATAATTATAATTATAATAATAATAATAAAAATAATAATAATAATTATAATAATAATAATAATAATAATAATAATATAATAATAATAATAATAATAATAATAATAATAATAATAATAATAATAATAATAATAATAATAATAATAATAATAATAATAATAATAATAATAATAATAATATGATAGAAATTTAAAACGTTTAAAAAGAACATTGAAACGAGTAAATACCATTTTCGTCATCTAGACGACCTCGAATGGAAAGGTACCTTATGGTAGTCTTACTCCTTGTTCTCTTTTAGGGCGATCTTATGAATATCAGCACAATCTGAAACAGAAAATTATGCGCCGCCAAACGTTACTCTATTTGGCGGCGCATATTAATGAGTTAGAATTTAGTGAAATGATATTAGTTTCAAAATTATATTTGTTATACATAGTTGGAATGTAAGTGACATAATAGCCCTTAAAACTAACTATACTATGCTAAGTCATGTTTAAACAAAAATAATAATATGATAGAAATTCTAAACATTTAAAAGAACATTAAAATGAGTAAAATATCATTTTCGTAATCTAGACGACCTCGAATGCAAAACACCTTTAGGGAGTCGTGTTCCTTGTTCTCTTTTAGGGTGATCATAGGAATTTCAACAAAATCTGAAACTAAAAATTATGCGCCGTCGAATGTTACTCCATTTGGCGGCGTATATTAATGAGTTATTACTTATATTTAATGAAGTGATATGAGTTTAGTATTATATGCTTTATACATAACTAAAATGTGAGTGAAATAATAGGCTTTAAACTATATATACCATGCTAAGTCATGCTTAAACAAAAATAATAATATGATAGAAATTCAAAATGTTTAAAAAAAAAAACTTTAACATGAGTAAAATACCATTTTCGTCATCTAGACGACCTCGAATGGCAAGACACCTTCAGGGGGTCTTGCTCCATGTTTTCTTTTAGGGTGATCTTAGGAATTTCAGCTCAATCCGGATTCAAAAATTATGCGGACCGGAGGCTTGTACGGGCCATTGACCATTAGTTGATCAGACTAGGGTCTACCGATAGTCCTAACTACTAGATCTCCAGTATAGTCATCCTCAAGCAACGAATACGTCATTTCGAAATATACTCAACAGACAGTCGTCCACAGGACCCAACCCAACCAATCGAGGTTGATCTCCTTGAGATGAACCCAACCAATCGAGATTTACCTCTTGAGCAAAACCTGACCATTCGATGTTCTAACAACAAAGGTGCAACCAAACATACAAGAAACTCAATAACTATAGCTAACACAAGGCAACCCTACCCTATACATCATAATCAATAATCCTACAGTAATATAAATACTACATATGAAACCTAACAAAGGTAAATCCTAGTAGCACAACTTGCTACTATAACCTACACCCGGTTTAACATTCGCTAATTAGGTCTAGATGAAATAACCAAATTACCCTTGTATGGTGTTAATTAGTGATTTAATTAATTATGTGTTTATGGTTATTTGATTGTTTAGTTGAGACCATTTCGCGATAAGGGTCACAGAACAGTTTATTTATTTAATTCAAACTTTGTTAGAACCGCGTAATGAGGTGCGTTAGTTTTCAGATAACTGATAAATATCCATGTGATATGAGGTATGGGTTTATAACCCATTTATATACTTGTTTCTGGATGATTCCATCAATTTTGCCCAATTTAGAAAACTCACACTCGTACCTAAACTTTGATCCTTTGAAACCCTAACTTGAATCTTGAAGTAAACTTAGATTAAATCAAGTTTAGAATCTGAATTCGTGTATAATCAGTGATCTTTAACAAGATATGTGTATTGAATCCATGGTTTAATCTTGTTTTAATCCTAGTTTTGAGTTCAATTGGGTTTTGGGCTAATTTAGCTTAAATCTTAATGATTATGTGTTTGTGATGCTTGATTTGCGTTAGATTTATGTTCTATATGTATTATATGATGTTTTTGAAGTGGTTTTGTGACCAGATGAAGCAAAAATTAAGATTTGGGGTAAAACGCGAAAACATCGTGCTGGTACTGTTCTTCAGCATCCGTACGAGTGACAGCTCAACCACGCAGTTGAGCACGTGGTTGAGGGCTTAACCACGCGGTTGAGGGCTCAATCGTACAGTTGAGTGCTCAACAGTACGGTTGAGGGCTCAACCACGCGGTTGACCACTTGTCAGCTTTTGGTAAAATTGAAAAGGGCATAACTTTCAAACCGTAACTCTGTTTTTGATGAATAAACTATCATTGGAATCATATTGAAGAATACTATTTAATGGTAAACTTCTAAGAGGCTGTATCAAATTCTTTTTAAGGTGGAAAAATAGGTTTTAGCGTGTATGTCTCGTTTTGCACGCACGTGTATGACGATATTGAATGAATTTATGTTGTAAACTTATAATATGATGAATATATGATGATATGACCTATTTTAGAGTATGAATCAATTATATTATTGATTAGAACACTATAATGACTTTATTTATGATGTTTCTAGGTGATCAGGAGAAGTGAAGACTCGAAAATATAAGACCTCTGAGTTCTTCTTGTGTTGGTATTTGGTGAGTGGGTTAATCTAGCCGTTAAGGCATATAGTGACATGACCTAGACCCTTGACCTAGTTGCTATGCTTTGAACCTATGTTGTTGTGTATTGTGGACTGTGGCTTCGCGCGTTAGTTGAACGACCTTGCTTATGATCAGGTCGGGAGAGATCAACCTTGCTTCTGATCAGGTTGGGCTCATTGATAGTGTATGATTAGTATAAGTTAGAATCATGCATTCGTCGTGTGTGGAAGACTTATACTAGTGATATAGGGTTATGAGTTTTCAGTAGACTCTAGTCTAATCAACTAGGGTCGTTGGCCCGTCGAGGCCGCCGAATCTCTCAATGGGTTGCTTCGAATCACCCACATGGTTTCTTCTGATTGACCATTGCTTGTGTTATCACGGTTGCTTTGGATTGATCGTTGATGTGGATGTTTTTATTTTGTGGTGGTCTTTAGCTTTAGTTGATTGTTGGCTATTGTATGATATTGTGCGTATATTGCATTTGATGTTGTATGATAAAGGGTAGGTTGCTCTGATTCTGCATGTTCTAGTAGTTGTCTGATTAACTGTCTCCCTAATTTGATGCTGCATGTTCTAGTGATTGTACCTATGTTCTTTAGCTATTAGATTAGCCCATTCACTTAGCTTCGTGCTAACCCCTCTGCCTTCCCCCTTGCAGGTTTCAGGTCTTTTGCTTTTGTGAACATGGGAGAAGATGGGTGTGTTGGGTTGTGTTTGACAAGTTTAGAACTCCGATGTTGTCTATATGAAGCCGAATATTAACGTAACACCAGTTATTTGATAACAATGTATTTGTGAATGAAGTTGTAATAATTGTGTTTATGTTTGTACGTAAGGACATGTTTTGTAAATAAGACTTTTGCTGTGTTATTTTTTTTTTTTAAAAGTATGGTGTTACACCCAGAGACAGTCCCACTCACCGATTACCAGCAATAACCCAGTTATCTAACTCTGAGCTTCTTCCTTATTTTTATTGCTTGGAAACAATATAAAACAAGTTAGTATAGTGATCTGATCAAAAATTGATACACGGGCAGCATAACGGCTAAAAACGGGCTCTTTTCACAAAAATTTCCCCAAAAAGACGCACTGTCCAAACTCGGTAGTAGGTCTTTAGACAGACGGTCGAGTGTCTAGACATGCAACTGATTAAGTAGAGACACACTACCGACTGTCTTTCAAAAGACACACGACCGACTAAGTATACACACAACCCACCATAAAAGACACACAATCGAGTGTGTAAAGACACTCGTTCGAGTGTGTTCTTGAGCTGCATCAGCAGCAAACTTATGGGCTTCGCCCAAAAATCACCAAATCTCGATCATAGACTCGATTTTTACCTCAAAACTAACCACATCTTATTCATAAAACATTTAGGAACATAAACCCACAATATTTACACACAAACAACCATAAATTTGGACAATTTGACACCAAAATCTACTTTAAACAAAACCTAAACTAAAACCCCAATTTGACACATATTTGGACACGAAATTAAATGATTCTTACCTTGATAGAATCACAATGACATAAGCAACGATTTCTAACACAACTCAAGAACCAAATCGAGATCAAGAGATTTAAGGTTTGAGATGGTGAAGATGTTAGGTGTGGTGTATGTGTGTGTGTGTGTGTGAAACTTCTAGAAAAATGAGAAATGAAACATATATCTACACTTATTTAGGTTAAACCCATAACCTACAGTACATAAATATTTACCAGTTATCTGATATCTTTCGTACTTCGTTAGGCGGCCCTAACGGAGTCAAAATCAGACAAACGAACATGTTCTGTGACCCTTGTCATGAAATGGTCTCAGTTAAACAATCAAATAATCATAAACACATAGTTATTAAAATCACTAATTAGCACCATACAAGGGCAATTTGGTCATTTCCATCTAGGCTCGATCTCGGGGTGTTACATAATACTCCCTGATTATGAACCCGACCTATTCAAACACCTAGTCCATAACAATTTGCCAATATTACTAGAAATTTATTCGTCAAGGTTGGGTGAATTTATGGACCAAATAACTAATGTGGTCTCGAAAAAAACTAGTGCGATTGATAATTTCAACGGGTATGTTACTATGTAAATGACACTAACACAAATTAAATTGTTGGGGAGATCATCCTCTCAAATGGAAGACCCAGAAGACACGATACATCTTCAAATTTTTAAAAAGTTGGTTCTTTGCAAGTTGAAAGATGATTTGAACATTGACCACGTCCCGGATATGTAGGATTAGTTTATGTTTTTCCGTCTTTCTTTTATGAATTAAAATTATTTAAATTTTTTTATATAATTTATAATTATGTATTTTTTTATTATTAATGGTATTAATTAGATGTCTTTTTAATTAATTCAAATTATGTTACATTTTGTATTTTTCACTTTTATTAGCATAAATAATATAAAAAAATTAATATAACAGAAAAAATGAAAATAAAATGCCACATCAACATTTCACCATAAACCAACACCATCAATACTTCACATCAAAAATCAACACATCATAGTCATCAAAAAAGTGCATAAAGCAACTAACACCACCAAACAACACCATCTACCACTACAAATGGTCTAAGTCATTAATTAATGACCACTTAGACAATTTATAGTGGTGTCTCGTGTTGGTTGTTCATGTTGGTTACTTTTTTACTTTTTTGCTGACTAAGATGTGTGAGTTTTTTAGTAGAGTAGTGGTAGTGTGAGTATTTGGTGTTGGTTGTTAGTGAAATGCTGATGTTACATTTTATTTTATTTATGTCAAATTAATTCCTTTTATATCATTTATATTTATATTTATATGTAAAATAATAATAAGAGAATAATAATAATAACTAGTCTGGATCCGGCCCGCGCGATGCGACGGAGGTTTTCGGCCTGTGTATTCATATTTAACGTAGCGTTGTGTATTTACAGAGGGGAAAACGGCTCATGTCTTAAGCGCCATTTTAGATGTCGTTTTCTTAAGCATTTTTTAAAAAGTGTCCGTTTCGAACGTAGTTAGTTTTGTTTTGTTCATAAAAAAATTTCGAGTGTAACGGTGTTGTCGAAAAAATTTAACTTGCGGCGAACAGAAAGATATAGGCTTTCGTTGTGTTAAGCGTTTTTTAAAAAGTGTCCGATCGTGTATAGTTAGTCTCATTGGCTTCGTGAGACTGTTTCGAGTTGAATGGTGGCCTCGGAAAAATTTAACTCGCACCGAGCGAGAAGATATAGGTCCGTTATAAATTCATGGGGATTTAGTTTATTTTATTTTAATAAAATTATATGTTTATACTTTATACCCCTGAAAAAGTGTAAACTTGAGAAGTTGTTATGTAAATTAAGTCGAATTTGAGGGACCGATTGTAGTGTGAACGGAAAGTCAAAACTACAATTCAAATGAACTTAAACTACACATTTGGGCATGTGATTTAGTATATAAGGGTTAATAACATAACAATAACTAAATAAAAGTAAACATAAAATAAATCAATTTAAATTCCTAAAAGATAAAATTACATAAACGAAATAAGAAAATACATAACACATAAATTATTTATTATTATTAGCGGTATGAAAGTAAGGTGATAAGTTCCAAACATGCTCGGTGAAATCTGCCTCCAACTCATTGTGAACTTGCACATCTCTTACTTCCTTAACCCTAGCATCTCGATCCTTCAAATTCCTTTCTAACCCTTCATGGTCGGTTACTTGGGTGAGTAATCATTCTTTCTTCTCTGCGTCCAATCACAAACCGTTATTTTCTTGAATCATGTCATGTAAGACAATACAAATATACACATGTCTTCTAATTTTGTTGAAGTCTAAAGATCTTGCCGGAGTTTCTACATTGCAAATCTACCCTGTAATACTCCAAATGCACGCTTAATATCTTTCCTTTCACTTTTTTGAAACCGTTTAAATTTTTTACGGAGTTCTTCAGTTGGATTATGGGGCGCTTTGACCAACATAGCCTAATCTGGGTATATACCATCACCTAGGTAATACCTCTATCGTAGTGATGTTTGTTTACTTCAAATGGTTAAGGTGGAAAATTGCCATCTTTTATCGTGTTGAACAACGGTGAATAATTTAAAATGTTAATGTCGTTTGAATTTTTTTTAGGGATACACTCATGTTTTTGATAAAAATCATTGAACAGCCTTGTAGCCGCATTTTCACGATGCCTTAGTATATACATACGAGTTCGAGGGACCTGCGAACTACTAGCCTCTCCCTCCACTCCTTCCTCCGTTAAACTATTAACAAAATTACCTTTTTTTCATCATCGGAATCTGATTCGATAAGAAACTCAAGTATTTTGAGTATTTTATCCATTGTGAAAATTTCAATCGTATGTAATTTGATAAGAAAATTAAGAATGAAAGGAAGATTTGTATGTGTAAAATTAATAAAATATAGAGGTATATACGAATATACAAAATTGGAATAATTTTTATTTATTCAAGTGCAACGGATCAAATTCCATCCTCCAACTAGATATCCCCACATGTTCCAATGAGTCGTTGCCTTCTCCGTTGGATTGCAGCAAACGCCGCCGCAATGCCACCCTGCAACGCCACAATACTGTAGTGACCCGAACTTTTCTATGTTTATATATATTAATTGAGATTGATATTTACATGACTAAATGTTTCCAACGTATTAAGCAATCAAACTTGTTAAGACTTGATTGAATGAAATAAGTTTCATATAGATAATTGATCACCCAAGTTGACTGGCGATTCACGAACGTTACAAAATTGTGAAAACTACATGTTGTGGTATATATAGACATATATATATATATATATATATGGTTGATATGAGATTATGATGAGTAAGTATCTCACTAAGTATATTAACAATGTGTGATATACATAAGAAATGAGTTTACTAAGTTAAGAAACTCGAAATGATATATATAACGATTATCGTTATGATAACGTCTACTAAATACATATGTATCATATTAAGATATTGATACACTATATTTAACATGATAAAATGACATTTAAATATATCATTAAGTGTGTTAACAATGAACTACATATGTAAAAACAAGACTACTAACTCAAGAATTACGAAACAAGACTTATATGTAACAATTATCGTTGTAACGATATTTTAATGTATGTATCATATTAAGAGATATTCATACATCATAATATCATGATAATATAATAATTTAACATCTCATTTGATATAATAAACATTGGGTTAACAACATTAATTGAGATCATTAACTTAAAGGTTTCAAAACAACACTTACATGTAACGACTAACAAAGACTTAACGACTCCATTAGAATGTATATACATGTTGTGTTTTGATATGTATTCTTACACTTTTTAAAGACTTTAAGACACATATTAAAGTACTTCTACTTAACAAAAATGCTTTCAATTACATCCTCGTTCAGTTTCATCAACAATTCTACTCGTATGCACCCGTATTCGTACTCGTACAATACACAGCTTTTAGATGTATGTACTATTGGTATATACACTCCAATGATCAGCTCTTAGCAGCCCATGTGAGTCACCTAACACATGTGGGAACCATCATTTGGCAACTAGCATGAAATATCTCATAAAATTACAAACATATTAGTAATCATTCATGACTTATTTACATGAAAACAAAATTACATATCCTTTATATCTAATCCATATACCAACGACCAAAAACACCTATAAATACTTTCATTCTTCAATTTTCTTCATCTAATTGATCTCTCTCAAATTCCATCTTCAAGTTCTAAGTGTTCTTCATAAAGTCCATAAACATAGTTTCATAAAAATCAAGAATACTTCCAAGCTTGCAAGTCTGCTTCCAAGCTTTCTAATCCATTCCAAGTAATCATCTAAGATCAAGGAACCTTTGTTATTTACAGTAGGTTATCTTTCTAATTCAAGATAATATTCATATTCAAACTTTGATTCAATTTCTACAACTATAACAATCTTATTTCGAGTGAAAATCTTACTTGAACTGTTTTCGTGTCATGATTCTGCTTCAAGAACTTTCAAGCCATCCAAGGATCCTATGAAGCTAGATCCATTTTCTCATTTCTAGTAGTTTTATTCAGAAAACTTGAACATGAAACATGAAACTATATCCAAAAGTCTTGGTTAAACTCAAAGTGAAAGTATGTTTTTCAAAATGGTCATCAAGATGTCGTTCTTTCAACGAAAATGACTACCTCTTTAGTAATTGACATGTAACTTAAATTTCCGACTATAAACCTATACATTTTCTGTTTGAATTCTTAAATTAGAGTTCAATATGAAACCATAGCAATTTGATTCACTCAAAACGGATTTAAAATGAAGAAGTTATGGGTAAAACAAGATTGGATATTTTTGATCTTTTTAGATACGGGAAATGTTTAACAAATCTATACAAATCATATACTAACTAACTTATATTGTATTATATATGTATTCTAATATATTATGTAATCTTGGGATACTATAGACACTTATGCAAATGTTTTGACATATCATATCGACCCATGTATATATATTATTTGGAACAACCATAGACACTCTATATGCAGTAATGTTGGAGTTTGCTATACAGGGTTGAGGTTGATTCCAAAAATATATATACTTTGAGTTGTGATCTAGCCTGAGACGTGTATACACTGGGTCGTGGATTGATTCAAGATAATATATATCGATTTATTTCTGTACATCTAACTGTGGACAACTAGTTGTAGGTTACTAACGAGGACAGCTGACTTAATACACTCAAATCTTTAAAACATAATAAAAATGGTTGTAATTGTATTTTGATCATACTTTGATATATATGTACATATTTGTATAGGTTCGTGAATCGATCCGTGGCCAAGTCTTATTTCCGAGGAAGGAAATATATGTGAAAGTGAGTTATAGTCCCACTTTTAAAATCTAATATTTTTGGGATGAGAATACATGCAGGTTTTATAAATGATTTACAAAATAGACACAAGTACGTGAAACTACATTCTATGGTTGAATTATCGAAATCGAATATGCCCCTTTTTATTAAGTCTGGTAATCTAAGAATTAGGGAACAGACATCCTAATTGACGCGAATCCGAAAGATAGATCTATTGGGCCTAACAAACCCCATCCAAAGTACCGGATGCTTTAGTACTTCGAAATTTATATCATATCCGAAGGGTGTCCCGGAATGATGGGGATATTCTTATATATGCATCTTGTTAATGTCGGTTACCAGGTGTTCACCATATGAATGATTTTTATCTCTATGTATGGGATGTGTATTGAAATATGAAATCTTGTGGTCTATTGTTACGATTTGATATATATTGGTTAAACCTATAACTCACCAATATTTTTGTTGACGTTTAAAGCATGTTTATTCTCAGGTAAATACTAAGAGCTTCTGCTGTTGCATATTAAAATAAGGACAAGATTTGGAGTCCATGTTTGTATGATATTGTGTAAAAACTGCATTCAAGAAACATATGTCGATGTAATATATTTCTATTGTAAACCATTATGTAATGGTCGTGTGTAAATAGTATATTTTAGATTATCATTATTTGATAATCTACTTAATGTTTTTAAAACCTTTATTGATAAAATAAAGGTTATGGTTGTTTTAAAAATGAATGCAGTCTTTGAAAAACGTCTCATATAGAGGTCAAAACCTCACAACGAAATCAATTAATATGGAACGTTTATAATCAATATGAACGGGACATTTCAGTTGGTATCCGAGCGTTGGTCTTAGAGAACCAGAAAATTTGCATTAGTGTGTCTTATCGAGTTTGTTAGGATGCATTAGTGAGTCTTGACTTCGACCGTGTTTTCTTTAAAAATGATTGCTTAACATTTTTGTTGGAACTATATATTATTAACATGTAAATATTATGTGATATATTAATCTCTTAACATGTTTGATATTGTGTGATAGATGTCTACCTCTAGCACAAATCCCATTGACTCACCTAATAATAACGAAGAGTCGAATATATATTGGCAAGATTCACAAGTTCCCGAAGAATCGGAAGAAGAGGAAACGGAATCGGAAGAAGAGGAACCGGAAGAAGAGGAACCAGAAGAAGAGGAACCGGAAGAAGAAGAGGTTCCAGAGGGGGAATAGTAGGAACCACAGAAAACCGGTCAAATAAATGAAAATCCTCAACCAATGGACCAAAGTTAATAATGGTCAATGGTGTTTCCGCTAAGGAAGCAAAATATTGGGAAAATTACCAATTTTCCGATGAATCGGATCCTGATGAGGATTCCGATGATGTTATAGAAATTACCCCGATCCAATTTAATGAGGCAAAAGAAAATAATAAGAGAAAAGGTATCAAAATAGAGAAATCTGATTCCGACCCCGATGAACTTTATATGTACCGTCAACACCCGTATTTTCAATATCGTGACAATAACCCGGGAACCTCTAAACCACCAGGTTTTTCTAAACCAATGTGGAAAACGACGAATCGTATTAGAGGAACATCATATATCCCTAGAAGATTGGGAAAAAGAACCAAGTCCGAAGAAGAAGAAGCCAGTGATTCAGATTAGAGGGGTGTGAGCTTGTTGTGTAATAAATGTATTGTAGTGTGCTTGTACTTTTATGTTCTATGTAAAAATTGCTTGTATTGTTTGTTATTATGAATCTAATCCTTGTCTATTTTACAGTATAAAAATAAAATGGACGTTAAGGGTAGAGAACCGAATATTTTAGAAGACCTACCAGAGGATATGATTGAGGAAATCTTGTCTAGAGTCGGTCAGAATTCATCAGCACATTTAGTTATGGCAAAATTAACTTGTCAAACATTTGAAAGACTTTCCAGAAATGCCTTAGTTTATAAAAGACTTTCCTTTGATAGGTGGGGTATATCACATTGGGGAGACCGTAAGTTACGCCGTGTTTTCGTTAAAGCATTAAATGCGGGGAACCCAAATGTAATTTTACGCTACGGGTTAAGAACCTATTTTGACTCAACATATCCCAACATAGGATTTCGTGAATTAGAAAGAGTTTTTAACATGCAACATAAAGAAGCATGTTATGCTTACGGGTTAGTGATGTTCGCTTCTTACCAAAGTGAGAAAAAGAACATTGGATTGCAACTTTTAAATAAAACTTTCCCATAAGTGACGGATTCAGTAGTTGGGGTGAGAAACAAGGTTTTTAGATTATTATGGGGCTGTTGGACATTACGAAACCCTCGTCCTTTTGACGACATTACAACATGCTGCCTAGCCAATGGTCATAACAGTTATTTTCCACAAGACCAAGGATGGGAAGTCGTCTTAGTAAAACCAGAATGCATGACTTGTTTCTGGACTTATGAATTACGTGTCTTTATTTTCTTTGCTGAACAACTTGCGTATTAACTAGATTTATCTTCAAAACTGTCCTGTATCATAGTGTACTATATTTCATGTTATATGTAATATAGTGAAGTTGTAAGTTTGAAGAATATTTATATGTGATATATTATTATAATCAGTTTTTCATATGGAATTGTAGTAGTTGAATTGTATATTAGCTACTAAGTATGAACTTAACGGGTAGGTAGTACCCGAATTTAAACTTATAAAACTCTAATAAGAAGAAAAAGCTTTTATAAATGAGTTCATATTATGCTATGAGATACTATTGACTACTCTTAATATTCTGTATGATTAACTTGTTTCATTTGACTATTTTGAAGGAAATGGCACCGACTACTCGACACACCTTGAATATGAGCGAAGAGGAATTTCGTGCCTTTCTTGCTTCAAACATAGCCACAGTACAGGCCGCGCTACATACCAACAATAACTCTGAATCTAGCAATACAACTAATGGTGCAAGAAATCGTGTAGGATGCTCCTACAAGGAATTCACTGCCTGCAAACCTTCAGAATTTGATGGGACCGAAGGACCAATCGGATTGAAACGGTGGACCGAGAAAGTTGAATCGGTGTTTGCCATAAGTAAGTGTGCTGAAGGAGACAAAGTGAAGTACACTACGCATACCTTCACAGGTATTGCGTTAACATGGTGGAATACCTATCTAGAGCAAGTGGGACAAGATGCTGCTTATGCGCTACCGTGATCTGCATTCAAGCACTTGATGAACGAGAAGTACCGTCCCAAAACCGAGGTCAATAAGCTCAAGCCAGAACTTAGAGGGTTACGAACACAGGGATTCGATATTACTTCGTACGAAAGATGATTCACAGAATTGTACCTATTGTGTCCGAGAGCGTTCGAAGATGAGAAAGAGAAGATCGATGCGTTTGTGAAAGGGTTACCGGAGAGAATCCAAGAAGATATAAGTTCACACGAGCATGCCTCCATACAAAAGGCATGTAGAATGGCTCACAAACTAGTGAACCAGATTGAGGGAAGAATTAAAGAACAGGCGGCCGAAGAGGCCAACGTGAAGCTAGTCAAAAGAAAGTGGGAGGAAAACGGTGATAAGAGTCACCAAACAACAACAACTATCCCAACAATCGCAACATAAATCGTAACTACAACAAACGGCACAACAACAACAACAACAACAACTACAACAATCATCCCGACAACAATAACAACCGCAACAACAACAACAATCAGAAGCAGCTATGCCAAAGGTGTGAAAAGTATCACTCGGGGTTCTGCACCAAATTTTGCAACAAGTGTAAAAGAAATGGTCATAGCGCGGCGAAGTGTGAGGTCTACAGACCAGGGGTTAACATAACGAAAGGAACAAATGGTGTCGGAACGAGTAATGGCGGAGCAAGTAGTGTCGGAGCAAGTTATGCCAATGTAGTTTGTTATAAATGTGGAAAATCGGGCCACATTATTAGAAATTGCCCGAACCAGGAGAACACGAATGGACAAGGCCGCAGAAGAGTTTTCGATATTAATGCGGCAGAGGCACAGGAAGACCCGGAGCTTGTTACGGGTACGTTTCTTATTGACAATAAATCTGCTTACGTTTTATTTGATTCGGATGCAGATAGAAGCTATATGAGTAGAGATTTTTGTGCTAAATTAAGTTGTCCATTGACGCCGTTGGATAGTAAATTTTTACTCAAATTAGCAAACGGTAAATTAATTTCAGCAGATTATATATGCCGGAATCGAGAAATTAAACTGGGTAGCAAAATATTTAAGATTGATTTGATACCCGTAGAGTTAGGGAGTTTTGATGTAATAGTTGGCATGGACTGGCTGAAGAAGGTGAAAGCAGAGATCGTATGTTATAAAAATGCAATTCGCATTGTACGAGAAGAATGAGAACCCTTAATGGTGTACGGAGAAAAGGGCAACACGAACCTACATCTTATTAGTAATTTGAAGGCACTAAAACTAATAAGAAAAGGTTGCTATGATGTTCTAGCACACGTCGAGAAAGTACAAACTGAAGAAAAGAGCATCAATGATGTTCCCGTCGCAAAAGAATTTTCCGATGTATTTTCGAAAGAATTACCGGGACTACCTCCACATCGATCTGTTGAATTTCAAATAGATCTTGTACCAGGAGCTGCACCAATAGCTCGTGCTCCTTACAGACTCGCACCCAGCGAGATGAAAGAACTGTAAAGCCAACTGAAAGAACTATTAGAACGTGGTTTCATTCGACCAATCACATCACCATGGGGAGCTCCTATTTTGTTTGTCAAGAAGAAGGATAGTACATTTTGGTTGTGTATTGACTACAGAGAGTTGAATAAACTTACCATCAAAAACCGTTATCCACTGCTGAGAATTGACGACTTATTTGATCAACTACAAGGCTCGTCGGTTTATTTGAAAATCGATTTACGTTCTGGATATCATCAAATGCGAGTAAAGGAGGATGATATTCCAAAAACTGCTTTTAGGACGCGTTATGGTCATTACGAGTTTATGGTTATGCCGTTTGGATTAACTAACACACCAGCTGTGTTCATGGACCTTATGAACCGAGTGTGTGGGCCATATCTTGACAAGTTTTCATTGTTTTCATCGATGACATACTTATTTACTCAAAGAATGATCAAGAGCACGAAGAACATTTGAGAAAAGTGCTAGAAGTATTGAGGAAAGAAAAATTGTACGCTAAGTTTTCAAAGTATGCATTTTGGTTGGAAGAAGTTCAATTCCTCGGTCACATAGTGAACAAAGAAGGTATCGAGGTGGACCCGGCAAAGATCGAAACCGTTGAAAAGTGGGAAACCCCAAAAACTCCGAAGCATATACGTCAATTTTTAGGATTGGATGGTTACTACAGAAGATTCATCCAAGATTTCTCCAAAATAGCAAAACCCTTGACTGCATTAACGCATAAAGGGAAGAAATTTGAATGGAAGGATGAACAAGAGAGGGCGTTTCAGTTATTGAAGAAAAAGCTAACTACGGTACCTATATTGTCATTGCCTGAAGGGAATGATAATTTTGTGATTTGTTGTGACGCATCAAAGCAAGGTCTCGGTTGTGTATTAATGCAACGAATGAAGGTGATTGCTTATGGGTCTAGACAATTGAAGATTCACGAGCAAAATTATACAACTCACGATTTGGAATTGGGTGCTGTTGTTTTTGCATTAAAGACTTGGAGGCATTATTTATATGGGGTCAAAAGTATTATATATACTGACCACAAAAGTCTCCAACATATATTTAATCAGAAGCAACTGAATATGAGACAACGCAGGTGGATTGAACTGTTGAATGATTATGATTTTGAGATTCGATACCACCCGGGGAAGGCGAATGTGGTAGCCGACGCTTTTAGTAGAAAGGACAGAGAACCTATACGGGTAAAAGCTATGAATATAATTATTCGTACTAACCTTACTACTCAAATAAAGGAGGCACAACAGGGGGTTGTAAAAGAAGGAAAGTTGAAGAATGAGATACCCAAAGGATAAGAGAAACATCTTAATATTCTGGAACACGGAACCCAATATAGGGTTGATAGAATTTGGGTACCAAGGTTTGGAGATGTGAGAGAAATGGTACTTAAAGAAGCACATAAAACCAGATATTCAATACATCCCGGAGCGGGGAAGATGTATAAAGATCTCAAGAAACACTTTTGGTGGCCGGGTATGAAAGCCGATATTGCTAAATATGTAGGAGAATGTTTGACGTGTTCTAAGGTCAAAGCTGAACATCAGAAACCATCAGGTCTACTACAACAACCTGAAATCCCGGAATGGAAATGGGAAAACATTACCATGGATTTCATTACTAAATTGCCAAGGACTGCAAGTGGTTATGATACTATTTGGGTAATAGTTGATCGTCTCACCAAGTCAGCACACTTCCTGCCAATTAGAGAAGATGACAAAATGGAGAAGTTGGCGCGATTGTATTTGAAGGAGGTTGTCTCCAGACATGGAATACCCGTCTCTATTATCTCTGATAGGGATGGTAGATTTGTTTCAAGGTTCTGGCAGACGTTGCAACAAGCTTTGGGGACTCGTCTAGACATGAGTACTGCCTATCATCCACAAACTGATGGGCAGAGCGAAAGGATGATATAAACGCTTGAATACATGCTACGAGCATGTGTTATTGATTTCAGAAACAGTTGGGGTCGACACCTACCGTTAGCAGAATTTTCCTACAACAAAAGTTATCATTCTAGTATTGAGATGGCGCCATTTGAGGCACTTTATGGTAGAAAGTGCAGGTCTCCGATTTGTTGGAATGAAGTGGGGGATATACAGATTACGGGTCCAGATAATACAAGAAACTACCGAGAAAATCATCCAAATTCAACAACGATTGAAAACCGCCCAGAGTCGACAAAAGAGCTACGCGGACAGTAAAAGAAAAGATATAGAGTTTGAAATTGGAGAAATGGTCATGCTTAAGGTTTCACCTTGGAAAGGCGTTGTTCGCTTTGGTAAACAGGGGAAACTAAATCCAAGGTACATTGGACCATTCAAGATTATAGATCGTGTCGGACCAGTAGCTTACCAACTGGAGCTACCTCAATAACTCGCGGCTGTACATAACACTTTCCACGTCTCGAATTTGAAGAAATGTTTTGCTAAAGAAGATCTCACTATTCTGTTGGTCGAAATCCAAATCAATGAAAAACTTCAATTCATTAAAGAACCCGTCGAAATAATGGATCGTGAGGTTAAGAGACTTAAGCAAAACAAGATACCCTTAAGGTTCGATGGAATGCTCATAGAGGACCCGAGATCACCTAGGAGCATGAAGATCAGATGAAGAAGAAATACCCACATCTATTTTCAGAAGATTCATCAACACCTTCAACAGCTAAAAATTTCGGGACAAAATTTATTTAACGGGTAGATACTGTAGTGACCCGAACTTTTCCATGTTTATATATATTAATTGAGATTGATATTTACATGACTAAATTTTTCCAACGTGTTAAGCAATCAAACTTGTTAAGACTTGATTAAATGAAATAAGTTTCATATAGATAATAGATCACCCAAGTTGACCGGTGATTCACGAACGTTACAAAATTGTGAAAACTACATGTTGTGGTATATATAGACATATATATATATGGTTGACATGAGATTATGATGAGTAAGTATCTTACTAAGTATATTAACAATGTGTGATATACATAAGAAATGAGTTTACTAAGTTAAGAAACTCGAAATGATATATATAACGAGTATCGTTATGATAACGTCTACTAAATACATATGTATCACATTAAGATATTGATACACTATATTTAACATGATATTTAAATATATCACTAAGTGTGTTAACAATGAACCACATATGTAAAAACAAGACTACTAACTCAAGAATTAAACAAGACTTATATGTAACGATTATCGTTTTAACGATATTTTAATGTATGTATCATATTAAGAGATATTCATACATCATAATATCATGATAATATAATAATTTAACATCTCATTTGATATAATAAACATTGGGTTCACAACATTAATTGAGATCGTTAACTTAAAGGTTTCAAAACAACACTTACATGTAACGACTAACGAAGACTTAACGACTCCATTAGAATGTATATACATGTTGTGTTTTGATATGTATTCTTACACTTTTGAAAGACTTCAAGACACATATCAAAGTACTTCTACTTAACAAAAATACTTACAATTACATCCTCGTTCAGTTTCATCAACAATTCTACTCGTATGCACCCTTATTCGTACTCGTACAATACACAGCTTTTAGATGTATGTACTATTGGTATATACACTCCAATGATCAGCTCTTAGCAGCCCATGTGAGTCACCTAACACATATGGGAACCATCATTTGGCAACTAGCATGAAATATCTCATAAAATTACAAAAATATTAGTAATCATTCATGACTTATTTACATGAAAACAAAATTACATATCCTTTATATCTAATCCATATACCAACGACCAAAAACACCTACAAACACTTTCATTCTTCAATTTTCTTAATTTAATTGATCTCTCTCAAGTTCCATCTTCATGTTCTAAGTGTTATTCATAAATTCCATAAGTATAGTTTCATAAAAATAAAGAATACTTCCAAGTTTGCAAGTCTACTTCCAAGCTTTCTAATCCATTCCAAGTAATCATCTAAGATCAAGGAACCTTTGTTATTTATAGTAGGTTATCTTTATAATTCAAGGTAATATTCATATTCAAACTTTGATTCAATTTCTACAACTATAACAATCTTATTTCGAGTGAAAATCTTACTTGAACTGTTTTCGTGTCATGATTCTGCTTCAAGAACTTTCAAGCCATCCAAGGATCCTTTGAAGCTAGATCCATTTTTCTCATTTCCAGTAGTTTTATCAAGAAAACTTGAGGTAGTAATGATGTTCATAACATCATTCGATTCATACATATAAAGCTATATTATTCGAAGGTTTAAACTTGTAATCACTAGAACATAGTTTAGTTAATTCTAAACTTGTTCGCAAACAAAAGTTAATCCTTCTAACTTGACTTTTAAAATCAACTAAACACATGTTCTATATCTATATTATATTCTAACTTAATGATTTAAAACCTGGAAACACGATGAACACCATAAAATCGGATATACGCCGTCGTAGTGAAACCGGGGGCTGTTTTGGTTTGGATAATTAAAAACTATGATAAACTTTGATTCAAAAGTTGTTCTTTTGGGAAAATGATTTTTCATATGAACATGAAACTACATCCAAAAATCTTGGTTAAACTCAAAGTGAAAGTATGTTTTTCAAAATGGTCATCAAGATGTCGTTCTTTCGACGGAAATGACTACCTCTTTAGTAATTGACATGTAACTTAAATTTCTGACTATAAACCTATACTTTTTCTGTTTGTATTCTTAAATTAGAGTTCAATATGAAACCATAAGAATTTGATTCACTCAAAACGGATTTAAAATGAAGAAGTTATGGGTAAAACAAGATTGGATATTTTTGATCTTTTTAGCTACGGGAAATGTTTAACAAATCTATACAAATCATATCCTAGCTAACTTATATTGTATTATACATGTATTGTAATATATTATGTAATCTTGGGATACCATAGACACGTATGCAAATGTTTTGACATATCATATCGACCCATGTATATATATTATTTGGAACAACCATAGACACTCTATATGCAGTAATGTTGGAGTTAGCTATACAGGGTTGAGGTTGATTCTAAAAATATATATACTTTGAGTTGTGATCTAGCCTGAGACGTGTATACACTGGGTCGTGGATTGATTCAAGATAATATATATCGATTTATTTCTGTACATCTAACTGTGGACAACTAGTTGTAGGTTACTAACGAGGACAGCTGACTTAATACACTCAAATCTTTAAAACATAATAAAAATGGTTGTAATTATATTTTGATCATACTTTGATATATATGTACATATTTGTATAGGTTCATGAATCGATCCGTGGCCAAGTCTTATTTCCGAGGAAGGAATTATCTGTGAAAGTGAGTTATAGTCCCACTTTTAAAATCTAATATTTTTGAGATGAGAATACATGCAGGTTTTATAAATAATTTACAAAATAGACACAAGTACGTGAAACTACATTCTATGGTTGAATTATCGAAATCGAATATGCCCCTTTTTATTAAGTCTGGTAATCTAAGAATTAGGGAACAGAGACCCTAATAGACGCGAATCCTAAAGATAGATCTATTGGGCCTAACAAACCCCATCCAAAGTACCGGATGCTTTAGTACTTCGAAATTTATATCATATCCGAAGGGTGTCCCGAAATGATGGGGATATTCTTATATATGCATCTTGTTAATGTCGGTTACCAGGTGTTCACCATATGAATGATTTTTATCTCTATGTATGGGATGTGTATTGAAATATGAAATCTTGTGGTCTATTGTTACGATTTGATATATATAGGTTAAACCTATAACTCACCAATATTTTTGTTGACGTTTAAAGCATGTTTATTCTCAGGTAAATACTAAGAGCTTCCGCTATTGCATACTAAAATAAGGACAAGATGTGGAGTCCATGTTTGTATGATATTGTGTAAAAACTGCATTCAAGAAAGATATGTCGATGTAATATATTTCTATTGTAAACCATTATGTAATGGTCGTGTGTAAATAGTATATTTTAGATTATCATTATTTGATAATCTACGTAATGTTTTTAAAACCTTTATTGATAAAATAAAGGTTATGGTTGTTTTAAAAATGAATGCAGTCTTTGAAAAACGTCTCATATAGAGGTCAAAACCTCGCAACGAAATCAATTAATATGGAACGTTTATAATCAATATGAACGGGACATTTCAAATACGCCGGATGCAGGCGTTGCTTTGGCTTCACGTCGATTCCAACAGGTGTTAGATGATACCGATACAATCGGTCTTACTGTTAGTGTACTAGTTTATGGCCCTTGGCCCGTTTTCATGTATGGCCTCAGCCCACTTTGTCTAGGGTTACAGTATTATATATTTGGGACTCTTTGTACACATATTTCATTTAATCAAATAATATATCAATCACTTCTATTATTAACATGGTTATCAGAGCCGTGTTTTTCTCTCCCTACAAACCCTAAACTTATCAACACATACTGCCTTTTTTCAGTCGGCAATCTCATTCACTTACTGCCTATTTTTCTCTTTTTCCTTTTTTCTGATATCACCTCATAATCTTCTACAAAATGTCTACAACAAAATACGATAAGATTTATACGGTTACTTTCGTTCATCATCTCATTCCCGTTAAGCTTGACCTCACTAAATTAAACTATAGATATTGGAAGAAATTGTTTATGACCCATTGCGCTGGGCTTGACATCTCTAAATTCATAATCGGGACTAGTACAGCCAAAGAGAAAGTCACCGAAGAATGGACCAAAGCCGACGCTGTTGTATCCCAATGGATATTTCTTACGATATCTGAACCTCTTCTAGAAAGATTACTCAATTCAGAACCAGCAAACGCTCATGCTGACTGGACTTTTCTCGAGAACTTGTTTCAAGATAATAAATGAAGTAAGACTCTTGAACTCAATGCTCAACTTCGTGACCTTACCATTGGTGACTCCACTGTTGAAGAATATTTCAGGAAAATCAACCAAATAGCGACTCATCTTCGGAATTTAGGCTCCACTGTTAATGATCATGAGTTAGTTATCTATGCTGTAAATGGGTTGGAAGATAAATACCCTCATGCTAAACACATTATTTTACACCGTGAGCCGTTCCCCAATTTTACTACCGTTCGATCCATGCTAACCATGGAAGAGATGACCTTGAACCGCAAGTCACGTTCCTCTATCGAACCCAAGCATCTCCTTCGAATCCCACCGTGTTGGTTGCTCAAACGTCTACACCTCGCCCATTGACTAATCCTCAGCTGCAGGTTTGCTGTCATTTTTCACGGGGATTTTGTAGATTTGGCAATGAATGCAAATTTTCTCACCATGGTAATACTCGTACTCAATCTGGCTCAAATCCTAATAGGACTGCTAGTCTTAATCAGGCCCAACTACATAATATCATAGCAGCCCAATAGCAACAATTATCACAGGCCCACCAGACACCTTTTATGCGCCAAACAAACAGCCCAAATAATTCAGTTTCTGCCTATGGGCCTTATTACCATACTCAGGCCTCATCCGCCAGCATGTGCAGGCCACAAGTCCAACAAGGCCTGCTACCAACTCCCTCAGGTTTTCAGCGACAGCAGCCCACTTCTGTTGGGCCAGGCTCAATCAGTTCAAGTACAGGTCCACAAGCAAATTATGTGGGTCAACCCATGAGTTATGGTTCGTTCATTGTTGATCCTCAAACTCAGACACAAGAGACTATTCTTCCTCAAGCATTTAATACCACAACTCTTAAAGATTATAGAGCTGACGGTTGGGTTATGGACACTGGTCGGTCATCACACCTTACATCATATGTTAACTCCCTTAGTACTATTTTTAATAATTGCAGGTATCCATCAGTCTCCATTGGTAACGGGAACACCATTCCCGTTGTCAATACCGGCCATAGCATGTTGCCTAATTTTCATCGACCCCTACACCTAAATAATATTCTTGTTACTCCTAACATTGTTAAAAATCTTATTTCTGTTCGTCAATTTACTCGTGATAATATTGTGTCTATTGAATTTGATCCTTTTGGTTTTTCTGTGAAGGACTACCTGACTCGACGACTCCTCCTCCGATGTGACAGCTCGGGGGATCTCTATCCTATGATGCCTCACGCCTCGCAGCTGATTCCTCAAGTCTTTCTCACCGGTCCTGTAATCTGGCATCAACGTCTTGGTCACCCTGGGCATGATACTCTTCGCCGCCTTGTTTCTAATAAAGATATTACTTGTAATAAAACTACGTCTACCATGGTTTGTCATGCATGCCATCTTGGAAAGCATGTGCGACCTCTTTTTTTGGTCTCTAGTTCTAATGTGAATGCTTGTTTTGATATTATTCATTCTGATTTATGGACATCTCCTATTACCAGTCTTAGTGGTTTAAAATATTATATCATTTTCTTAGATCACTTTTCTCATTATGTTTGGGTGTTTCCTTTACGACATAAATCCGATGCAATCAATAAATTTATTCAATTTCGCACATATGTTAAAACTCAATTTAATCAAGAAATTAAAGCTTTTCATTGTGATCATGGCGGCGAATTTGATAACAACGCCTTCCATCAACTCCTTCAAAATAACGGCATCCAGTTCTGCTTCTCATGCCCTCAAACATCCCAACAAAACGGCAAGTCCGAACGCATGCTCCCCACAATAAACAATCTCATCCGAACACTTCTGTTTCAGGCTCACCTTCCTCCCTCATATTGGGTGGAAGCTCTCCACATGGTTGCTCACCTACTTAACATTCCTCCCTCTTCCGCTATTAATCATGAAATTCCCTTCACCCGACTATTTAAAACTAAACCCAACTATTCCACTCTTTGCGTCTTTAGATGCCTATGTTACCCTCACCTCAACACTAAAAACAAACTTGCACCTCGATCCACACCTTGCATATTTCTTGGGTATCCCTCCAATCAACGGGGATATCGTTACCTCGACCTCGCCACTAATAAAATCCTCATCTCCCATCACGTCACCTTTGATGAGAACTCCTTCCCCTTTGGTTCCATGACTCCAACTCAGCTACCCTCTTATGACTTCCTTAATCCTCCCCCGAATCTATTTTCTCGATATTTTCATCTTCCCTCAGAGACACAGTCTCCTCCTAATGAGAGTACCGCTTCCCCAGAGACACAGTCTCCTCCTACTGAGACTACCACTTCCATGGAGACACGGTCTTCTCCTACTGAGACTACTACCACCTCATCTTTTATTGTACTTCCTTCTACCTCTCATCCCACTCATCCTATGATCACTCGCACTCATCTTGGTATAACCAAGCCTGTTCAGCGTCTAAATCTTCTAACCTCCACAATCTCTCCTATTCCCAGTAACCACTCCCTCGCTCTTACCAACCCTCACTGGAAAAAAGTTATGAGTGATGAATATAATGCTTTAATTAACAATAGTACTTGGAAACTTGTGCCTCGCCCATCGGATACGATGTCACGACCCTACTTTTTTCGTTTTCTTCTTCCGTTTATATTTAATGTCTGTTAATTGATTTTCGTGCCACGTCATTTCTATGACTTATATTATTATTTTAGTAATAATATATTCCTTATTATGTGTTACATGAATATATGTATTCGTATTTAAAATTGTACGTTTCTACGTATCGTAGATTTCTATCCGGTGAATCATTTCGGTTTTTAAACCAACGATTAGACTTTTGAGATTTTTGAATCCCAATTATTTTAATTATGATATTTTTATATCATATGAGTATATAAAGTATTTTTATATTTTATTTTTCGCGTGTGCGTGATTCCTCCGAAGATTTAATCGCGTAACGGCGTTTTCGCCTTTCGGGCTTCGTTCGGGCATTCGGGCCACAAACAATTAGTCATTTAACAAAATTGGCCCACTAAGGGGCCTACCCTACCCCACAATCGGCCGAACCCCTTAATTGGGGGGGGGGAGGTTTGATTTTATTTTTGATTATTTCCATTTCCTTCCATTTTACTAAATCATTTTATTTCATCCTTATCATTTTCTCTCAAACTTTCTCTCCCTTTTTTTCTTTTGGCCGTTTACAACCACACCCAACATCATCATCATCTTCATCAATCAAGAGCTTGTTTCAAAGGGCTTTTAGTATAATCGGATTCCTCCCTTCGTTCTCTACGCGTTCATATCAATCAATCTTTGATTAGGTTATAATCTCAAACCCTAGATTTTTAATTTCTATTTATTTTTACCTATTTTAATCTTATATTGATAGTATAGTACTTGTGTATGATTGTGTTGTTAATTTGGTGCTTTAAAATGCTCGATTTCATGTGTTTTCGGTATGATTAAAAACGGATAGCGGGATTTTTGTTAAAATCATGGAACTTAACATATGTTTATGATTAATTGAAGTGTATAAATTAGTTCTTCTCATCAAGAGCATAATTTTACGCTTTGGATTCATGTCATTTCGAGTTATGGATCATAAAATATGCATGATTTAGTGTTTTGTTGAAATTGAATTGTGATAACTTGTAAGATAAGTTTAGGTCCGACTTTATGGCCATATTTCGAGCCTTTAGGGTGTACTATTGGGTTAGAATTATTGATTGGATGAACATTCACGTCCGGGTCATCGAAATTCGAGCCACGGATCACCCGAAATGGCTAAAACAAGTTTTAAAACGGATTAAAGAAACGTTCAGTTCATGGCTGTTCTTCATGACCCCATGAACTGATATTAGGGTTTTCTTGAGTTTTCTAAGGTGTCGGGATGGTTGGTTGGACGAGGATGTATATAAAATTTGCCAAAAACCGACACCCGAGGCTCAAGTTATGACCCGACGAACTTTTAATTAAACTTATGGTTATGAAATTGAAACTTAGGTTATAAATAATGATTTGCATTATAATTAAATTACTTATGATATAAAAGTAATTATTTTTAATTTATACTTATGATATATATTTATTATATTATTTAATAATTACATTATGATTTTATTATTCTTATAATTAAACTTACGATTAATAATACATTTATTATTAATGAAAATACTTATGATAAGTATAAAAATTATGTTATGAGATTATTCTATCAAGACTTATAATAAAGATTATTTATTTATTATAAGACTTAGTTATTATTTAATTATAATACAATTTAATTATTACATACTTATGGTTTAATAATTATATTAAAATACTTATGATATGTGTAACATTTCATAATTAATTCAAGATACTTATGATATGATTAATAATTCATTATTAATTAATAATACTTATGATATGATTAATATTTAATTAATTAATTAAATACTTATGTTATATCGATTATATCATTTAAACTTATGTTAACATTATAATCGATTTAATTCAATTAAACTTATGATATGACATGATTATACAAATATTACTTTAAATAATATTGTAACTTATATTATTAATATAATTTACACTTTAAATTTCAATGTTGACTAAGTTTGACCAAGGTTGACTTTTGAGTTGACTTTCGGTTGACTTTGACTTTCAGTTGACTTTTCTAATTACGAAAACTTTTCAAAGATTAAGACCTTCATAAAAATAGAAACTTTTCTAAAATATAAACTTTCCTAAAATAGAAACTTTCCAAAAATTTAAACTTTCTAAAAATGGAAACTTGCTAAAAATAGAAACTTTCTAAAAATAGAAAGTACGTGTTATACGCTGTCCTGATCATACCGAATCATACCGAGTGATGTTCTATGCTTTACTACAATAAGTAATATAGTTATCATACTAAGACTTGAACTAAGTTAGTTATTTATATCGACCCGCTTTATTTTTAGGTCGGCGTTGTGGTCATTCTTGATCACTTTACCTTTGCTGTTCGCTTATCTGTTTCATTTGCTTCATTTGCTTGTAAAATCCTATTTTCTCAGAAGGCTGGGACGCCATCCAAATGGTAGGATGCCGTCCAAATTTGAAGGGCTGGACGCCGTCCAGATGAACTGGCGAGCTAGCTGTTTTGTTTTTTTGATATTACAAAGGGGTATTTTGGTATTTTCACTTTGTGAACGAATTTAAGGAACTAGATCAGTTGGGGGAGCCTCATTTACACCACTTTCACCAACCTTATCCCTTTCCACTTGAATTCTAGAGAGAGAGAAAGATCTAGAGTGAGAGAGCTCAAATCAAGGAAGAAGAAGATCGAATCAGGTCTTAGTGTGAGTTCTAAAGTTGTTCATCTAGTCCCTAGCTACATTTTGATTGTAGTGTTAAGTCTTAACCTTGATTTCCTTGTTTTAATTATTTAAGGGTTAGGGTTTGGGTTAGTAATGAACATAAAACCCAATTGTTAGTGTTTTGGGGGTTTTTGGGTAAGTTTGGGTCATGAGGACTCAAAGATGACTAACCTAGGGTTTTGAAATGTTAAATTATGTATATGGGTCTTAAATGTTAGTAAATCTCTAGCACACTTAGTGGTTAAAGTGAATGGGTGTATATGGGTATGATAGTGACCCAAATGAGTGTGTTAACCTTGAAATGGGTCAAATGAGTCTTTGATGACCTAAGTGGGTTAATGGGTGCGAAAATGAGATAACTTTGTGTTAAAAGGTGTATTAAGACCATAATCGAATTGTTGGTAAGGGTTTCACATAATCCCGACCTAGTGTTAGAATGAATGGTGCAAATGGGTCACGTTTGCACTATGGGCCAAATGGCACTTGTATGGTGAATAAGTTGGTTGACCAACTTGAATGAATTATTGATATATGTACTTAATGTATTAGGTACTTTGCTTTGAAGTGTACGGAAGTGTTTAATCATCACCGACGTATAAGGTGAGTGGAATAATTATGTGTGTACGTATATAATGTATTTATTTGTGTAGCGTGGAATGTTCAAGACACCACATTACCACTCATTGGTTTGATTGACATGTGGAATAGTCGCGGTGTTTAAGACAACACATTGTCATGGGAGTGGAATTGTCACGGTGTTCAAGACACCACATTGTCATGGGAGTGGAATTGTCGCGGTGTTCAAGAAACCACATTGTCATGGGGGTGAAATTGTCGCGGTGTTCAAGACATCACCCGAGGGATTAGTGATTACGCGTCGTATGTACACTAATGGATGTTATGAACTCTGATGGTCTCTAGCGGGTACCGTTCCCTTGTATGATTAGTTAACCATGGTTTTATGAATTTTGTATTAGCATATTTAATTATTAACTATATGCTTTTAGTGTCGCTAGCTTATTATGAATTGCGGAAATTGGGTTATGCATAATGTTTGCATAGTTGTCAAATTGCTAGCTTGTATGCGGTATTGTGTAAATGATTGCAAGTAAGTAGGTTATATATGTATATGTATAATTATTGCATTCACTAAGCTTTAGCTTACCCTATCGTTGTTTACCTTTTAGGCTCCGGCGTGGATAAGGGCAAAGGTATTCGTTTGGAATAGTAGTGGCTCTCGGGGGTTTAGCTTTTTGAAAGTTCGGCCAAGATTTGGGTAGTTTAACCCCAAACACCATGCTCTAGTGTCGTTTGGAAATTAAACTAGTACGGTCGAAACTTGTATTTTTGAACGAAACTCGTGAAACGGCCGATGTGGGCCCGATGTTGTAAAACTTGATTTTATTGTGGAAATCTCTTAGTTTAACTTATATTGACATGTTGTGAAAAGGTTTTCGTTTAAAAGTGTCGGGAAGCGGGTTTTCCGCTCATGTAAGTTGGACATCCAGATCAGAACCTGGCAGTTCATTTGGACGCCGCCCAGATCTTCTGGACGCCGTCCAAGGCTTCTTTGCTGGACGCCGTCCAGATAACTGGATGCCGTCCAGATGTATTGCTTCAGAAATTTTTTTTAAGCGTGTTTTTGGTATATCGAAGTCGGGTTGTTACAAGTGGTATCAGAGCATGGTCTAAGGGATTTAGGCGACTTGAGATAGGTTCTTAGACTTAGACTTTATTGTATATGCGTATTATACGGGACTTATAGGAGACGGGTCGGACCGGGAATTGGTTAGTGCCTAGGTTTAGGTGAACTAACTATGCGCTAATTGTTTTGTGTTGTGTTTGCAATCATCAAGCGAGATAGACGTTGTACTAGCAAGTTAATGCGACGTGCTCGCGTAACAATGATTAGCTACCATTGTTACGGGTTCAAATCGTGTCAAACAAGCGATGTACAACAATTATTGAGCAAGATGGGGCAGTAAGGTGTATATGTATATATTTGTGTCTTGTCCTCTCGTTTCATTGTTTAATCTATTTCCGTTTTATAGTATGAAGACGAGAAATGGACCCGAGAACAATGATGGAGGTACGAGTGAGGATTTTGAGTTCACAGCCAAAGTTGAGGCCATCTTCAAACGTCAAAAAGCGGAGTTTCTCGAAGACGTTAGGAAAATGTTTCTAGATTCAATTGACGAGCAAGTAGTCAATATGGTTAAGGAACAAGTTAAGCTTGTTCTACAAGAAGACAATGTGGGAAGGCGGGACTTCTTTTATAAGAATTTCAAGGATTCTCAACCTCCCACTTTTGATGGAGAAAGGGATCCACTAAAAAGCAATCGTTGGATCTCCGATATGGAGGGGGCTTTTCGAACTTGTGAATGCCCTCTCGAAAAGAAGACGAGGTATGGTTGCAGCATGTTACGGGGTGATGCCAAGTTGTGGTGGGACGCGAAAATCTAACTTTACGGTGAAGAACAATGTATGGATTTCACTTGGGACGAGGTCAAGGCGGAGTTTTTCAACGAGTACCGAACTTCGGCCGATCTTACTAGACTTAAGGACGAGTTGCGTGCCTTGAGGCAAGGGTCAATGGATTTGAACACTCTCAAATCCGTCTTCTTGTCAAAGACCCAATTTTTCTCGGAGTATGTCGGGAACGATAAAATGTTGAAGGAATACTTCTATCGAATTTTGAACGACAATTATCAAGATAAGATTAGTGTAAACGTGGTGAAAAGCTTTGATGAGTTGTTTGATATGGCCAAAGGTTTTGAGTCGCTCGCTTTGAGAAAGAGTTGCTTTACTTTTGGCAAGAGGAAGTTTGAAGCTACTAGTCATTCGAGCAAGAAGAGTAAAGGTGCAACCGAGAGTGTCGGTAGTGTGAAGAAAGGTGCTTCCGGAGCTTTTCCTTATTCTTATCACAATTGTGGGCGAAGGGGACATATGGCCCATGATTGTACCAAACCAACTACTACAACCAAACTCACTTGTTATAATAGTAAAGAAGGGAACCGAAGGCCGGAGTGCCCCAATTTGAACACCGATCATGTTAAACGGTTGGAGAAAGAGGCGGGCACGGCTATATATATATATATATATATATATATATATATATATATATATATATATATATATATATATATATATATATATTTCTTGGTGGAGTAAAGGAGTAGCGATGGATTCCTATGGAGCATCCAGGAACAAGCAGATTTAATCGAATGACGAATTCTTGCGTAGAAAAAGGAAATAAAAGGTCCGCTTCCACGATTTCATCTATATTGAATATCAAAACCACTCTTTAGAAAGATAGCCTATATTGAACCAAAGGACTGATCCCCACGCCGAATGAGATGTCGTATACACAACCGTTGCAGGCATAAGCACTGCAAACATGGCCACTTCAGCTCTTTTCTTTTTGGAAGGGAAGAGAGTTCTGTCACTTCCGGGCTTAGGGCAGCAACTGCAAAGACAGCAACAACAAAGACAGCAACTGTAGCTTTCAGCCGGACAGATAGTATTGCTATTCAATCTCATGCTCCTAATGATGAGGTCAAGCAATCCAATGAAGTTGTCTCAGGTACTTTCATGGTTAACTCTAATCCAGCAAGGATCCTATTTGATAGCGGTGCTAATTTGTCATTTGTCTCTCCAAGATTCGTGTCTAAGCTTGATAAACTACTAGCTAAGTTAAGTCATTCGGTAGAAGTTGCAATAGCGGATGGTAAGATGGTGCTAGGGGTTGATGTTTGTAATGATTGTGATATTGTGTTTGGTTCTGAAACGTTTAAAATTGCTGGGTGAATTCGATATTGTCATTGGTATGGATTGGCTCGATCGCTATAGAGCCGATATTGCATGCCATGAAAAATCTATTCGTGTGAAGACCCCAAGTGGGGGAGAGTTAATTATTCATGGCTAGAGACGGAGAAGACTTGTGCCATTATGCACTTATGCACGGGCACGTCATTTTCTTGTTAGTGGTGGCATGGCTTTTCTTGCTCATGTAGTTGATACTCGTGAAGAGCCACCATCCATTCGTGAAATTCCGGTGGTTAGTGAATTCGAAGACATTTTTCTAGATGAATTACCGGGTGTTCCGGCGGAAAGACAAGTTGAATTTCGCATTGAGTTGGTTCCGGGGGCTACTCCCATTGCTAAAAATCCTTATCGTTTAGCACCAACAGAGATGCAAGAGTTGTTAAATCAAACCCAAGAGTTGCTTGAAAAGGGTTTTATTCGACGGAGTGCTTCACCATGGGCCACTCCGGTTTTATTCGTGAAGAAGAAGGATGGTAGTATGCGGATGTGCATCGATTATCGGGAGTTGAATAAAGTGACAATAAAGAATCGTTATCCATTACCTCGGATTGACGATTTGTTTGACCAACTCCAAGGTGCAACGTATTTCTCTAAGATTGACCTACGGTCCGGCTATCACCAAATGCGGGTCCGTGAGGAAGATATTGAGAAAATGGCTTTTCGAATGCGTTACGGGCATTATGAGTTTGTAGTTATGCCTTTTGGTCTTACGAATGCACCGGCGGCATTCATGGATCTTATGAACCGAGTGTGCCAACCTATGTTGGACAAGTCGGTGATTGTATTCATTGACGACATACTTGTCTATTCGAAGAGTATGAAGGAACATGAACATCATTTGCGTGGTGTGTTGAAGACGTTGCGAAAGGAGAAGTTGTATGCAAAATTCTCCAAATGTGAATTTTGGCTAAGGGAAGTTCAATTCCTTGGCCATATTGTGAACAAGGATGGTATTCAAGTAGATCCGGGGAAGATTGAGACGGTGAAGAGTTGGGGATGACCGACTACGCCTACGAAAATACGAAGTTTTCTCGGATTGGCCGGTTATTATCGTCGGTTTATCCAAGACTTTTCTAAAATCGCTTCTCCATTGACAAAATTAACGAGAAAGAACGCGAGATTTAATTAAGAACAATAGCAAGAAATTGCTTTTCAATTGTTAAAAGAAAAGTTATGTCAAGCTCTGGTTTTAGTGTTGCCGGAAGGTGTAGAAGACATGACAGTTTATTGTGATGCTTCTTTAAATGGGATCGGTTGTGTTCTAATGCAACGAGGTAAAGTCATCGTGTATGCCTCTCGACAATTAAAGGAACACGAAGCGAGATATCCGACTCATGATCTTGAGTTGGCGGCGGTTGTACATGCGTTGAAAATTTGGCGCCATTACTTGTATGGTGTCAAGTGTACGATTTAATTGGATCACAAGAGCTTAAAACATCTTTTTGATCAACGAGATTTGAATTATCGTCAACGAAGATGGATGGATGGATGTGGTGAAAGACTATGATTGTGAAATAGTTTATCATCCGGGTAAGGCGAATGTGGTCGCGGATGCGTTAAGTCGGAAGAGTCAACATCCGGCGATACGAGTAGGATCATTACACATGATTATTACTAACGATTTTCTTGTAAAGCTTGGTGAGATTCAAATTGAAGCTTTTGTTAACAACAAACATGAGGAACGAATCGTGGGCCAAACGGAGTTTATTACCTTAGGCCCGCATGGTTTGTTGTCCTTTCAAGGACGAGTGTGGGTGCCTAGAATGAGAGATTTCCGATGAGTGCTACTTGATGAAGCACATAAGTCAAAGTATTCCATTCATCCGGGCGCGAAGAAAATGTATCTTGATTTAAAGAAGGAGTATTGGTGGCCGGGCATGAAACGTGATGTTGTAAAGTATGTTGAACAATGCGTGTCATACCCCCAAAAGTAGGGCTGGGGAAATATAATTTCACAATATCATAACACAAGTATGTATAAATGAGAACGACTCTATATGAGACATTTTTAGTATAAAATTAATGTATTTAATGCAGCGGAAAGTAATGTCATTGCAATTGAACTTAAATGTTTTAATGCAATAATATGAATGTATAAATGCGGACTCCAAAAGCAGCAAAGTCCAAATAGCAAATAATCTTTAACAATCTTCACCTGAGACAAAACATGCTTAAAGTGTCAACCAAAATGGTTGAGTGAACAACATAGGTTTAGTAATTATAACAAGTTTTAAACCACAAGATTTAGTTATAAAGATTAATCAGTTCGTTAGTAGTGCTGAGGTATATGATATCAAAACTAACCATAAGTTACCCTAAACACATCACGTTCATGTCGTTGAATCATTATTATGTATCCATTGACCAGCGGTCATCCGGATAGAGACGTCACTCTCAATAGCGCTATTCACAATAACTAAGTTTGCCAAAATTCCAGCAACAAACGATATCATGCAGGGATTTAGCATGAATCAAAGCATGTTAGCACAGTTTGAATTAATCAAATTAAAGTTTTCATGTACTTGTGTCTAAGCGTAAAACAGTTTGAAAGCAAGCATGTGTCTCACCCCAAAAGTTCAAAATAAGTATATAAAACAAGTTAAAAAGTGGGGCTATGAAGTTCACCTTAGTAGCAAGTAAGTTATTCCACGCAAGTAGTATGAACGGAGTATGTAATAAAAGATCTCAACCTAAAGATATAACCTTTAATTAGTTAATGTCAAGTAGACATAAAGTTTGTTTATTAATATAGCAAACTATATTAACAGTGACGGTTTTTGATAAAAGTTACTATTTCCCAAAAATTTCTATATTTGAAAACCTACTATTTATGGAAAGCTTCCACTTATAGTAAGCTTCTAGTTTAAGAAGTTCGGGTTACAATTCTTAACAAAGATGTTGTACAATCTCGCCCAAACTTCGTTTGCCTATATGCAAGTCACTCGAATGATCTATTGTTACCGAGCGGCCCAGGATCTTTTGACCAGAATCTAATACTTGGCATTCGAGATCTACAAGCGTCCCTTAATGGTATCAAGGATCACCCTAGGCCACAAGTAGCGGTGATGTTTGTAGTCTTTGTACGCTATCTTTAATTATAACCTTCACGTTAGGTGTATACATATAACAAGTTATTAATGTACTTATTGATTATATATATATATATATATATATATATATATATATATATATATATATATATATATATATATATGTATATATTTATAGGTGATAATATATTTAGTGTAATTAAGTGTTACTATATAGTTAAGTGTATAAGTTATACTAATAGTATTATTCTTTAATTACTTTAATAATCAACTATTATGTAACATGTATGAATATACCTATATGATACATGCATATATATTCTTTATTTATTTTCATACATATATATGTTTATAGCTATGTGATATATGTATATATTATATGTAAGTGTTAAATATACATAAGTGTAAGATGATATATATATATATATATACATATACACTTATTACTTTTCTTATTATTTTTATCAATCGTATACAACTTACATAATACACATTCATACATACATACACACGTACATGTACATACATATATACATATACATATACACGTATGTATATATTTACATACACACATACACATACATCCACATTGTATACGTGTACACACATACGTATGCATGCATGCATACATGTATGTATCGTTATCATTATTTATTATTATCTTTTACTAACTAACATGTAAACTTATCATCTTTATTTTATATGTTTATCAAATCACTATATCACTAACTTTATTATCATGTTTATTACTTCACCACTTAATCAATCTTTTTAATAAACTTAGTTCATAACTTTAATTATAGTCTTCATCAAATTTTAATCATTATACAATTGCTTCATATTAATATAATCTCACTTACATGACCTATTCATATATACCAATATCTATATATATATATATATATATATATATATATATATATATATATATATATATATATATATATATATATATATACATACGTTATACATATCATATTCATGTATGCATACATTTTTCTTTAGCATTTTCATAATCAAATTCTTTATTCATAATCATCCTTATTCATAATCATTTTTTATATATTCATAATCATAACTTTTACCTTCTTCAAACTATTTATATTCATACATACTTATTAAATTCATAAACTTCATTCTTTTTAATCATAATATAACTTATAATGTCAAAGAATTAAAACAAATAAAAGTATTATTAGTTTATGGTTTTAGGGATACCTTTAGTGAGTTTAATATCAATAAAAGTGGTGTTTGATGGTGATGATGAAACCCGAACAGCAGCAGCTCAAAACAGTGATAAAACGCTACCAAAAAGTGGCGATTTGTGTGTGTTTTCATGGCGGACAGCAGCAACAATAAGAACACAGCAACAGGGCTGATTTGGGCGGATTTTTGGGGCTGTTTTGAGTGCACAGAAACAGCAGTAAAGCTGCAGACTGATGGCGGGTATGGGTGGTGTTTGTGGCAGCTGAACAGAAGACAGGAGCAGCAGCAAAAAGCCGCAAGTGGGGGCTGTTTTGGGTCACGATGTACAGCAGAAAAATATGCAGCAACAATGATCGAATATTGGGTCTGTTTGAACACGCAACTTGCAGCAGAAACAAAGGGTTGTTGCGATCAAAAACTACAACAGAAAACAGGAGCACTTTGGGATGTCGGGTGGCGAATTTACAGCAGATTTCGAGCAGGTTTGATGGCAAATAAATAGCAGAAGTAGGAGGTAAATTGAGTGTTAAGGTGTCGACTTAATAGGCTGTTGGAATGGCGGTTTGTACAGCAGCAGAGGGCTGCTCGATGGTGGTGATGAGCTGCCACTGAAAGCAGCAAAAAGGTGGTGATAAGTGGCTGTTTGGTGGTCAATTAGGAGGCTGGATGAGTGACAAATCTGGGAGCTGATTGAGAGGTGTTGAGTGTCGACTGCAAGGATGTTTTTGGGAGGTTTATGAGTTGACACAAAAAAAAAGGGGGCTGAATAGGCTGTCGACTATAGCAGTTTATGAATGAGATTTTGTGGGTTTAATTTTATGATGCATTTGTGAGAGCTCATGAGGTCTTTTTATAGGGATTTAGCAAGAGTTGTAATCACTATAGGATTACTTAGGAGGTGAATTGGTGATCAAGGATTTGGATTAGTGTAGAGACTTAGAACTAGATTAGGATTAAGATTAAGATTAAACTAATTGATACTAGCTTAGGATCTGTTTTTGCTAATATCTTTAATTATCTTTAAATTATATATATATTTTTTTATTTAATTATGCTTTGGCTGACTTTTTTTTATATATATATTTCTTTTTTATTATTATTAAAAGTATCATTTATTTAGGATAAGTTTATTTAATTTTAATCCATGACTTTTTGTTAAATTTTATTTACTTCCCATTAAGTTTAATATAATTGTCACCTTTTAAATTATACTTATAGATTATACATAATATCACAAAATGCATAAACTTTAATTGACAGGGAGTGTCGACCAAAAGTTTACTATTCGGTCGGCGTTTTGTTAATCAAAGTTTACGAGCATTTAAAAATCCTAAGGGCAAATTAGTAAAAGTAGTAATGGAAAAATTGAGGGTCGTTATAGTACCTCCCCGTTAATTTAAACTTCATCCCGAAGTTTCTGATGGACTGCACGGGTGCATCAGCGGTTTAGAAGAGATGGGGATATTTTCACTTCATCTGGTCTTCACGTTCCCAGGTATACTCGGGGCCTCTACATGAATTCCAACGGATTTTGACAATAGAAACTGTTGTCCTGTTTCAAGCGTTTGATCTCACGATCCATAACTTCTACAGGTTCTTCTATGAAGTGCATTTTATTATCAATGCGGAGGTAATTTAAAGGGATAACATGAGTGTCATCCGACTATGTTTCCTTAAAAGGGATTGTGATAATTTAGTCGTACAATTATTTCAGTAAGTTGGATACATGAAACGTGTTATGAACAATATTGAACTTATTTAAAACCTTGGGCATTTTATGCCACAACAATAGAGCAGACGAACAAAGACGAGTTTATGGAGATCTCAACCATGAAATTTGATGCATGGCTTGTGTTTACTATAGTTGGTATTAACTTTTAATTCTGGAAGGTAACCATAGACATGATGCCTTTGGTTTTTAGGAAATGTCTAATGTGAATAAATGAATTGAGATACAAGCTGAGGAGTCACTAATCAGGCTTATGTGGAAGGAAAGCCATAATTACTAAAATGCCCTCAGAATAGTTTGAAAGATTAACGAAAGATTATAATACATGCGAACTTATCCTTGGAAAGAGTTTTTGAAAGCACATTTGCAGAATGTATCTATAGCTATATGTTGAAACAGAGGTCGAAACTTGACTAGGATAACATCTAGTTGTAACTAGTGAGGAAGAAATGTTTAGTGTAAACACATAAACACCATAATCGTTTAAGGTAACTCCTTTAGAGAGGATAGCGAGGATCATAAATTATATTTCTGATAGGAAACCACACGAAAGGTGTGATCTCTTGATGAGAAAGACGTTCTAGCACCTAAGGCGAGTCAATCTATCATTCACTTATGAGTTTAAGTGCGGATGAAAAGAAATATGAATCATTGGCTACAAAGAATAGTTTACACTGGGTGAGGAAATATCTGAAAAATACTTTCTTGTGCCAAAAAGATTTTAAATCATAGAATTGACGTTTTACGAGGTTGCTGTGGTTTAGCAGTGAGATATCAGAAGTAAAATCTTCTTAACGGTCAACCTTACAAGGAAAAGTTACTGAGAACATAGAGTTTTGAATGATGAACTCAATGGTAAGTTTCGAAGAGCAAGAGGAATTGTGATTACTACGTGGTGTAGAATAATACGAAAATTTTTATATAAATAAGCAACGAAAATTTTATAGAAGTTCGAGTCGTTTAAGGTGAGAATTTAAAAAGGAACGAAGTTCTTAGTAAAACTAGAGTTATGTACAACATGTACTATTTTAAGTAAAATATCTTTTGAATAAAAGAATTGATTTGAAAAAGTGAGAGTATAATTTTATATGTACAAGTCAAAATAAATAAAGGTAAATTTTATTTACTTTATTATATAAATATATACAATTTATAAAATTTGCACGAATGGCAGTAAATAAATTTATTTTATAAAAATTTCGAGAGGATCGCACAGTAAAATAATGTGTGTAAAATTTTGGTACACAGAATTTTCATATTTCTGAGGTTACGAGTTGGAGAAAGTCTAAGAAAAATCGAGTGAAGGACCTTGAAAATTCCAGGAGATATTTGAGCAAAAATGTTACGAGGAAATGATAACTATTGAATTTTAGTGGGGTTGATGACTAATATAAGTTCTTAAAATTCAAAATGTTCATATGTGAAGCTATTGCTGTCAAGTGAGATATGCTGTGATAGAGTTTGAGAACGTGATAGTGGATGTGGTGTTTATAATATCTTCGTTTGAATATTCAAATGAAAATCTTGCGAGTGGTTGTCGCTTATCTTCGACGGGTTTCCTAATGGGTTTATGAAAATTTACACTAGGAGCGTAATTGTAGATATCAGGAGGCATGCTTCGAAGAAGTTTCGGGGGTGTCGCTTCTAGGTCACTCAAGAACATGCATCCTTCCTTCCAGCGGGGATGTGATAATTAAGCGTCAAAGAGATAGGTTGTTTAAGAAAGAAAGAATGCAAATCTTTACAACTTTTATGGCATAGGAGTATTTATTAATCAACTCATGGGTATGAGATAGATAGTTTGATCGTAACGATCTCTTCGTATATCTATAAATCATATGATAATTACCCTTCATGTAATAACATTGAGATTTTTGAATGAATGGCTTGGAAATTTTTCTTTGATTCACTTTCTATTCCATATGTCATGTTATTGAAATTTCTATATGAATTACCGTAATATAATCACGTTGGCCGGGCGTCATTATATTTCACTATTTCATATTTCCATTTCAATCTCACTCCACAAGGTCAGGATATGTGATCAAACTTAGATAGTTGACGTTGGAATGTTGAGTCATGAGTGACATCCCTTCGCGTGAGTAGAGAATACTTTGAATCACAATGGCAAAGTCAGGTCATAAAATATGTATAGATATGATAACAATCACATACTAACCGATCCTTTAGAATCGGGATCATGCAAAATGATAAGGTTTTGGCTTGATATCCTTAGGGAAAGATACAGAATATCATTAGAGGTAAAATCATGTAGTAAGATGAATTGGCAGTATAAATATTAAGGGAAAGCGCTTAAAACTAAGGCAGGAAAGGTTATAGTCCTAAAGATTGCTAAGGCACCCTAACTAACACATAAGGCACACATAATATTCAATCCTGGTTCTCTATAACAAACCTGGCTCTGATACCACTCTGTCATACCCCCAAAAGTAGGGCCGAGGAAATATGATTTCACAATATCATAACACAAGTATGTATAAACGAGAACGACTCTATATGAGACGTTTTTAGTATAAACTTAATGTATTTAAAGCAGTGGAAAGTAATGTCATTACAATTGAACTTAAATGTTTTAATGCAATAATATGAATGTATAAATGCGGACTCCAAAAGCAGCAAAGTCCAAATAGTAAATAATCTTTAACAATCTTCACCTGAGACAAAACATGCTTAAAGTGTCAACCAAAATGGTTGAGTGAACAACATAGGTTTAGTAATTATAACAAGTTTTTAGACCACAAGATTTAGTTATAAAGATTAATCTGTTCGTTAGTAGTGCTGAGGTATATGATATCGAAACTAACCATAAGTTACCCTAAACACATCACGTTCGTGTCGTTGAATCATTATTATGTATCCATTAACCAACGGTCATCCGGATAAAGACGTCACTCTCAATAGCGCTATTCACAATAACTAAGCTTTCCAAAATTCCAGCAACTAACGATATCATGGCAGGGATTTAGCATGAATCAAAGCATGTTAGCACAGTTTGAACTAATCAAATTAAAGTTTTCATGTACTTGTGTCTAAGCGTAAAACAGTTTGAAAGCAAGCATGTGTCTCACCCCAAAAGTTCAAAATAAGTATATAAAGCAAGTTAAAAAGTGGGGCTATGAAGTTCACCTTAGTAGCAAGTAAGTTATTCCACGCAAGTAGTATGAAAAGAGTATGTAATCGGAGATCTCAACCTAGAGATATAACCTTTAATTAGTTAATGTCTAGTAGACATAAAGTTTGTTTATTAATATAGCAAACTATATTAATAGTGACGGTTTTCGAGAAAAGTTACTATTTCCCAAAAGTTTCTATATTTGAAAACCTACTATTTATGGAAAACTTTCACTTATAGTAAGCTTCTAGTTTAAGAAGTTCGGGTTATAATTCTTAACAAAGATGTTGTACAATCTCGCCCAAACTTCATTGCTAACATGCAAGTCACTCGAATGATCTATTGTTACCGAGCGGCCCAGGATCTCTTGACCAGAATCTAAGTCTTGGCATTTGAGATCCACAAGCATCCCATAATGGTACCAAGGATCACCCTAGGCCACAAGTAGCGGTGATGTTTGTAGTCTTTGTACGCTATCTTTAATTATAACCTTCACGTTAGGTGTATACATATAACAAGTTATTAATGTACTTATTGGTTATATATATATATATATATATATATATATATATATATATATATATATATATATATATATATATATATATATATATATATATATATATATATATATATATATATATATATATATATATATCTGTGTGTGTGTGTGTGTGATAATATATTTAGTGTAATTAAGTGTTACTATATAGTTAAGTGTATAAGTTATACTAATAGTATTTTTCTTTAATTACTTTAATAATCAGCTATTATGTTACATGTATGAATATACCTATATGATACATACATATATATTCTTTATTTATTTTCATACATATATATGTTTATAGCTATGTGATATATGTATATATTATATGTAAGTGTTAAATATACATAAGTGTAAGATGATACATATATATATATATATATATATATATATATATATATATATATATATATATATATATATATATATATATATATATATATATACACTTATTACTTTTCTTATTATTTTTACTAATCGTATACAACTTACGTAATACATATTCATACATACATACACACGTACATGTACATACATATATACACGTATGTATATATTTACATACACACATACACATACATCCACATTGTATACGTGTACACACATACGTATGCATGCATGCATACATGTATGTATCGTTATCATTATTTATTATTATCTTTTACTAACTTACATGTAAACTTATCATCTTTATTTTATATGTTTATCAAATCACTATATCACTAACTTTACTACCATGTTTATTACTTCACCACTTAATCAATCTTTTTAATAAACTTAGTTCATAACTTTAATTATATTCTTCATCAAATTTTAATCATTATACAATTGCTTCATATTAATATAATCTCACTTACATGACCTATTCATATATACCTATATCTATATATATATATACATACGATATACATATCATATTCATGTATGCATACATTTTTCTTTAGCATTTTCATAATCATATTCTTTATTCATAATCATCCTTATTCATAATCATTTTTTTATTCATAATCATATCTTCTACCTTCTTCAAACTATTTATATTCATACATACTTATTAAATTCATAAACTTCATTCTTTTTAATCATAATATAACTTATAATGTCAAAGAATTAAAACAAATAAAAGTATTATTAGTTTATGGTTTTCGGGATACCTTTAGTGAGTTTAATATCAAGAAAAGTGGTGTTTGATGGTGATGATGAAACCCGAACAGCAGCAGCTCAAAACAGTGATAAAACGCGACCAAAAAGTGCCGATTTGTGTGTGTTTTTATGGCGGACAGCAGCAATAATAAGAACACAGCAACATGGCTGATTTGGGCGGGTTTTTGGGGCTGTTTTGAGTGCGCAGAAACAGCACCAAAGCTGCAGATTGATGGTGGTTATGGGTAGTGTTTGTGGCAGCTGAACAGAAGACAGGAGCAGCAGCAAAAAGCCGCAAGTGGGGGCTGTTTTGGGTCACGATGTACAGCAGAAAAACAAGCAGCAACAATGATCGAATATTGGGTCTGTTTGAACACGCAACTTGCAGCAGAAACAAAGGGTTGTTGCGATCAAAAACTACAACAGAAAACAGGAGCACTTTGGGATGTTGGGTGGTGAATTTACAGCAGATTTCGAGCAAGTTTGATGGCGAATAAATAGCAGAAGCAGGAGGTAAATTGGGTGTTAAGGTGTCGACTTAAGAGGCTGTTGGGATGGCGGTTTGTATAGCAGCAGAGGGCTGCTCGATGGTGGTGATGAGTTGCAACCGAAAGCAGCAAAAAGGTGGTGATAAGTGGCTGTTTGGTGGTCGATTAGGAGGCTGGATGAGTGACCAATCTGGGAGCTGATTGAGAGGTGTTGAGTGTCGACTGCAAGGATGTTTTTGGGAGGTTTATGAGTCGACACAAAAAAAGGGGTTGAATAGGCTGTCGACTATAGCAGTTTATGAATGAGATTTTGTGGGTTTAATTTTATTATGCATTTGTGAGAGCTCATGAGGTCTTTTTATAGGGATTTAGCAAGAGTTGTAATCATTATAGGATTACTTAGGAGGTGACTTGGTGATCAAGGATTTGGATTAGTGTAGAGACTTAGAACTAGATTTGGATTAGGATGAAGATTAAACTAATTGTAACTAGCTTAGGATTTGTTTTTGCTAATATCTTTAATTATCTTTAAATTATATATATATATTTTTATTTAATTATGCTTTGGCCGACTTTTTTTATATATATATATTTCTTTTTTTATTATTATTAAAAGTATTATTTATTTAGGATAAGTTTATTTAATTTTAATCCATGACTTTTTGTTAAATTTTATTTACTTCCCATTAAGTTTAATATAATTGTCACCTTTTAAATTATACTTATAGATTATACATAATATCACAAAATGCATAAACTTTAATTGACAGGGAGTGTCAACCAAAAGTTTACTATTCGGTCGGCATTTTGTTAATCAAAGTTTACGAGCACTTAAAAATCCTAAGGGTAAAATAGTAAAAGTAGTAATGGAAAAATTGAGGGTCGTTATAATGCGTCACGTGTTTGCAAGTTAAAGCCGAACACCAAAAGCCGTATGGTATGTTACAACCGTTGGAAATTCTGAAGTGGAAATGGGAGCACATTATCATGGATTTCATCACAAAGTTACCAAAGATGGCGAGAACCCAATTTGACTCGATTTGGGTAATAGTTGATCGATTGATGAAAAGTGACTTGTTTCTTCCCATTTGGGAAGCGATATCGTTGGAGACCTTGGCTAAGTTGTTTATCAAGGAGGTGATATCGAGACACGGGGTTCCTATATCTATTATTTTGGATCGAGATACTCGTTTCACATCTCGGTTTTGGGAGAAGTTTCATGAAGATATGGGTACACAATTGAAATTAAGCACGGCGTATCATCCTCGAACGGACGGTAAAATCAAAAGTATGAATCAAACATTGGAGGATATGTTACGGGCATGTATAATTGATTTCAGTGGTAGTTGGGATGAGCACTTACCTTTGGTGAAATTCTCGTACAATAATAGTTATCATACTAGTATTTGGATTCCACCTTACGAGATGCTTTATGGGCATAGGTGTCGAGCCCCGATTTGTTAGGGTGAAGTGGGTCAAAGAGAAATCGGGAGTACTGATTTGGTTTTAGAGACGAATAGCAAGATTGATATGATTCGGACTCATTTGAAAAAGGCCCAAGATAGACAAAAATCTTATGCCGATAAGCGTAGACGACAAATTGAGTTCCAAGAAGGTGACATGGTGATGCTTAAGGTGTCGCCATGGAAAGGTGTTATTCGGTTTCAAAAATGAGGAAAGTTAGCTCCTCGGTTTATTGGACCATTCAAGATTTTAGCTCGCGTTGGTGAAGTTGTGTATCGTTTGGAATTACCCGAAGAGCTTGCGGGGATCCATAATACATTTCATATTTCCCACCTCCGTAAGTGTCTTGCGGATGATTCTTCATGGATGCCATTAGACGAAATTGAACTAAACAGCAAGTTAAAGTATGTTGAGGAGCCGGTTGCTATACTCGATGAAAAAGTGAAAACTTTGAGAAATAAAGAGGTGAGAACTTTTAAGGTTCAATGGCGTCGAAGTATAGGTTTTAAGTTTACGTAGGAATCCGAAGAGTTTGTGTTGGTGTATCTTCCTGCTTGTCATGCGGCTTGGATCGCGAGGTCGCAATCTGGTTCAAGTGGGGGAGAGTTGTAAGATCCTGTTTTGTCAGAAGGCTGGGACGCCATCTAAATGATGGGACGCCGTCCAAATTTGAAGGGCTGGACGCCGTCCAGATGAACTGGCGAACCAGCTGTTTTGTTTTTTTGATATTACAAAGGGGTGTTTTGGTATTTTCACTTTGTGGACAAATTTAAGACACTAGATCAGTTGGGGGAGCCTCATTTACACCAATTTCACCAACATTATCCCTTTCCACTTGAATTCTAGCGAGAGAGAAATATCTAGAGTGAGAGAGCTCAAATCAAGGAAGAAGAAGGTCGAATCGGGGCTTAGTGTGAGTTCTAAAGTTATTCATCTAGTCCCTAGCTACATTTTGATTGTAGTGGTAAGTCTTAACCTTGATTTCCTTGCTTAAATTGTTTAAGGGTTAGGGTTTGGGTTAGTAATGAACATAAAACCCAATTGTTAGTGTTTTGGGGGGGTTTTTGGGTAAGTTTGGGTCATGAGGACTCAAAGATGACTAACCTAGGGTTTTTAAATGTTAAATTGCGTATATGGGTCTTAAATGTTAGTAAATCTCTAGCACACTTAGTGGTTAGAGTGAATGGGTGTATATGGGTATGATAGTGACCCAAATGAGTGTGTTAACCTTGAAATGGGTCAAATGAGTCTTTGATGACCTAAGTGGGTTAATGGGTGCGAAAATGAGATAACTTTGTTTTAAAAGGTGTATTAAGACCATAATCGAATTATTGGTAAAGGTTTGACATAATCCCGACATAGTGTTAGAATGAATGGTGCAAATAGGTCACGTTTGCACTATAGGCCAAATGGCACTTGTATGGCGAATAAGTTGGTTGACCAACTTGAATGAATAATTGATATATGTACTTAATGTATTAGGTACTTTGCTTTGAAGTGTACGAAAGTGTTTAATCATCACCGACGTGTAAGGTGAGTGGAATAATTATGCGTGTACGTATATAATGTATTTATTTGTGTAGCGTGAAATGTGGAATTATTGCGGTATTCAAGACACCACATTCTACGTAACCAGTGGAATTGTCGCGGTGTTTAAGACACCACTCATTGGTTTGATTGACATGTAGAATAGTCGCGGTGTTTAAGACAACACATTGTCATGGGAGTGGAATTATCGCGGTGTTCAAGACACCACTCATTGGTTTGATTGACATGTGGAATTGTCGCGATGTTCAAGACACCACATTGTCATGGGGTGAAATTGTCGTGGTGTTCAAGAGATCACCCTAGGGATTAGTGATTACGTGTCGTATGTACACTAATGGATGTTATGAACTCCGATGGTCTCTAGCGAGTACCGTTCCCTTGTACGATTGGTTAACCATGGTTGTGTGAATTTTGTATTAGCATATTTAATTGTGAACTATATGCTTTTGGTGTCGCTAGCTTATTATGAATTACGGATATTGGGTTTTGCATAATGTTTGCATAGTTGTCGAATTGCTAGCTTGTATGCAGTATTGTGTAAGTGATTGCAAGTAAGTAGGTTATATATGTATATGTATAATTATTGCATTCACTAAGCTTTAGCTTACCCTCTCGTTGTTTACCTTTTTAGGCTCCGGCGTGGACAAGGGCAAAGGTATTCATTTGGAATAGTAGTGGCTCTCGGGGGTTTACCTTTTTGGAAGTTCGGCCAAGATTTGGTAGTTTAACCCCAAACACCATGCTCTAGTGTCGTTTGGAAATTAAACTAGTACGGTCGAAACTTGTATTTTTGAACGAAACTCGTAAAACAGCTGATGTGGGCCCGATGTTGTAAAACTTTATTTTATTGTGGAAATCTCTTAGTTTAACTTATATTGACATGTTGTGAAAAGGTTTTCATTTAAAAGTGTCGGGAAGCGGGTTTTCCGCTCATGTAAGTTGGACATCTAGATCAGAACCTGGCAGTTCATTTGGACGCCGTCCAGATCTTCTGGACGCCGTCCAAGTCTTCTTTACTGGACGCCGTCCAGATGTATTGCTTCAGAAAAAAAAAATTTAAGCGTGTTTTTGGTATATCGAAGTCGGGTTGTTACATTGCTTTAAGCTGAGTTATAGTCCCGTTATTCATACTATTTTAAAGTATTTTTGGGATGAGGTTACATGCAATTTTTGTTTTACGTTTAGACGTAAGTGGAAATAAATTTAAATTATTCATTATGAGTTGAGCGAAAATATTCCCTAGTCTGGTAACTGTAATCGCTGGTTTCTACTGGTGAACGCGAATCCTATGGATAGATCTATCAGACTTGACAGCCCCATTTCGAGCTAGTCGCGCTATCAATTTATAATCGGAATGTATTAGTACTTCATTATTTTTGAAGATACACATGTTCAGTGTATATTGTTGTTTGGTAAGGGTATGGAAATGGTTAAGTGGTTACCAGGTGACTCATGGATTAATGGAATAATATTGTTATGTTTTCTAACATTTGAAATCTTGTGGTCTAAAGTTTATACATTATTTAAACCTATAATTCACTCAACATTTTTGTTGACAGTTTACTCACATGCTTTCTCAGGTACTTGATATTTTTGGCTTCCGCTGTGCTAGAGAATCTGCATGCATGTTGACAGATTTTATTAAACAATAACTTGCATTCTATTTTGATACATTAAATTGTGGGTGTTTGTTGACTTTGTTTTGGTCAATTTTTGGTTAAGTATTTATGTATGGTTTTTCTAAACTTACATATTTTGGTAGGTTTCCTTTATAGGAAATCATTTTTAAATAAAGAATGCAATGTTATTTATTAAATTCAAGCTGTGGGACCAAATGACGGAGCCATTAAGGGTACTTGACGGGTCGTTATATACAAACATAGTTCGCTCCATGTGGTTATTTAAGCACAAGTTTAATGTAGATGGTACCTTGAGCAGATATAAGGCTCGACTTATTGCTAGCGGTCGCAACCAACAGGTTGGTATTGATTGCGATGAGACATTCAGTCCGGTGGTTAAACCGCCCACTATTAGGACCGTTCTTAGTTTAGCGATTTCTCGACACTGGCCAGTACATCAGCTGGACGTCAAGAACGCTTTTCTACACGGACAGCTCACTGAGACCGTGTATATGCACCAGCCACCTGGGTTTAAGGATCCACGATACCCTGATCACGTATGCCTTCTGCGGAAATCTCTTTATGGTCTCAAACAGGCCCCTCGTCCATGGTTTCAGCGTTTTGCACGATATGCTCAGCGGATTAGCTTCCATCATAGCCATTGTGACACATCTTTATTTATCTACCGACAGGGTTCGGACACTCCTTACTTACTTTTATATGTTGACGATATTGTGTTGACAGCATCATCAACATGTTTACTTCAGCGTGTCATTGCTTCTCTACATAAGGAATTTGCTATGACTGACCTCGGCCCGCTGAACTACTTTCTCGGCATTTCTGCTACTTGCACAGACTCTGGGATGTTCTTATCCCAACGACAGTATGCCTCTGAGATTCTCGAGCGGGCTGGTATGACTACATGTAAACCCTGCAGGACCCTCATTGACCCTGGTGTCAAGCTTTCAGCTAATGGGCCACCGGGCTTGGACCCTACTCTATATCGCAGTCTTGTAGGTGCATTACAGTATCTCACTTTCACTCGTCCACATATTTCATACGATGTACAGCAAGTTTGTCTTTTATGCATGATTCTCAATAGCCTCATCTACATGCTCTCCGAAGGATATTACGGTATGTTCAGGGGACTACGGATCTTGGACTACAGCTTTTTTCATCGTCTCCTAACGCATTAGTTGCATACTCTGATGCCGACTGGGCAGGCTGTCCCATCACCAGTCGTTCTACATCCGGTTATTGTGTATCTCAGCAACAATCTTCTGTCATGGTCATCCAAGCGGCAACCCACACCCTCTCGTTCTAGTACAGAGGCTGAGTACCGCGAAGTTGCTAATGCCGCTGCCGAAACATGTTGGATCCGTAATCTTCTTCGTGAGCTCCAATGCCCTCTCACGACTGCCACCAATAGGTTAATCAACTTGGTCGATGGAATTTTGTGGATGTGGGGCTCACCTGATGGCAAAAACACAAATATCATCTTTATCTTTCGCTGCAATAGGAAATTATACAGTATCATTAATTTGATGGAGTTTTGATGGTTTTAACCGGAATTGAAACCGTAATGAATGGGAGCAATTAATGATCGATGGTGGGGTGGTTTTGGCTTGGAGATCGACCAACAGAAGTTGGAGTAAACAGTAGCAGTCACAGATTGGTTGTGGATCGAAGTGTGATTGCCTTTGGGTGTTAACGAGCAAAACAGAAATAAAGAAGTGGTTAACCGGTGGTGAAAGCCGATGGTTGATGATGGTGTAGGTTCACGAATAAGATAATAGAAAGAGATGATGAGAGAGAGAGGTGATGTTTCCACGGTGGTGGTACGGTGGTGATGGAGGTGAATGGAAAGTGGTTTAAGTTGGTGAAAGATGGCGTCCATGGTGGTGATCAAGTTGCGGGAATAATGAGCCGTAGGTTGAAGGTGATGGTTGATCGAAGAAGAAAATAAAATAAAAATGATGGTGGCTCTCCGGTGAGATGGTGGCGTATGTGAGGGTGATGGTGGTGATTTCATGGAGGCTTGTAGGGTGGCGTTTGGTGGTGGTCATGGTGGTCGTGGTGGTAGTTTGAGAGAAGAAGATAATCGAGAGATATGATGTATGTATATGTTTCTTCTATGCAAGATTATATATGTATATATAATAGATCATATGAACAAATCAACATATAGTAATTCTTACTTAATGATTCAAAATATCACAGACCTATTAAACTATAATCTACCGACACTCTATCACGGGTATTATTTCGTGCTCCGTTGATAATTAATGACGAATAAAAGTCTTCAGAAAAATTCCATATTTTTAAATTAATTATATTTATTTATTTTGGTCATTATGGTATAAAATTCGATCATTAAATATTAAATAAAAATTACATTAATTGTTCACTCCCAACCCCCAAGTAAAATATAAAAAGTTTTAAAATTCAACCAATAGTTCCTAAATATATTTTTAATAAGCCTATAATTTATATAACTCGTTTTCGGATCACCGTTTATTTTAAAATTACATAAGTTCCTTTTTAACTCGTTTTAATTATTGATCGAATGACGATCGGGTGTTTCCTTCGTTTACTAAATAACTTCGAAATCACAAAATATATATTCTATATACTTTATTTATTTATATAGATACTTTTTAAATAATATTTGTTACTCCCTCCGTCTCATTCCAATAGTCCACAGACAAAAGACAAGCAGTTTTAGGAAATCCCACTAACTTCATTTCTCCACCAATGAAATATCTTCTCTCTCCAGATCCACCAATGAAATATCTTCTTTCCTTTCTATTTATGGAATTGGACTATTAATTTGGGACAGCCCAAAATGGAATACTGGACTATTGGAATGAGACGGGGGTAGTATATATTATTATTTTACATAATTAATTCTAAAAATTACAATATATAATATTTCAAATTATTATTATATATATATATATATATATATATATATATATATATATATATATATATATATATATATATATATAAATAGTAGTTCGTGAATCGTCGAGAGTAGTCGAAGTTTAATGAATGCAAGAAAACAGTTCAAAATTTTTGAGACTCAACATTACAGACTTTGCTTATCGTGTCGAATTCATTTACAGATTAAGTTTAAATTTGGTCGGAAATTCCCGGGTCGTCACACGGTCGAAGGTAGTTCATCAGCTGCAGCAGCAGCAAAGTGATGGGTTTCAACCCAAAATCACCAAATCTCGATTCTGGACACGTTTTTGACCTCAAAACTGAACACATCTTGTACACTAAACTTTTTTGGGACATAAACCCACAACATTCAAACACAAACTACTACAAATTGTAACAATTTTGACATCAAAACCCACTTTTATAAAACCTAACCAAAACACCCATTTTGACCCTGATTTGATTACGAATTAAACAAACTTTACCTTGTTAGAATCACAACAACACAAGGAACGATTTGGCACTAAAATCAAGCTTCAATTCGAGATCAAATGACTTAGGGTTTGAGATGGTGATGGTGAAGTTTAGTACGGAGTGTTTAAGGGAAATTTCTAGAGAGATGGAGAAAATGAGGGAAGAAGGCAGCACTATACACTTAATTGGGATTAAAATCCCATACCCCATCAAAATCATGTTTATACATATTTATGAACGATAAAACTAGGTGTTAATACGGAAATTATTGTTACCTCGGAGAGAATATAAATGGAGAAACAACCCAAAACGTTAGAATTCATTTAAAATGGAATAGAGGAGAATAAAAAGGCAAAGAAAAAAATAAATAAAAGCTAAGTGTGGGAAGAATTTACCAAGTTATTTAAAACATATATCACATATGTTTGTACAAGATTATTGCAGGTACTTTTGTTTTGGACGATTTTAATCAGTTTTACCTAATTTACTGTAATATATTTGAAAGAAAGATGGATCTACACGATGAATCAATTCCATCATTAAAAGGAAGTAAAGTCTTCTGAAAAAGACACGCGCTTCTTGATTTAGGTCAGGAAGTTGTCATCCAGACCAGTTGTAGGTTGACGAAAAATCTAGAAAAGTCATCTCTAAAATCAGCAGGAAATCCATGGACCTCAGCATCAAACAGGGTCGCCAAGTGGTCAGACTTATCCTATCCATGAGAGAATCTGTCTCATAAAATGGGGAGGGCGCCGTGCAAATTAGCTTGATAAGACTAATGAATCAGACCCCCAGAAAGGATAATCTCCTTAAAAGATTAAAAATCAGCTTTTAAGCCTGATATTACTCAATCCTTGAGATTGACTTTAAAGATTGAGAATTACAAACTCATGGAATTCGATGATATCTAAACTCGAGCTTGAACGAGAAAATATTTTGATCAAAATTACAAACCGATTTATTTTCTGAAAACCCATTTTTAATGCATTCATTACCATTGAACGTAAAATCCTGAGAATTCATCTGAAATTCATTAGGTCACCTGAACCAATTCGGGTGTCAACCATAAGAACAGTGGTTGCATAGCATGATCGAAGACAGGACCTTGTGCCAGACCAAAAAACTATAGGGTGATCTTTACTATTGCTCCTACAAAGGATAGTAATTGCATCCAACACGTTATAGACCATAATCAAAAGTATGTCAGGGGACATTGCCTTAACAGTTGCTTGTTCAAGGCTTTCCTTTACAACCGGACGGTAGTTTACCGAAAGGTAATATACGGAGCAAGTATACTGGACGTGTGCTTTCCTAATACAAGGTTAGCAAGTGGGTGACACAAAACCACAAGTTTTGAACTAAAATTTTCAAATCTGAAACCCACAAAACCCACAAAAATATTTTGCAAACACCGGTGAAGGGTTATTCCGGAAAACTTGTCTAGGGTAAAATCTTGCTTGAAATTTTCAAAAGATCAAATCTTTTCATAAAGATCCAATTTTCTTAAAGGATCTAAATTTTCATAGTCATGTGGGACTGTAAACCACATCGTTACTATCATTATTTATACCACTATATCAAAATCACTGATGTATAAAGTGTGAGAATAAAAATAGTAATTCGAGTGAAGTGTGATTTTATTTCAAGTTATGTATTGCTTGAGGACAAGCAACGCTCAAGTGTGGGGATATTTGATAGTGCTCCAAATGAACATATATTTAGGCACAATATCCTTCCAATATGTAAAGCTTTCAGTTGCAATTGTTCTATTTTTATGTAATATTCGTTTAAATAAATAAGTGCGAAGACAAAAAAAGAAAACAACGATTTAAAGAAACAAATGACAAAAAGCTCAAAAGTACAAAGTACAATCCAAGTGGTTCAATTTATTGATAAGAAACGTCTAAAAGTTACAAGAGTACGAGCCGCGAAACGCAAAGTACAAGATATTAAATAGTACGAAAGGACGTTTCGAAAATCCGAAACTGGGACATGAACCAACTTTCAACGCACAATGCAACGGAGCTAAAATGACAAGTCAACTATGCACATGAATATAATATAATATATAAATAATTCTTAAAATTATATATATATTATATTATATATTAAAAATCGTCAGCAAACTAAAAAAACAAAGGATTGTAAGCTGTCTAGAGGCGCCATGCGATCGTATGGCTTCTGTGCTATATCCCCATGTGATCGCATGGTGAACATGAACTCGAATTTAGCCTATAAAAAGCCGGGTTCTGATCGAGCAAAATCACATCTTTTTCTTTTCCTTTCTATGTAACGTAAATATATATATATATATATTTATAATATAATTTTAATTTTAATTTTAATTTTAAGTTAATAATAATAAGGTTAATTTAAGAATTTTTTACGGGTTTTAAGTCGAAATTCTGTCTGTGCAACGCTACGCGATTAATCACCACTGTAAGCTGTGTTCTTCCTTTTTAAATTAATGTCTCGTAACTAAGTTATTATTATGCTTATTTAAGCCAAAGTAATCGTGATGTTGGACTAAAAATTAAGATTGGGTTATTAGATTTTGTACCATAATTAAGGTTTGGACAAAAGACCGACACTTATGGACATTGGACTATTGACTATTAATAGATAGGGGGTATTGTCTAATCGAATAACAACTCATTAGAATCTGTCGAACCTATCTTCAAATTAGTTAATCTAATAATTATTAAAATGATTATGTATGTTCTATTTAGTGACGTTTATACGACATCTTTTACGATCATTTAATTAATTATTTGGGTTGGGTAATTGATTATTCATTCTGATCAAGTGGGTAAATTAATATTCATATCTCATTAAAACAGGGGTGGATTACATACAAGGATAATTGGTGTAATTATTAACAAAGTATTAAAACCTTGGATTACACGCAGTCGATAACCTGGTGTAATTATTAACAAAGTATTAAAACCTTGTTACAGTTTGAATCCCTAATTAGTTGGATTATTTGACTTCAGGAATAAGGTTAATTTGGCGAGCATTTTATAATTATGACCGATGGACTATTATGGACAAAAACCATATAGGTATCAAATAAACCAGGACAAAGGACAATTAACCCAGGTAACAATTAATTAAAATCAAAACGTCAAACATCATGATTACGAAAGTTTAAATAAGCATAATACTTTTATTTCATATTTCATCGTACCTTTATTTACTGTCATTTTAATTACTCAATTTACTTTATCGTAATTTAAATTATGTCATTTATATTATCGTCATTTATCTTTACGCTTTATTTAAAATCGACAAATCGGTCATTAAATGGTAAAAACCCCCTTTTTATAATAATAATAATATTATATATATATATATATATATATATATATATATATATATATATATATATATATATATATATATATATATATATATATATATATATATATATATATATATATATAGTTAAAAAAATATATCGTTAAACTTTGCTAGTTCCTTGTGGACGAACCAGACTTACTAAAAACTACACTACTGTACGATTAGGTACACTGCCTATAAGTGTTGTAGCAAGATTTAGGTATATCCACTCTATAAATAAATAAATAACTTGTGTAAAATTGTATCGTATTTAATAGTATTTCGTAACAAAAATATAACTATTTCGTATATGCTGCTGCACACATCAAGTATTTTTAGTGCCGCTGCCGGGGATCGAACCCGGGTCACCCGCGTGACAGGCGGGAATACTTACTACTATACTACACATCTATATATATTTGCGATCGCATGGTGAACAGGAACTCGAATTTAACCTATAAAAAGCCGGGTTCTGATCGAGCAAAATCACATCTTTTTCTTTTCCTTTCTGTGTAACGTAAATATATATATATATATATATATATATATATATATATATATATATATATATATATAATTTTAATTTTAAGTTAATAATAATAAGGTTATTTTAAGAATGTTTTACGGGTTTTAAGTCAAAATTCTGTCTGTGCAACGCTACGCGATTAATCACCACTGTAAGCTGTGTTCTTCCTTTTTAAATTAATGTCTCGTAACTAAGTTATTATTATGCTTATTTAAGCCAAAGTAATCGTGATGTTGGACTAAAAATTAAGATTGGGTTATTAGATTTTGTACCATAATTAAGGTTTGGACAAAAGACCGACACTTGTGGACATTGGACTATTGACTATTAATAGATAGGGGGTATTGTCTAATCGAATGACAACTCATTAGAATCTGTCGAATTTATCTTCAAATTAGTTAATCTAATAATTATTAAAATGATTATGTATGTTCTATTTAGTGACATTTATACGACATCTTTTACGATCTTTTAATTTAATTAATTATTTGAGTTAATCTAGTAACACTTAATTACACTAAATATATTATCACCTATATATATATATATATATATATATATATATATATATATATATATATATATATATATATATATATATATATATATATATATATATATATATATATATATTTAAGACTTTATTTATAAAATTAAAAAGTATTTTTATTTTTAGATTTTAAAATATAAGTTTATTCTCAATTTTATAAATATTTTGTAATATTTTGAAAAAAAACAAATAAATAAATAAATATTTAATAAATAGGAAACTGGGTCGAGCCTGATCAAAGCGAATGTTTTTCTGGATTCTTGGGCCATGCGATCGCATGAACCAGAAGCCCAATACCCATGCGACCGCATGGCTCTGTCTGACACGCCTGAAACCTTGCTGGTACGGATTAGGGTTAAGATTTATTAATTATTATTATTAATTAATTAGTAATTAGGGTTTATATATAATAATAATTAGTTTTAGTTTTATTTAATTTGTATTTTTAAGTTTTTCATTAGTTTTATTAATTATAAGTTAATACTTTTATAAAATAATAATATAAAATAATATTTTTGTAAAATTGTATTTTTATCAATTAAGTTTATTTTTATATTTTGTATTTTTCTTATTTATCGTTTAATTCGTAATTCATAATATTTATCGTTCGTAATTAGTTTTAAACTTAGTATTTAACGTAGTTAATTTATATTTCTAGATTTTTAAGCATTGCCGTAAAATCCCTTAAGTGCTTTTTCTTTAGATTAAGATTTAGACGCTTTAGAATTTTACGACGTCGCTTATCGCTTTAATATTTTATAGATTTTAGTGACTTTTAAGTTATTGCCGTTTTGAATATAGAATTCCTTTTAAGCTTTAATACCTTTAGACGTAAGTTTTAATTTTTAGTATTTAGTACCTTCTAAGTTTCGACGCGCTACTTTCTTATTATTATTTTTTCGACATTTGTTTTTCGACCTTTTATTTTTCGACGTTTTTCGACGCGCTCTTTTTCTTTCTTATTTCTCGACGCTCTAGTTTTTAGGACATAGAATTTTCTTTATCTTCTTTAAACTTCGATGAAAAATTATTTTACGCGGTTAAATTGATAGACATCCAAAATTTTCTGATTCGTAGTAATAGTTGGATTTGTTAGTGGCGAGTTGTGGGCTTCCGATTTAAAGGGTCCTGGCTACCTGCTGCATCTATTGGCTATTCGAAACTTGGGCAAAATCAGAAAAGTCTATTAATTTGATAACTTATATAATTTTTATTTTTATAACTAATAGGATATTCAGTGAATACACCGAGCAAAACGTTCACCACCTTTTATACGTTCACCACCTGTAACTCGATCAAGACATCTAGCCAACATTGTTGCCGTTGATTTTTCTTTAGAATCGTCATCTAGTCGACCAAGTACTTCAATTCAAATTTTCGATAATCCATTTTTTGAACCCAACCTCACAATTGAGAATCCAGAGGATATTCAGGGACAATTCAGAGATCCTGAACCACTAATCATTCCTCCGGAACCACAAATTACTCATCCAGAGATTGTCGAGAAAGAAACCATTAAATCAGAATCCTCTAGTGATTCAGATTCAACAAATTCAATTATGGAAGTAACAGAACCTCTAAGTGTGGAAGACCGAATGAGAGCCATACGCACGGGCCAAGGTCACGCCATTATTAAGCCAGACATCAATGCGCCAGATTATGAAATCAGGGGACAAATCCTACACATGGTAACTAATCAATGCCAATATAGCGGTACGCCAAAAGCAGATCCAAATGAACATCTTCGAACATTTAATATGATCTGTACTCTATTCAAAATCAGAGAAGTTGAGGATGAACAGATCTATCTCATGTTATTTCCGTGGACTTTAAAGGGAGAAGCCAAAGATTGGTTAGAATCATTACCTGAAGGGGCGATTGATACATGGGATGTCTTAGTTGAAAATTTTCTTAAACAATTCTTTCCGGCATCTAAAGCCATGAGACTTCAAGGAGAAATAGTTACGTTCACACAAAAGCCAAATGAAACTCTATATGAGGCATGGACAAGATTTGAAAAGTTGTTACGAGGATGTCCTCAACACGGTTTAGATGCTTATCAAATAGTACAAATATTCTACCAAGGATGCGACATTGCTACACGAAAAGACATCGACATAACAGCTGGTGGTTCCATTATGAAGAAAACCGCAACCGAAGCTCACAAAATCATTGATAACACAGCATCCCACTTACATGAGTGGCATCAAGAAAAAGATATTTTTCGATCATCTAAAGCGGCTTGAGCCGATTATAGCCATGACTTTGATTCCGTTTCCGCAAAAATAGATGCTTTCGAGAGACGTATGGAAAAGATGAATAAAGATATTCATGCAATACGAATTAGTTGTGAGCAATGCGGTGGACCACACTTAATGAAAGAGTGTCACATTGAGCAAACGATGGAACAAGGAGAGAATGTTTCCTACATGAACCAAAGGCCGGGAAATAATTATCAGAATAATTATCAACTGCCAAGGCCAAACTTTAATCGAAATCAAAATATTCTTTACAATCCAAATGGGCCAAACTATACCTCGTACAACCAACAAGGTCTGAATAACCAACCAACTCAAAACAACACTTTCAATCAACAAAGGCCTGGCTTATATAAACCACCACAACAAACCGAAGAGAAAAGGCCAAATCTAGAAGAAATGATGGCAAAGCTAATGGAATCTCAAACACAATTTATTACATCTCAAACCCAAATGAATGAGAGGTTTGATCAGTTACTAAGAACTCAACAAGCTTCCATTTTGAATCTAGAAAAACACGTAGGTACTCTTGCTAGCATGATGAGTGAGAGGGAACAAGGAAAGCTACCGAGTAATACTGAAGTAAATCCTCGGAATGAGAATGTTAATATGGTGTTAACAAATTCTGAAAAACCAGCTCCAGAAGATGGGAAGGTTTTAGATGTGAATAACAATGAAGAAGTTACACCACCACCACGACCACCCGAGTATGTAAAGCCAGTGGTGGCATCATACAGACCACACATCCCATTTCCAAGAAAAGGAGTTGAGTATGAGCAAGTAATAGGTAATAAAGTTTGTGATACCTCTGGAAAGAAGAAGAAGAATAAGAAAGTGCAAGAAACAAAAATCGTAAAAATAAATCCGGTGAAGACAATTCCACCAAAAGTTCCACCCAGGTTGGGTGATTCGGGTGAATTTATTGTTCCTTGTCTACTTAGTGATTGTGTCATGTATGATGCACTAGCAGATTTAGGTGCGAGTGTGAATGTTATGACTCTTTCATTATATAAGAGATTAGGAGTAGGTGAGTTAAGTCCAACAGAGATGAGTGTCCGACTCTTTGATCAAACCATTAGGCACCCAGTTGGAATTGCTGACAACCTACCCGTTCAAGTAGGTAATTTAACCTTTTTAGTAGAATTTATTGTCATTGACATAGAAGAGGACTCAAACATTCCTCTAATTTTAGGTCGACCATTCTTAGCGTCCATCGGAGCGTTATTGGATGTAAGAGAGGGTATAATGACACTTAGTAATGATGAAAAATCGATCACCTTTGAAATGTCCCATTCATATTGATTATAAACGTTCCATATTAATTGATTTCGTCGCGAGGTTTTGACCTCTATATGAGACGTTTTTCAAAGACTGCATTCATTTTTATAACAACCATAACCTTTATTTTATCGATAAAGGTTTAAAAAGCATTACGTAGATTATCAAATAATGATAATCTAAAATATACCGTTTACACACGACCATTACATAATGGTTTAAAATAAAAATATATTACATCAAAGTAAGTTTCTTGAATGCAGTTTTTACACAATATCATACAAGCATGGACTCCAAATCTTGTCCTTATTTTAATATGCAACAGCGGAAGCTTTTAATAATCACCTGAGAATAAACATGCTTAAAACGTCAACAAAAATGTTGATGAGTTATAGGTTTAACCTATATATTATCAAATCATAATAATAGACCACAAGATTTCTCATTTTTCATAAATATCATTACACTCGCAAGTGCATAAAAATCATTCATATGTTGAACACCTGGTAACCGACGTAAACTTAATGCATAGAATATCCCCAAAACAGAACCTCTCGTCTGTATAATAATCTCGAAGTACTAAACCATCCATAACCTGAATAGGGGTTGTTAAGCCCAATATATCTACCTTTAGGATTCGCGTCAATTAGGGGCCATTTCCCTAATTCTTAGGCTACCAGACTTGAAGGGCGATATTCAGTTTAATAATCCAACCATAGAATGTAGTTTCGCATACTTGTGTCTATTTTGTAAAACATTTATAAAACTGCATGTATTCTCATCCCAAAAATATTAGATTTTAAAAAATGGGACTATAACTCACTTTCACAGATTTTTACTTCGTCGGAATGTAAGACTTGGCCACTGGTCGATTCACGAACCTATATGTGATGACCCAGAAATTTCTGACCAAATTTAAACTTTATCTTTAAATTATTTAACGTTTTCGACACGATAAGCAAAGTCTGTAAAACCGAATCTCAAAATTTTTGAACTATTCAAGTACCCTTCGGTTGTTCTCAACGATTCGCGAACCATTACATGTAAATAGATACATATATATACTATAACTTGAAAACGTAATAAAGTTTTAATTGTTTAATACCGTACATTAAACTTATTGGTTTAAATATTTATTTGAATATATATGATAAGTTGGAATATTAATTGTATGAATAACTTGCGACGTATATTTAAAACGTGTTTATGAATGTTGAAAATATATATTAACTTGGTCATAAAACGATTTGTTATTATATATATATATATATATATATATATATATATATATATATATATATATATATATATATATATATATATATATATCAACAAATAGCGAGACAATGATTTATAGAAGTAAATGACCAAAACACTCGAAAGTTTAAGATACACTTTGAATGATATAGTTTATTGATAATTTTAGACTATATTTTGACAAAGGTACGAGTCACAAAACGTAAATTGCGAGTTTTCTAAGCGTACAAAAATGCGTTCGAGAAACCAGAACCGGGACATAAGTCGAGTGACAACGTACGGGTCATCGGAACGAAAATTACAAGTCAACTATGCACATGAATTTAATATAATATATAATTAATTATTTAAATTAAATATATAATATATATTATATAATAATATGTCGACAAACAAGAAAACAAAAACATTTTGAGCTGGATCAGGCGGCCATGCGATCGCATGGCAAATACACTAAAAACCCATGCGATCGCATGGGCATCAGATTTCAAAAAGTTGTCTATAAAAGTCCAGTTTCTGCTCGAGTTCTTACACATATATTACTCCATGTGTAATATTATTATTATTTATTATTTATATTAATTATTATTATTATTATTATTATTATTATTATTATTATTATTATTATTATTATTATTATTATTATATTATTAAGATTATTATTATTATTATTATTATTAATCTTAATATTTTTAGTAATATTATACATAAAATACTACGACGAGGTCATGAGCTTGTCACTTTCAAAATGGTTTTTCGAGCGGGATAGAGCTAAGGAAATTATGAGTTATAGCTATGGAGGTTATGGGTATGATTTGGGGATTATGCTCGTAAAGTCAAACCTAGTGTTTATCATCTCCGTTACATTTACGTACTTTCATACAATATTGAATCTCAATATTGATACGTAAGCACTCATATTTTATCTTTTATATATTAATTGTGTATCCATGTCCAGTGCTCGAGTATATATATTTATACATGCTTGTATGCTAAATTTCATCGTTAAACAGTTATAATGAATCACGAATTAAATACATATATTACTGGTAAAAGGTATATGATATACATGTTTTTGGAAAGCTGGCGAAAAATCAATAACTTTTCATTTAGATATCGAATAGCTTCGATGAACGGATTAAAAGATATGATCAACTGAATTATGATTGACGTTAATTGAAATTGCTTTTGAATCTGCAATTAAGATATAAACAACTTGTTTACGAGATTGATAAAATGGATTTTTAAATATTACCAACCGAGTAACTGAAATCTTATATAAGGCACGTCTCGTTTTATTGAACAATTGTCAAAACTGATTGTTTTATCATATTTTAAAGCCTTATAAAAACTATAGTTTAATTTTACAAGAATTGGAAAACTATGTGAAATATTAAAATGATTCGATTGCCATGATCATTCAACTATTGTATGGAGTCAGATTGACTTTTTGAAATAATTTTTGATAACTATTGTATGTCGATCTCGAGCATTAGGATTGTGATACACTATGACCTGACTAGCTTGATAAACAATTATTGACCAACATATGTTCTCTAGGTTGAGATCTACGGTTATTTGGTAATCCGAGTTTCGGTCACATTTTGGTGAACGACTTTTTATGCGGTTAAGGTGAGTTTCATATGATCTCTTTTACTCAATACATTTTTGGGCTGAGAATACATGCAATTTATTTTAAATGCAATGGTCACAAGTACATACTAAATTCTACACTGAGTTTGAACCGAAAATCCCTTAGCTTTGGTAACTAGTAACTGTCGGTTATAAGAATCGATGGGCGCGAATAAAGGTATATGGATCCATAGGGCTTGATATCCCCGTCCGAGCTAGAGCACTAGCCTTTTAACGGACGTATGCTATTTGAGAAGCGTACACGTTGGTTTGCGTGTATTATTAAGATGATTAAACAAAGGGTACAAATTATATATACGTTAAGTTTAGTTACCAGGGTGCTCAATTTCGTAGAATATTTTGATAAACGTTTCTGGATTGAACAACTGAAATCTTGTGATCCACCTTTATATACAGATTATGCGAAACACTAAAACTATGAACTCACCAACCTTTGTGTTGACACTTGTTAGCATGTTTATTCTCAGGTTCCTAGAAGTCTTCCGCTGTTTGCTTATATGTTAGACAAGCTATGTGCATGGAGTCTTACATGGCATATTTATCAAGGAAACGTTGCATTCACCAAATCATCACCATGTATCTTATTTTGACTACATTGTCAATGGAAGTACTATTGTAAACTATTATTTACGGTGATTGTCTATATGTAGAAATCATCAGATGTCGAAAACCTTTGATTTAAATATTCATTTATGGTGTGCCTTTTCAAAAGAATGCAATGTTTACAAAACGTATCATATAGAGGTCAAATACCTCGCAATGAAATCGATGAATGACGTGTTCATCCATATAGATTTGGAGCAATCGTCACAGTTGGTATCAGAGCGTTGGTCCTAGCGAATCAGGTCTTGCATGAATGTGTCTAACTGATAGTTGTTAAGATGCATTAGTAAGTCTGGACTTCGACGGTGTCTGCAAGTTAAAAGTTTTGCTTATCATTTCTTGTCGGAAATTACATGCTTATCATTCTTAAGTCTAGACACGTTTTCCTGCATTTATTGCATAAATAGTGTATAGACAAAAATTCATATCTTAGCGTATCTGTTACTGTAAACTTTTCCTGATATCTTCCGAAAATTTCTCCGTGATTTATGGAATTTGGTATTATATATACATATGTAAATTATGTATTGAAGAATACCAAACTAAATTCTATAATCTAATTCATATAAAAAAATCATCTCCCTAATTATACAAGATGGATCCCGTATCTAGTTCAAATTCCTTAAACTTTGACAGCTATTCCGATATGGATATTCACCTGAATTCCGAAGACAGTGTAACCGGAATGGATCAACCAATCAGCCATCACCTATTCTGGATGAATTGGGGATGGGTTCGTAGCCTGCTTAGTCATTGGAGACAAGTAGAAGATGATCCCTTCCATTCACCACATTTCCCTCTTGGCGAAGAACCTGAAGCACTTACCGGCGAACCTGTTCGAGGCACTATTTTCTCTCTCATTTCCAGAGTATCTCGTCACGATAATATACTATCTCAAATTCTGAATCTTATTCATCCGCTCGTCCGAACCGACAATCATCCCGGTGTAGTAGAAGAAGTCAACGAGCTTCGCACTCGGGTAGTGGCTTTGGAGAATATGGTGCAAAGGTTATAAGCACCAGCAGAATCACCGGCATCAACAATACCACCGACAACAACACCAACAGTACCATTACCACCACCAACAACATCCGCACCGCAAGCCTCAACATCACAATATGTACCTTGAACATCAATGTCATACGCACCATAGATACCAAGGAATACCAACAACAACAAACGATGAAGTATTGATTCATAACTTCATCGAAGAAATATTTTGCAGAGAATATATAGTTTCTAAAAGTTTTAGAGATTATATATTCTAGTCCTAGTCAAAAACCAGATGAGATTAATATTATGTTAACTCATTAAATCCATGATTACATCTAAGGAAAATATATATGTAGGTATATTTTCATGAAGATTGTAATTAAGAAAATTCTTTTATACAAACTGTTAATGGTGAGAATATTTTAACGGGTAGGTAATACCCGAGAGATATATAAATTCACAATTAATATGTTACATTCTTCGATTCTGATTCAACAAATCATCAACTATACTCACTACTTTCACAACAATATATATTCTTTTATAAAAATCAAAGCAACCATCCTCATCCAAATTTGATTACATATTCTGACAGAACAGAATCCAAGTCATAACTTTGAACTAGTAACATCATTCTTAGATCTCTACATCTTTCAAAGCTATACTTTGACTTCAAAACTTTGCAAGATCCTTTAGCGTTGCTTTTACCGAAAATAATCTTGCAATCCCTTTTCAAAGTATCCAGTTTTATCACACTTCCAACTAGTCAACTTCGACTTTTCTGATTAGCCTTATTATAACCTTGACATATACGTTCTTGTTACCGGGGAACCTTTCATGTTCCACCACATTAGCAGTAAATTTATCAACAACTTTATTAATCCTTGACCTTTCGAAAAATCCTTATACTCATTGAAACCCTATCATGTACTCATCCACATCTTGTAACAATAAATGCCATACCAACCACCGAGAATTAGCAATCAGTATTTTGAATCTCGCAGCATTTTCTACGACAACAGTTATATATAGATAACATCTATCTTCTAGACTTACATACTTCGAATGTGAAGTTTCTGAAAAACACCCCAAACTACGAAACTAGTTCTCCTTATTTTGGAAAAATGCTGATGAAGCAGTAAAAACTGTAAACGACCTTAACAGTCAAAAGTTTGATGATAAAGAATAGTATGGTGGTAAAGCTGAGAAAAGAGAAGGTTTGGAACTGGAAAACGGATTGAGCAGACCATGAAGGAGGCTGTGGATAAATCACAAAAACGAAATCTACCTTCAAAGAATACAAATGATTCAGTGTCTGCTGAAATCCTTAGCAAATACCTTGCTCCTTACTCTAAAACCTTTGCGGACAATATTCTTCATCATCATCTTATCTTAAATATTCTAAGATATCATTGTATCTTCCATTATAAATATCCTCCATATTTCTGAAGATATTTTTTTTATAACTATTCTTATCTGAAATCATTCATCTCTTCGCGCTATCTTTGTTACATCATAAAAGAAACTATTTTAGTTTCTAAAATCTGAAAAATTCGAAAAATAGATGTTTTAAAGTAATGTTGGGAATTGAAGCATGAGTTAGTATAATATAATGACACTTGATCAACGTGATTATATTACAGTAAGTCATGCTGAGTTTCTAATGGAACTTGATAAAGGTTCACAGATCCCACCCTCATCATAAACCATGTTACATAACTCTTTCATTCCATATAATCTCTAAATATATCAAGAAAATATATTTCTTGATGATTCGGTCTTTTCCGGATATTCTGGTAATTTGACAAGTCAGATTGTGCCATTACCGTTTCTTTCTTAGAACATTAACTATGTTTATCCAAAACTCCATAACTACGAATTCTGGACCATTACAAGAGATGCCTAATCGCAAGAAGAAGAAACGAAGGGACAAAGCTCCGAAATAGAAATTGGAGTATAAATCGCAGCAAATAAGAGGGAGTATTAACCGTGAATGACAATGATTATAGAAGATAGAAGTAGGGACATTGAAATATAAGGGGAGATATAAAGCCCGATAACAAACATGAAATTACAAACCGTGTATATCAATGCGTATAGCAATATAAAGACACGGGAGAATGAAAAACACTATAACCCCAAGGTAATAGTAGAAGAAAATAACCTCCTCTGGTGGCAGATGAAAAAGAAGAATGAAGGATACGATTGCCAAGAAAATATCAAGAATCAAAACTGGATTAAGCATTTTCACAATCTATTGGGATGTATGAAATAAGAAAGAAGATGTAGGAGTGGTGAAAGAAATGAAACGGAAGAGGTCAATTTATAGCGAAATATCAGACATAGCAATCGAGACAGATTACGCATTTAATCAAAGAAAATCCTAATTTCCACAAATTTCGAAGAATCAAATCTTATATAGATTATGAAGATTTTCTATTCCTTAAATTCCGGAAATCAATCGTTAATACGTCAAAAGTTAAGATGAATCTCTATTCTCCATTTCACTTTATTACGACGGCTTCTCTCATACGCTTCAAGTAATTGGATTGTTTTATCCATATTATTCAACGGTGATAAAACTCTATTTATCGACTCATATTCGTCATAAAAACATTTTTATTGTTAGCCATGACAACCTCACTCAAATTTCGGGACGAAATTTCTTTAACGGGTAGGTACTGTGATGACCCAGAAATTTCTGACCAAATTTAAACTTTATCTTTAAATGATTTAACGTTTTCAACACGATAAGCAAAGTCTGTAAAACCTAATCTCAAAATTTTTGAACTATTCAAGTACCCTTCGGTTGTTCTCAACGATTCGCGAACCATTACATGTAAATACATACATATATATACTATAACTTGAAAACGTAATAAAGTTTTAATTATTTAATACCGTACATTAAACTTATTGGTTTAAATATTTATTTGAATATATATGATAAGTTGGAATATTAATTGTATGAATAACTTGCGACGTATATTTAAAACGTGTTTATGAATGTTGAAAATATATATTAACTTGGTCATAAAACGATTTGTTATTATATATATATATATATATATCAACAAATAGCGAGACAATAATTTATAGAAGTAAATGACCAAAACACTCGAAAGTTTAAGATACACTTTGAATGATATAGTTTATTGATAATTTAAGACTATATTTTGACAAAGGTACGAGTCACAAAACGTAAATTGCGAGTTTTCTAAGCGTACAAAAATGCGTTCGAGAAACCGGAACCGGGACATAAGTCGAGTAACAACGTACGGGTCATCGGAACGAAAATTACAAGTCAACTATGCACATGAATTTAATATAATATATAATTAATTATTTAAATTATATATATTATATATATTATATAATAATATGTCGACAAACAAGAAAACAAAAACATTTTGAGCTGGATCAGGCGGCCATGCGATCGCATGGCAAATACACTAAAAACCCATGCGATCGTATGGGCATCAGATTTCAAAAAGTTGCCTATAAAAGTCCAGTTTCTGCTCGAGTTCTTACACATATATTACTCCATGTGTAATATTATTATTATTTATTATTTAGATTAATTATTATTATTATTATTATTATTATTATTATTATTATTATTATTATTATTATTATTATTATTATTATTATTATTATATTATTAAGATTATTATTATTATTATTATTATTATTATTAATCTTAATATTTTTAGTAATATTATACATAAAATACTACGACGAGGTCATGAGCTTGTCACTTTCAAAATGGTTTTTCGAGCGGGATAGAGCTAAGGAAATTATGAGTTATAGCTATGGAGGTTATGGGTATGATTTGGGGATTATGCTCGTAAAGTCAAACCTAGTGTTTATCATCTCCGTTACATTTACGTACTTTCATATAATATTGAATTTCAATATTGATACGTAAGCACTCATATTTTATCTTTTATATATTAATTGTGTATCCATGTCCAGTGCTCGAGTATATATATTTATACATGCTTGTATGCTAAATTTCATCGTTAAACAGTTATAATGAATCACGAATTAAATACATATATTACTGGTAAAAGGTATATGATATACATGTTTTTAGAAAGTTGACGAAAAATCAATAACTTTTCATTTAGATATCGAATAGCTTCGATGAACGGATTAAAAGATATGATCAACTGAATTATGATTGACGTTAATTGAAATTGCTTTTGAATCTGCAATTAAGTTATAAACAACTTGTTTACGAGATTGATAAAATGGATTTTTAAATATTACCAACCGAGTAACTGAAATCTTATATAAGGCACGTCTCGTTTTATTGAACAATTGTCAAAACTGATTGTTTTATCATATTTTAAAGCCTTATAAAAACTATAGTTTAATTTTACAAGAATTGGAAAACTATGTGAAATATTAAAATGATTCGATTGCCATGATCATTCCACTATTGTATGGAGTCAGATTGACTTTTTGAAATAACTTTTGATAACTATTGTATGTCGATCTCGAGCATTAGGATTGTGATACACTATGACCTGACTAGCTTGATAAACAATTATTGACCAACATATGTTCTCTAGGTTGAGATCTACGGTTATTTGGTAATCCGAGTTTCGGTCACATTTTGGTGAACGACTTTTTATGCGGCTAAGGTGAGTTTCATATGATCCCTTTTACTCAATACATTTTTGGGCTGAGAATACATGCAATTTATTTTAAACGCAATGGTCACAAGTACATACTAAATTCTACACTGAGTTTGAACCGAAAATCCCTTAGCTTTGGTAACTAGTAACTGTCGGTTATAAGAATCGATGGGCGCGAATAGAGGTATATGGATCCATAGGGCTTGATATCCCCGTCCGAGCTAGAGCACTAGCCTTTTAACGGACGTATGCTATTTAAGAAGCGTACACGTTGGTTTGCGTGTATTATTAAGATGATTAAACAAAGGGTACAAATTATATATACGTTAAGTTTAGAGCACTAGCCTTTTAACGGACGTATGCTATTCGTGTCATGATTCTGTTTGCGAACAAGTTTAGAATTAACTAAACTATGTTCTAGTGATTACAAGTTTAAACCTTCGAATAAGATATCTTTATATGTATGAATCGAATGATGTTATGAACATCATTACTACTTCAAGTTTTGTGGATAAACCTACTGGAAAAGAGAAAAATGGATTTAGCTTCAAAGGATAACTTACAGCTCATTGATGCATCTACTTCTATCTTCAGGAAGGGCATTATCTAGGTCAGATTGCAGGGACATGAGGTCAGATTGAAGGCTGTTTATCTGTTGCACCAGTCCTGATGCCGATACATATGTTGATAAACCACCTTGAGCATCTACAATACAACATACGCAAGTGGTTATAAACACCAAATTTCAGTACTTCAGAAGCTAGCATTAGTTATTGAAAAGAGTGAAATTTACTTGAATGAATGCTCAAAAGATCTCTGACACCATGCAAAAATGTATCTCGGTCATCAACAGCTCCTTGTTCTTGAACATCTGATGCTGCTTGAATTAATGCCAAGCAACGACCCTACAAGATCATAAATATATTTGTTATTATCATGCTTCTAATATATCTCCTAACATCATAGACTAACAAACATTAATAAGTTTGATTCATAAAACTAGTTTTGTTCTCTGAGCCAATAGACGTGCAACAATATAGGATTACAAGGTAGATGTGCATACCACTCGTCCTTTTGTTGCTGATAAGTAACCTTGTAGCTCCGATTCTATAACTTTGAATAATCTCGAAGTACTAAACCATATATAACCTGAATGGGGGTTGTTAAGCCCAATAGATCTACCTTTAGGATTCGCGCCAATTAGGGGCCATTTCCCTAATTCTTAGTCTACCAGACTTGAAGGGCGATATTCGGTTTAATAATCCAACCATAGAATGTAGTTTCGCATACTTGTGTCTATTTTGTAAAACATTTATAAAACTGCATGTATTCTCATCCCAAAAATATTAGATTTTAAAAAATGGGACTATAACTCACTTTCACAGATTTTTACTTCGTCGGGATGTAAGACTTGGCCACTGGTCAATTCACGAACCTATAACAAATATGTACATATATATCAAAGTATGTTCAAAATATAATTACAATATTTTTAATACATTTTGATGTTTTAAGTTTATTAAGTCAGCTGTCCTCGTTAGTAACCTACAACTAGTTGTCCAAAGTTAGATGTATAGAATAAATTGATATATATTATCTTGAACCAATCCACGACCAAGTATATACACGTCTCAGGCTAGATCACAACTCAAAGTATATATATTTTTGGAATCAACCTCAACCCTGTATAGCTAACTCTAACATTACCGCATATAGAGTGTCTATGGTTGTTCCAAATAATATATATACATGGGTCGATATGATATGTCAAAACATTTGCATAGGTGTCTATGGTATCCCAAGATTACATAATATATTAAAATACATGTATAATACAATACGAGTTATCTAGGATATGATTAATATAGATTTGTTACAATATTTCCCGTAGCTACAACAATCAAAAAATATTCAATCTTGTTTTACCCATAACTTCTTCGTTTTAAATTCGTTTTGAGTGAATCAAATTGCTATGGTTTCATATTGAACTATATTTTATGAATCCAAAAAGAAAAAGTATAGTTTTATAGTCAGAAATATAAGTTACAAGTCATTTTTGTAAGAGGTACTCATTTCAGTTTAAAGAACGACGTCTTGATCACCATTTTGAAAAACATACTTCCACTTTGAGTTTAACCATGATTTTTGGATATAGTTTCATGTTCATAAGAAAAATCATTTTCCCAGAATAACAAATTTTAAATCCAAGTTTATCATAGTTTTAATTAACTAACCCAAAACAGCCCGCGGTGTTACTACGACGGCGTATGTCTGGTTTTACGGTATTCATCGTGTTTCCAGGTTTTAAATCATTAAGTTAGCATATCATATAGATATAGAACATGTGTTTAGTTGATTTTGAAAGTCAAGTTAGACGGATTAACTTCTGTTTGCGAACAAGTTTAGAATTAACTAAACTATGTTCTAGTGATTACAAGTTTAAACCATCGAATAAGATATCTTTATATATATGAATCGAATGATGTTATGAACATCATTACTACCTCAAGTTTTGTGGATAAACCTACTGGAAAAGAGAAAAATGGATCTAGCTTCAAAGGATCCTTGGATGGCTTGAAAGTTCTTGAAGCAGAATCATGACACGAAAACAAGTTCAAGTAAGGTTTCCACTCGAAATAAGATTGTTATAGTTATAGAAATTGAATCAAAGTTTGAATATGAGTATTACCTTGAATTAGAAAGATATCTTACTGTAAATAAGAAAGATTTCTTGAGATTGGATGATCACTTGAAATGGATTTGCAAGATTGGAAGTAAGCTAGCAAGATTTCTTGAAGTGTTCTTGAATGGTTGTTTTTATGATGATTAAAGCTTGTAATTGAAGCTAAAAGATGGTGAAAATGCTTGGAGATGATCAAGTATGATGTTAGGAGTATTTTGAGAGAGAATTTGGAGTGTAAGTATGAGAAAATGAAATGGAAAAATGGAGTGAAATCATAAAAACGAAATTACTTGTTATAAAGAAAAAAAAGATCCTTAAGTTTGTTTTTATCTCATTAGTCATACAAGTTGTTAAATAATGGTTCCACATGTTTTTAACTCTAATATGGCTGCTAAGAATGAATGATTAAAGGTGTATATACCAATATTAAATACATCTAGAAGCTGTGTATTGTACAAGTACAAATACGGGTGTACACGAGTAGAATTGTTGATGGAAACGAATGAGAATGTAATTTTGAGCATTTTTGCTAAGTAGAAATACTTTGATATATGTCTTGAAGTCTTTCAAAAGTGTATTAATACATCTTAATACACTACATGTATATACATTTTAACTGAGTCGTTAAGTCACCGTTAGTCATTACATGTAATTGTTGTTTTAAGACCTTTAAGTTAACGATCTTGTTAAATGTAATTAATCCATTGTTATTATACTTAAATGAGATGTTAAATTATTACATTATCATGATATTATAATGTATGAATATATCTTAATATGATATATATACATTAAAATGTCGTTACAACTATAATCGTTACATATATGCCTCGTTTCGAAATTCTTAAGTTAGTAGTCATGTTTTACTTATGTAGTTCATTGTTAACATACTTAATGATATACTTAATTATCATTTTATCATGTTAAACATAGTGTATCAATATCTTAATATGATTCATATGTATTTAGTAAGACGTTGTTATAACGATAATCGTTATATATATATCGTTTGCGAGTTTCTTAATTCAATAAACTCATTTTTATGTATATCACTCATTGTTAATATACTTAGTGAGATACTTACTTATCATAATCTCATGTTAACCATATATATATATATATATATATATATATATATATATATATATATATATATATATATATATATATATATATATATATATATATATATATATATATATATATATATATATATATATATATATATATCCATATATATATCATCATGTAGTTTTTACAAATTTTTAACGTTCGTGAATCGCCGGTCAACTTGGGTGGTCAATTGTCTATATGAAGCACATTTCAAATAATCAAGTCTTAATAAGTTTGATTGCTTAACATGTTGGAAACATTTAATCATATAAATATAGTTTTCATTTAATATATAACATGGAAAAGTTCGGGTCACTACAACCTTTGTAAGTCGAAAGTCTAAATCTCCACCAACCAAAACTGTTGAACCAACAAAAATGATTGGTAAGAACCATATTGTTTTACCAACTCCAACGGTAGTGCTTAACAATAATAAAATGCCTAAGTGTTGGGAAGATGAAGTAAAACCTAATGATAACAAAGAACCTCGTTGTTGATACAAAATTAAATGACCCCGTTATTAATAGTTCAATGAAGAAACTTATTAAACGGATTCGCGATGCAAGAACCAAGGGGAACTTTAAGTTATGTAACAGGTTAGTATCCAATCTATCGCCTAAAGAAAAGGCAAAACTAGTTGAATTTGTGGAAATTACACAGGAATCCGACCAATGGCTTAAAGCAAAAGTCACAGATATGCAAGTTGATTATGGTCCAAGAGAAATTAACGATGAAGTTAATCACAATTTTGACACCACAGCTACCTAAGTGTGAGGAGATTCAAATGTTCTAAAAAGAAAACATTGTCTAGAGTTAGTTGTTCTGTTCTCGTGTAGTTCCGAGAATGGAATCCGATTGGTCTTTTCCACTAGCAGACACTAAAGAACTAGTTTTTCCCCCTCCATTCTAAATTTTTGTTTTGTAGGTTTTGTATGAAATTAATTTGCATTTTTAATTTAAGTTTTGTGTGAAAATTAAAAAAACAAAAAAAATTACTTTATTTCATTAAGTTTAAAAATGATTTTTAAAATTCATCGTAAGTTGAAGACTAGATCATGGAACCAAAATTGCTTTACCCGAAGGCGGGGCGACAAATTTTGTTATCATTATTTTTAATTTTATTTAAAGTATAAAAAAAATTAAAAAACCCAAAAATCTTTGCTTTTAAAACAATCGCTTTAACGACAAATTTTAAATTTTGTCGAGGGACGGACTAGGTAAACATACCGAAACTACCTAAAGTAAAAGGAAACAAAATTTTAAAAAATTATTCATTTAAATTGTTTTATAAAGAAAAAAAAAAAAATATATATATATATATATATATATATATATATATATATATATATATATATATATATATATATATAGGGTAAAACAATGCACTTTCAAAGACTGACATTAAAGTTCAGCAAAAGCTACTAATTTTGACGATAAGACGCAAAACATATGTGAAATTACAACAAAAGGAATGAACGATGAGGCGCGCCATCTATCATTCGACGACCTTAGTAATTACAAACTGGGTATTTTTAATCACTTTTCTACACTAATCACCCTCATGAATTTATAATTATAGTCTGATTTCATGCAAATGAGGGCATTGCATGATCTCAAGTGTGGGAAAGGGTTATAAATTCTCTCGGGTTTACACTTAGTTTAATTGCCAAATTTTGTGAAAATTTGAAAAAATTTCAACTAAATGAATTCAAAATCATGTTTATACATATTTATGAACGATAAAACTAGGTGTTAATGCCGAAATTATTGTTACCTCGGAGAGAACATAAATGGAGAAACAACCCAAAACGTTAGAATTCATTTAAAATGTGTTGGTCCCTTGATAACAACAGGAGTATTGTAGAGGGGGGTGAATACAATTTCTTTTAAGATAACTTAATAGTTAAACTCGATTAGTATTCAAGCATGCAAATAAGTAGAGTCACAGGTAATTTTCAACAGTTATTCTTTATTGATTAAATCACAAAGAATCACAACTATCCTTGGCGGAATGATAGTTGGTTGATACAGATTACCTAGATTATAGCTAAGAGGTAAACTAACAGCTATTACACGTTTTGACTCTATAAAAATAAACCCACACCACTAGTTGTTACAATAGTGGATACAAAAATTTATAGTAGTCCTATTAACCGTGTAATGGTTCTATTGTCCACTGGTACATAGGATGTCTGTACTTGTGGAGACAACTATATCAGAGAGCATGCTCTCTTCTTTCCTCTTTGGTAGCTATTTGCAGGAACACCCCAATTCGGTTTGGCACCACTATTTGATTAAACAAATAGAATGTTGTGTTCCCTAGGTAATGACAAAGTATAACCCATGTCTGCACATGCGTTAAACTTCTGCATTCCCACGTGGTCTTGTAAGGTCACTTGTCAGCCGCCGACGCGTGTCCTTTTCTGTTCAACTTTGTCTTTGACTGCTGTTGAATAGTACCATTGATGTAGACCACTCGGGAAACTACTATGCTTATAATGGAGCATAGCTGTCTTGTGTAGTGAGCTGCATTCCAGCTGTGCTGGTTCTTCATTGCTGAGCCACTTCATGTTCTTGATTAGCTGAGTACACATCCTGTGCTGATTGAAGAACACTGTCTACCTTGTGCTGGTAGACTGAGCAGCAAACTAAACACTCGACACAGCAATATCTACTGTCTATACATGAACAAACTTGTGCTGACTGCACATAACATTTTAGTGCAAATAAATTACAGTTTTGTCATAATTAAATCCTTAATTATTTTGGGGACTCAACAATCTCCCCCTATTTGATGATGACAAAACCTATGACATATAGAGAAAACACTAAAGTCAGCACCGAGGGACCTAATGAAAAGTAGGCAGTAAATTTGTCCCTTTTTAAGTTTGTTTTTGGGATCTTTTGCTGAGTTATTCATATCTTATAATTTGATATGATTTTGAAGATAAACTCATTTCACTTTCATTACAACAAAGTATGTACAGTAATTACAACAACAGCAAAATGAAAAGTGAATTAAACAAAAGATACAATTTGAGCACATAGGAGACTATCTATCTTTATCTTTATCTCGTTCTTCTTCAGATAGCTCCTCTTGTTTGATTCTTCAGGCTTCAGGGAACATATAAGGTACATCAGCAGGGTCAAATACAGGGATATGAGGAGGTAGAATGATGGGGCCTCTTTTGGTTGGTCCTTCACCAGTAGATTGCTTTCCTTTAGGCTTTTGAGAAAGGACTTCTTCTACATTCACCACTGGTGCATTCCCAAACCTTGTTGCTTTCTTGAAGAGCTGTTGGAGTTCAGATTTAAGTGTATTTTTGATAGCACTTTCACCTTTACCAATGAAATACTCCAAGATCTCCATCCATTCACTAAATCCAAGGGATCTTAACTCGTCATAGTTTATTCTTTCTTGAACCTTATTCTCCCTCATGACATTGAAAGCTCTTTTTGACCCTCTGTTCACTTTGATGATACTGCTGGGATTGGATCTTCTATTCATCACATCACCATACCTACTCCTATAATAATGATCAGGAAATTCAATGGTACGGGTAGGTTCTATAGGAGCAGTAGTAGGTGCTTTCTCAGCAGCTTCCATCTTATCAAAAGCCTTATCCTGTTCTTTGACAATGGCTTTGGCTAACTCTAGGGACTCAGCCTCTTGCTTTCTATTAGCAACCAATTTGTCTTCTATATCCTGGAGCCTTACCCTCTCAGTGAGTTCAGCATCAACAGCCTCCGTTCTTTGAATTTTAGCTTGTAGGCCCAACAAATAATCGTCGGCAGTGATTTTCAGGGATTTTGCTGTTTCAATCATCTTTGTACCCTCTTCAGTTCTAAGGGCAGCACGATACTCCCGTAGATCCATACCCAGCTGGTGAGCCTCTTGAAATTGAGCTTTCTCCTCATCAGTAGAGAGCCTTTGACCACTGTTGTTTAAGTATACACCAATTTCAATGCCATAAGTCAAGGCAGTGATGTAGAGTGGCTGATCAAGGGGATGATGCAGCAACCTAACTTGGCGTATCCTTTCATTATTTGCAACTTGTCTTTGCTCAAGCAATTCTTGTACAGTGATCTCCAGCCTGTAAGCATCTCTTTCATCTGGTTTCATTTTAAATAAGTCTGGCTCACCACGAGTAACTGAATCATCTTCCCAGGTTCTGTTTTTACCATGACGTTTTGGGGAAGATGGAGGATACATGATTGATTCATCTATGCCAGATGAACTCACTGGAAACTGATTGACACGATTATCCTTTGTTCTGTTAAAATAAGTGAGGGTCTGGGGAGAGATAGGTGATTGAACAAATAAGTGATCTCCACTACCCCAGACTGTAAAGTCAGCAGGATTAACCGTATCATCATCTTGATTAGCACCCAGCTCAACCACCTTGGCTGGGTCTTCAACACTTGTAACACCCAGCAGCACACTTCTGGCTGGGTCTTCATTTACAGCACTCCTTGCTGTGTCTTCAGTACCAGCTGACTGATTAGTATCAGCTGGTACATCCACCTCAGTATCTTCATCAGCTGCCTCAAATAAGGGTCCTTTCCTTAGGGGCTGATTGTCCCTAGGAGCAGATTTCACCCTTTGTTTATCTATGGCCATGGGTTCAGCTGATGGTTCTTGTGTTGATACTAGCTCGAGTGGAGGCAGGTAAGGAACGATAGCAAGATGCTCCCCCTGAATATCATCATCATCAAGATTGATTGTTTCTGCTGGCTTATGATGTGTAGCTGGCTGTGCAGAAGATGTTGGGCGAGAAGATGAGCTGGTTTCTAACATAGTATCTAACCACTTCATAAAAATGTCAGCTCTAACTCCTCCCCCTAACTCATTAGATGCAAGATAATCTTTCATTTCTTCAGGAGTCATCCGTTTGATCCTGTCTGCTCGCTCAACATACAGCTTTGCCTTCTTTTTGTCGTATTTGACCATGAATTTAGCATTTCTTTTTCGTGCATCCTTTTTGAATTTATCAATGCCTATCAGGTCATCATCAATGTCCCTCTTTTTTGGGGTCAACCATCTCCTATGCTCAATTTTGTGGCGTTTAAGAGCAACATAGACATCCCATTTGACATTGAAGGCATCATTTAATTCTTGCTGTCTCTTCTGATGTCTCTCCAGTTTTCTTTTCATTCTTCTTTCAATAGTTTGAGATACAACAAAAGCTTCAGCAACAGCCAATGCAGAAACATCACTGGGCTTACTGCCAGAACCAATATCATCCACTGATGTTGCAGACACACTGAGTTGAGATTCACCAGCTGCCTGTACACCAGCTTCAGTATGAGCGTTGCTGGGCTTAGTGCCAGAGTCTTGACCAGTAGTACCATCACCACCATCACATCACCATCCCTCCTTGGTTGTTTTGGAGCCTTTTCATGCTCATGCTCCCCCTCTGATTGTTTTCTCTTTTTGAGTTTCTTTTTAGATTTCTTCTCCCCCTTTTTGTCATCAGCAGGGGCAGAAAGGTGAACATGGGAGACCTGTGCATCAAGGTCACTATCTGAATATAGAACAGAGAATGCAAAATTGTTCCAGTCAGCAACTTCAGGAGTAAGATGGGCACCAGGATCTACGCTAAATTGTCGAAGAATGAGGTTGGAAGACCTAACTTCATTCCTTGCAACACCCATAGCCATCTGTTCAACAATGGCCCTAACATTACCCTGTAGGGCAGCCAGTCGTTGCATATTTTCAACCATTTGAACATAGGCAGAAGCAAGAATCACGTTAGCCATTTGCTGTTCCTGCGAATCCAATCTCTCATGTAGCACCGTATTTTCTTCATTAAGAAAAAGAATTCTGTGATTAACAGCGTCCAAATCAGCTTGAAGACGGACAATATCCTCAGTATACTCATTGTGAGAGATGATTCGTTTCTTTAAGTCCTCCTCCTCTTCATGTTATCTGACAATGGCATCCACCACAAGATCTGCAAAAGCACATACTTTGCCGAGCTGGGCTTCAACATTGGAAGTGGTAACTTGCCAAACGTTACGTATGGCTTCAGTCACACTATCAACAATAGCAGTGCGAATGGTGTTTTGTAGATCAGGTGTAACTTCTACGAGTCTCTTATAGACAGCCAGGGTGGAGATGTCAGCCACCTCATCAGCATTAAATTTAACATAGCTGGTTGAGGGGTGGTCAGTAGCAGCTAACACAGAACTACCTCCGTGGGGTGGTGGAGGTGGAAGGTCAGAATCTGACTCGTCACCATGATCACCATCATTTTTACCTTCACCCAAAGGTTTAGAACCACTGGTATTCTTGTCAGCATCATTAACAGCATCATCAGTGAGATCCATTGGTTTGTCTTTAGTACCAGTCACATTATCATGAGTGACTGGTTCATCCTTACCAGTACCTTTAGCAGCATCACCATCAGAAGAAGAAGATGATGAGGAAGAAGCTGATGAATCAGAAGGTACCGGTGAATCAGGAATATTCTGCATAACATATATACCAGTAGTGGGATCTCTGATGAACTTGAGAGGCCTCCATGTACCAGGCCATGGAGAAGTAGCTGGATCCATGCCAAAGTAGTGATAATATGGCTGCTCGTTGATCTGTTCTAAAGTAGCCAGCCTCTCATAAACTTCTTCTCTAGCTGGTCGATCAAGCTGAGACAATAGTTCAGTCAGCTCTTCGCGAGGCAATTTGCTGGCCGAGACTATGGCAGTTTGAGGATCAATAGTTAGCTGATCTACCAGCAGAGCAACTCTGGGAGTGATAGACGCTCCCTGATAGATGAAGTTAGGTACAACTTCATCAGGGTCTGGCCCCTGGCACACATATGGTTTCTTCTCAGCAGAAACAGTAGCCTGAGAAGAGTCAGTAGTGGTAGAAACAGAGGTACCAGCATCCATAACGGGTTCCGTAGAACCAGTAGCAGCAGTAGGTGACTGTGCAATAGGTGAAGAAGAAGCATCTGCAGCACCTTTAAAGAAAGTATCCGGTGTGGAATCAGACACCTGTAGATTACCAGTGGAATCCACAGTAATAAAGTGTCTCGATTGAAGATCCGAAACATCCAGAATAACACTAGTAACATCAGTATCCATCTTTGGCTCTTTGGAAACATAGCCAACATAGCCAGCATTAACAAAATCAAGACCCTCAAGAACAATATTACCCTGTGCACCAGAGTCTGATGGAAAAGTAGCACTTTTACCAGCATCCATGATAACATCAGATGGAAAAGTAGCACAAGTACTAGTATCCACAATAACATTCTGTGCATCGGTAGCAGCAGCAAATGCAATGTCACCCGTTGGTTCAGTGACAGGTTCATCAAGTAGAACATCCTTGACAATATTATCAATTACCTTTTTAAGAACAGGAGAATCCACTATGATTTCATCTTCCACTTCAGGTGCAGTAGTGGAAGCATCAATACTGGGAGCAGTATCACCAGCAGCTGTAGAAGCAACAGTACTAGCATCAGCACCACCAGTAGAAGAAATAGTAGCACCAACACCAGTAGCAGAGGCAGCAATCTGCTCAGTAGGAATAATAACATCTTTAACTTGCTCCCCCTCTGCCTGTTCATCTACCCTGCTAAGAACTGAAACAATAGAACATTTTATGTTAACAACTGTAGAACCAAATAAATTTGACTCAACAATTGCATCTGTTATTGGTCTCTGGGGATAGACTGGTGATTTGGTCAGCCCTTCGAATGAGACAGAATAAGGTGTCTGTAAGTACAGCTGTGACTCTACTGACTCATTGGCGACACATGTTGACCCAGATAGTGTAAGAGTTCTGGCTGGTAATGATGTAGGAGTGAGACTCTTATCAGGATCCGAGTAACATAATGGCTGTGCAGAGTCCTGAGCTGGTCCAACACGATGAGGACCCAGCTCAAGTTTGCTTTAGGGGCCAGGTATGTGCTCTGTTGGTTGTACTGTCAGCAGAGGATATAGCATTAAGTTCAATTTTGAAAAATGTGGAAGTGTCTGGCTAGAAGAGTACGGGTTGCTACTCTTCTTAACACTAGTTTTAAAACCAGTCAGCTTGGGAGCCAGGGTTATACCTTTAACTCCACTTTCATTTTTCAAGTCAGCAGTTAAAAGATTTTTAATTATGTTAGAATTTTCTGCTGCTTGGTCTAGAAATGCACCAGGTTCCATAGCCACATCCTTTGCAGGAGCAGCAGTTGAGACTGGTGCAATCTCCCCTGTGGTGTGCTTGGAGCCAGCTTTTGCTCGTTTGAATTTGCCTGTTACCAAGAAATAGTTAAGCAACGGATTCCAATACTAGAAGTGGATAGTCAGTATATAAGACTAGGGATGTTCTTTATGATCAGAGAGCACTAGATTCTAATACAACTACTGCTTTACCAGTATGTGAGACGGTGGCTGTACTAGTTGAGGTAGCTGGCTTCTTCCTTTTTACAGCTGGCTTTCGCTGAGGTCCATCCCCCTCAGTTGGTGCAACACCAGAGGCAGTCGGTTGGTTCACTCCACCTCGAGCAGCAAGATACTCAAGCATGCCTGGTGTCAAGGCATTATATGGAGCATCAGGAGCATCTTTTGGCATTCCCCCTTGTTTTGGAGGCAGGTCGAATGATTCATCAGTAATCTGCTGGTAAGCTTCACCCAGCTCATTTTCAAAAACAAGGCTCAAAAACCTTGGAAAGGGGATTAAGTGTGTTCGTTTGGGTGCAAGCACCATTTCCCTTAGCCTTAAGTAAATTTCACCGGCATAATCAATATTTCGATTGAACAGCATCCCCTGACCAATCTTCAGCTCAAAATCTGAGCACTGATCAAAGCTCCCGAACTTCTGACTGATGCAATGAGTCAGCAAACCAAAGAAGTAATTCCACAGAGGTGGCATCTGCTTCCTTAAGGGCGTATGAGCCACTGGTCCATCAAACCCTATAATTTTCAGTACTTCTCTTCTAAACTCATCACTGGTTGGTGAATTAATGAATGGACCAATAGGTAATTGGAGAGCACGTCGGATAGCATCAACAGTGATGGAGCAGGCTAGGGTTTTAGTCACCATGCCACGAATACATGGAACGTTCTGTTGAGTGGTGGTCGTGGTGGCAGTATACCAGAATCTGGCCAAACAGGCCGGATAAAGACGAGAAGGTACGCTGGT